>NC_135334.1:80105307-80410637 GCF_023851605.1 Tamandua tetradactyla | reverse complement strand
GCAGATTGCCCTACAGTGCAAGGGCCTCTTACCTTTCTCCTCTCTTTTCTTGGGGAGTGCCCTCATGTCTCCTCATATGCATTGTTAATAAAGTTTCTACCTGCTTACCCAGCCTGTTCTGTGCCTTTAAATTGTGGCCAAGAACTAGAACCTGAATCTGGCAGCAGAAATAGTCTTAGTGCCTTAAAAATTAATCAGATTAGAAAACCAATTCCCAAAACCCAGAACGTTTCTAAAAGCTTATCCTTAAGATTCCGTTCCTCTAGAACCACTCAAAGTTCCAAAATCAGTACGTCAGGGTTCAAACAAGATTCAAGCAGAACCATTAAGAGATACTTATTAAGAGATTTATTACAAGGAACTGGCTTATATGATTGTGGGGGTGCCAAGGCAAGTCAAGGAAAGGCATGATGGAACTTTGGGGCACAAGCTGAAGCTGCCATCCATAGCAGCATTTCTTCTTCCTCAGGCAAACTGCATTCTATCCTTAAGGCCTGTCTACTGATTACATTTGACCCACTCAGATTACCTAGCATGTCCTCCTTTAAAATCAATTAATTATGGATTTTAATAACATCTGCAAAGTACCTTCACAGTAGCCCTCAGATGAGTGTTTGAATAAATGAGTGGAGACTATAGTCTAGCAAGTTGACTCATAAAACTGACCATCACATTGGGTAGTTATTTTTCCAATATGAAGCTTTAGAAAATTCTCTTATCAGGGTTTTTACCCCAGTGGTAACTTTGAAGAAAATCCAAGGTAATTGTGTTACCTGCTCCCTTTTATTATTTAGAATAACTAGCAGTGAGAATTGCATACCAATATTTGCATTCCTTTCATTAAAAATGCTTCATATTTGAGATTTTCTGTTAAAGTTGTGAATTACATAACACCATGATAAATAAAGTCAGAATATATTTTAATTGCCTATTAATTTATTTATCAGCTTGTAAGTAATGGGATAGGAAAAAGAATTCCTTTCTTGTCCTTCTACATTCTTCAGCAGAGTAGTCAGAGGAATTCTTTTTTATTCCTAAACAAGATTGTGCTTATTCTCCACTTAAATTCCTCCAACAGCCCCCCATTTCACTACGAGTAAAAGTCAGAATCCTTACAATGGCTCTATATTCCTGCTCCAGTTATTTCTCTGATCTCCTCTCCTCCCACATCCCAGGTCACTCACTCTGTTCCAGCATCACTGGCCTCCTCGCTGCCCCCCACAGTCCCACCACAGGACTTCTGCACTGGCTGTCCTGCCTGCATAGAATAGTCTTTCAGATTTGCTCAAAAATCATCTTCTCAGTGAGGTGCGAACTGACCATCCTATTAAAGTTGTGACCCTTCCATGTTCCCCATATTCCCTCTTTGCTTACCTTGCTTTTTAATTTTAGAGCACTCGACACTGTATACACTGTATAATTTATTTTATTTTAATTTTTTTGTTTATCACTCTGAAGTATAGAATCCTATGTCAATGGGGATAGTTGTATTAGCTAGGGTTCTCTAGAAAAACAGAATCAACAGGAGATATCCGTAGATAAAAATTTATAAAAGTTCTAACATGACCTTGGGAATGTAGAATCCAAGCTCTGTAGGCAGGCCACAAGCTGGCAACTCTGATCAAGGTCCTTAACAAATTCTCAGGAGAGGCTGCTGGGCAACTGTGGGAATGGATGAGTCCAAAATCTGTAGGTCAGGCTGTGAAGCCACAGCTCCAGTGAAGGGTCTGGATGACCTCCACAGGAGAGGCTCACTGGCTGAAGCAGGAAGTGACTGTCTCTTCTGAATTCTCCTTAAAGGCCTTTTGGTGATTAGATTAAGCATCACTCATTGCAGATTACACTCCCCTTGACTGATTCCAAATGCAATCAGCTGTGGATGCAGCCAACATGATCATGATTTAGGTCAATGAAATGTCCTCGTAGCAACAGAAAGGCCAGCACTTGCCTGACCAGACAACCAGGCACCACCACCTGGCCAAGTTGACACATGAACCTGACCATGACACTTGTCTAATTTTTCCTTGTCATATCTTTAGCACTTCATACCTAGCACATAGCAGGACCTCAATAAACATTTATTGAATCAGAAAATTTAAAAATAAACCAAATGGAAATATAGGAAAAACAAAGCAAGAAACCCCATGTATGTAGTCGAAGTTAATATGTTCTAGAATAATCATTTATGGCCAGTGAAAGAATTACCTCATTGGAAAGAACTAAGAGGACCCAGTTTTCACAGCTCTCCTAGACCCCATAAATGTCACCACACCCGATGACTTGGGGCAAATGACCATCCAAACAAGTGAGTACTAGCTGTAGCCACGCTGTGAATGAGCCCTCCAAGCTTCCTTTAAAAGTAGACCAATCCCTAAGGACCTAAGAGCTCATTTCCTGAGAGAAAAAGCAGGGTGGGAGGCCAGGAATCATGCCCAGAGATTTATTAAAATCTTGTTTCCTGAACCAACATATCCAGGGAGATCATTTCAGCTGGGAGAAATTTTCCTTTAAACAGAGCTGCTGACAAGGGTCATAGTAGTTGTCATCATATAGGAGGCAGAAGAGCCACCTACAAGAACAGGGCCCTGGATCACTGTGTTCCCCAGAGACAGAAAGGCTGAACACTAAAGATAATTCTTTGGATCCTTGTCTCATATTTTCTTGCTTGGGACTTTTCCTTTATTCAGCACTTTCTCCAGGGTGTAGTAGGAGTAAAAGCCTTTTAAAAAGTCTGAATGCTCACCTTTGTCTATCAACTGCCTCATGGCTAGAAAAAAATCCCTCATAGGGTGACTAGATGAGAAAAGCAACTTGTGCTAACTCCTTACTCAAGAGAAGAGACAGGTAGTTTCATGTTCCTATGTGATCTTTCCTTCAGGAAAAGGTCCTGACTTACTGACTTTCACCTGCCCTTCCCCTCAATAGAGCTGAAAGAGTCACCTCCTTTACATAACAATTTCTGTTTGTACATCTTGGTTGCCTAAACTACACAGCCTGCAGTGAAATCTAGGAGCGATATCCTCTGTCCATCTGAGGTAAGAATTTTATCTCTGTTTGGGGGAGATATGAGATGTCCATAAGTGGGCATTTAGAACAGGAGCACGACCCCCTAAGTGGCTGGTTAAGAAATGTTTCTCATGCATTATATCTTGGACACTCCATTCATTTATTCCTTCATTGAGTAAATAATTATTAAGGATAAGTCAGATACCATGCTATGCATGAGATTAAGATACAGGTCTCCATTTTAAAGGTTAAGAATTTTTTAGAATATTAGTCAGGACAGCTACTCGACCTGTGAGAAACAAGGCTAACTTCCAGGAGGTAATGACAGCTAATGTTCTGAAGTACTTCTTTGAAAGAGCCTCAAAGAAGTAGAAAATGCTATATGAAACTAGAAATCTAATGGTTTTGAAAAGAGGAACCGAGAAAAGAGATAAGAGGTGTGTGAGTTGGGAAGGGAAAAAAGAAGAGGGAATTTTAGGCTGAGGGATATGCAAGTGCAAAGACCTGAAGGCAAGAGAGAATACAGGTTCCTGGGAAATTGCAAGCTGATCAGTATGGCTGGAAGTGGGATCTGGATGGAGACGGCATGCAAAGAGAAGGCCAGGGAGAGTAGTGAAAAACCTGGCTGGAAACTTCAGGCTGACCAGATCATGAACTATGTAGAACAATATATCAAGAATATTTGACATGGTTCTGAGGACAGTCATTAAAGAATGTTAAGAGTGTGGCATCAGAATTGTAATTTTAAGAGTGCTGTAATATCAGATTTGAAAAATGGATTGGAAGGACAATTGAAGTCAGGAAATCAATTAGAAGAATGCTGTAGTAATACAGATGGATGAAAGTCTCCAAGGGAATTGACAAGACAGAAGAAGAGATATGGCCTAATTTGAGAGATAGTAAGGTCATGGGGATACCTAACACCAGATTTTTTACATTCCTAACATCCTTGGTCACCACCTAAATTGTAAATGACTACCTTCCAATTTTTTTTTTACTTTTGCATTTTTTAAAAACGTTATTGTTGTAACATTTATATAACTGAAAATTTCCCATTGTAACCACTTTTGCATGTGCAATTCAATGGTACTGATTACATTCATAATATTGTGCTACCATCAACAATAGCCATCGCCCAAACTTTTTCATCACCTTAAACCAAAGCTCTGCACCTATTAAACATTAACTCCCTGTTCCCCTCATGACCTGTATTCTGCTACCTGTTTCTATGAATTTACTTGTTCTAGGTGTTTCATATAAATAAGGTCATACAATATTCATCTTTCTGTGTCTGGCTTATTTCACTCAAGATGATGTCTCCAAGATTCATCCATGTCATAGTATATATCAGCACGTCATTTCTTTTTATATCTAAATAATATTCCATGGTGTATATATTCCACATTTTGTTTATCCACTCATCAGTTGATGGACACTTGAGTTGCTACACCTTTTGGTTATTGTGAATAATGCTGTTTGAGCATCAGTGTACAAATATCTATTTGAGTCCCTACCTTCAATTCTTTGGGGTATATACCAAAAGTGGGATTGCTGGGTCATATGGTAATTCTTCATTCAATTTTCTATTTTTTAATTTTAATAATAGCCATTCTAGTGGAATCTCGTTATGGTTTCGATTTTCATTTTCCTGGTGACCAGTGATATTAAACATCATTTTATGTGCTTATTGGTCATTTATATGTTTTCATCTACTCTTCATTTCCTTTTGTACTTCTTCCCTGAACCAACTTCCTACTCCCCATCCTCTTGCCCTAAAACATTACTTTGTATCCTCTAAACCCCTTGGTCCTTAAACAAATTTTCCTGCAAGCTTGATGTGTCTTGAGTAAACTAAATATGGGCTCTTTCCTAAGAAATCTGTGCTCTTGTGACCCTCCTGAGTGGATTCTGATCATTCTTCAATATCTTACTTATTGGGTTGAAACTGGGGTTGGCATTCTCTTTGTCCTGCAGTGCCTCTTTTCAAAACCATTAGATTTCTAGTTTCATACAGCACTTTCTACTTCTTTGAGGCTCTTTCATTTCTCATAATTTTTAATTCTCACCACCCAGGTCATTCCCTCACATCACTTGAAGTCTTAGGTTATAGTCTTCTGATTCCCTAGCTCTGTTGTTTTCTGGTGACGTCTGTGCCCATGGGAATGACCAATCTTAGTTCTGTATTTTCATTAAATGAAATAACTGCTTGGTATGTTTACATAATTTTCAGATGCCCATTCTCATGGTTTCTTTATGTATTTTGTTCTCATTTACTACTATTCCACCTCTGAGTATTAAACTGCATGTTCGACTCTAAACTCCTATTCTTCTAATTGTCATATTCCTTAGCTTTCACTAATTTTTTCTTCAACTTCAAAGAAACGATATGCTCCTTGATCCTTCTATTATTTCTCTGTTACTCAGTCCCTCTAGACCTTTTTTCTCCTTATGCAGCCTGGACTACATGGTGAGGATTTGAAGGTTCTCTCACTAGTTCTATCAGTTCATTTGCTCCCTAATCTCTTACAAGATCTCTCGTTCACATCTCTGAATCTATACCCAGGAGGGAGAAAAAAATACTTAAAAATTAGCAATAGTTCGTATTTCCTGCACTCAAAACTTAGCTAAGTCCTCAAATGCTGCAAAAGATCCTTGTGATTTTCCTTATTTAGCAACATCTTTTCTTCACACAAGATCTTCAAAACTTGACTCTCCTTTCAAGATCTTCAAGATCCATAAAACCCAACACCCTCATTCTTAGCCGAAGATGTTTCCTTGTTAACTGAGAATATCGAGTCCCTCAAATGTAACCACTCTTAAATCCACCAACCCTGCTCTACTAGCTTTTCTTTCCATCACTTCATAAATATTCATACTGATCCTCACCTTTTTTCCTTACATTTTACAAAGAAAAATGCTCCTTATTTCATTCAAGATCAACTTCTAAATTACTATACTTCAATATTCTGCCTTCTCTCGGACCTTGTTTCATATTTATCTCCTTTATTTCACCCTTTCTCTAGTCCCTGTCTCCCCACTTTTTAAATATGCTTAATTCTCACACCCACTTTGAAAAAAAAAAAAAAGCTGACGTCTTCCCTTTCCCCTCTTGCTACTTTCTAATGTCTATACCTTTTAATCCCAAACTCTGTAAAAGTACAATTTATACCCACAATCTCCACTTCTCCATCTCCTTTTACTCCTCAAATCCAGCAATCTGCTTATCCTATCACCTTTTTCGGAAACTTCCATAGCCTTAGTGAGGATATTGAGTTCCCAACAGTACTTTACCTCCTAGTTCTACTTACACGTGTCTATGTTCCTTTGTTCTCTGATCCTTTTCACCTCTTTCACTGGCATTTATCTTGTGCCTTCCTCTTAGATTTTAATATTTTCTTAGGTTCCATCCTGGCCCACTTATCTTCTCTATCTAAATATCTATATCTATATCTATCTATATAAGCTCCTAAATTCCTTTAGTAATTTCAACCACCATGAATTTGCCAATGATTGTCAAAATCTTTTACCTGCAGCTAATACCTCAACCTGGAGCTTCTGATGTGTATCGCAACATCTGCCATACACTTCAGCAGGCACCTTAGCATGTAATCAAGCATAAATTCTTTTCTTTCTTCTGTATCCTTGGTGTCCTTTGGTAGCCAATATTACTCTCAAAAAAAAGAAAAAGAGCTGAATTCTTTTAATACGGCTTCCAGATCCTTTCACAATCAAGTTCCTGCACGCTTTCTTAGTCTCATCCTTCTATTTCTTCAGTTTCCTTCCTTCCTTGCTGAATTAGAAGCCTTGCTAACATCTCATCTTTTACTTACCACATTGTGTTATGGATATCTATTTAGGCGTCTGTCATTCTTTTCAGGCTGTAAGATTCTTAAGGTCACTGACAAACAATTTTTATTTATCTGTAAATTCCTAACACCTAGAAAAGTACTAAGTTTCAATAGGTAGTACATATATTTATTCACTGAGCAATATTTAAATGTATTTTGAATGAGTGAGTGAAAAGTTTTCAATGTTATACCAATTTAGTGAACCAGAATGGCATTTGGCACGTATTGTATTGATGGCTTTGTGGTTTGAACCTCTTTTAGAATTTTAGGGTAAACTCATGGACTTTTGAAAGAAGACCATTATCCAAAAAGAACTGGAATGAACTAGAGAGACACTAAATATGCAGGGAAACTACTGAATATGTTTGGATATGCAGGGAAACTGTTGTATTTGACACACTCCAAGGAAGGCTAAGAAGCCTAATATTTGCATAATAATTTACTGTTAAGTATTTTGTTTCCCTTAAATAGCCTTGGAATATACCCATTGAAGGTCTAAAAATTTTGTTTACTTGGAATCAGTTTTTTAGTCCTTGATGTATTAGAGTGAAGTTATTTAAAAAGAATGGGTTTTCCCAACTGACATATCAAAATGTATGTAGCTTAGAGGTTTTATGTCTTTGAGGCAAAATAGCATCATGTGGTTTAACAGTCTTCATAAGAGGGTCTGAATAACATGGAAGTTTTGAGATGGTCTCTAGCACCAGACCACATGATTCTGCCACTTAGTAACTGTATGAACCTGGACAAGCCACCTAATCTTTCGGTGCCTCCCTCCCCTCACATGTAGTAGTTTAATAATTGTACCCACCTCATGGGACTGATGAAGCAATTTACTACGTAAAGCTGTCAGGATAAATCTCACACCTAATGGATGCTTAAGGTACTTTGTCTACCATTGTAACATGAAACTCTCAACATCTGGTCATAACTCGTGGACTATATGAGACAAGCCTCTGGGAATAGCCTCAAGAACCTCTCCAATTATCCCTTTTCTGTTCCTTCTTCTTCTTTATTTTAAGCGGTTTTCTTGAGATAAATTCACATACCATACAATCTATCTAAAGTGTACAATCATTGTCTTCTAACATATTCACAGAGTTGTGCATACATAACCACAATCAATTCTAGAACATTTTCAGCCTGAAGAAGGTTCACTGTGTTATACAATCCCATGTTTCATCTTCTGGCTTTCCATCTAGTGGCATACATGACCCTAAACTTTCCCTTTCAACCACATTCACACCCACATATCATCGTAATGGTCCCTTTTTCATTGAGATATGCCATAGTGATTTGGGAATGATGAAAATGGAGCAGGATTGGCAAAACATATTTTAATATTGGACTTTCAAATATCTTTTTGAAAATTTGTCTTTGAAGCAGTCTTAGGTGAAAACATTATCTGCCTAGCATGTTGGTCAATATGGTGTCCTAAGACTCTGCAGGATAAATGGTGCTGGTACCAGTAGTGAGGAAAGCAAAGTCTCTTCAAGTAATTAAAAGAAAAAAGTAATAAAGGCTAAAAATACCCAATAGAAGTCTGGAATGAGTTGGGCTAGATAATCTAAGACACGAGTCAGCAAACTTTTTCCATAAAGAGCCAGATAGAAAATAATTTATGTTTTTTGTGATTTCTGTTGCCACCACTCTACTCTGCCATTGCAGTATGAAATCAACCACATGCAACACATAAACAGATGAGTGTAGCTGTGTTCCAGAAAACTTTACCTACAAAAATAAGTGTTAGGTTGGATTTGTGGTTATTGTTTGCCAATCCCTACTCTAAGGGACGCTATCAATAGTAGTTCTAACATTTGGGGCCAGAGTGAACAAAAATCTCTGGGAACTGGTTTCTGTGTATCAGTCATACTTCACATTTATTATCTATCTGTGACTACACCCATAAATTATCAGTAAATCATGACACCATGAGAAAATATGTGTAGAATTGAATTATATATGAATATATATATATATTTTTTTTTTTTTTTTTTTTTTTGAGAGAGGGAGGAAGGGAAGGAAAGACAGAGAGAAGGAAGGAAGGATGGAAGGAAGGAAGAAAGGGAAACATCTTTAAACACCCTCTTGCTTCATTGTATTTTGTCTGTTTGTTTGTTTTTTTTTACATGGGCTGGGGCCGGGAATCGAACCGAGGTCCCCCGGCATGGCAGGCAAGCACCCCGCCCACTAAGCCACCGCGGCCCACCTATATGAATATTTTAAAATATATAAGTTTTCTCAGTTAACTTTCATAAGCGATTTATGAGATAATCAGACAGGGCTCGTATTCTCATTTTAGAGGTGAGAAAATTGAGCACCAGAGTGTTTAAATAAATTCCCAACGTCATATGGACAGTGGAAAAGGCACAATCTAAGCTTAGGGACTTTGACCACTTGCATTGTGTTTTATTAAATCTTAGAAAAGATTTGGTCTCAAATCAAGAGGTATCAATCATTACTTCAGAATTTCAACATAAAATGAGTGATGGGTGGAATGGTAGTAGTGAGAACATGGTGATAAAAAAATCAGCAAACCATGAATTTTCGCTAAGGAGAACAATCCTTGGATTCCAAAATTTCCCCCCAAATCAGAAGTTCTTTTCCTTTCACCCGTACTATTCATCTAAATAGACTTCATTCTCATGGTGGTTTCTAGTTCCTTGAACTCTCCCAGTTCTTTAATCTATCACTTCCCAAACTACCTCCCTCAGTGACTTCCATCACAGATATCCAGTTGATAACCAATTACTATTGATATTTCCTAACTCTTACTGAATTTATTACGTTAGTGCCACTTCCCTGGTCCAAGCTACCTTCTCTCACCTGTGACCACAAGCACTGCTGCACATATCTCCCTGTCTTTAAGCTTGACCCTTCCTATCTATTACTCCTCCAAACAACTAGAGAGTTACCTTTTGAAAATATAAATTTTCTGATATCATGCCTGTACTTACCAATTAAATAGCTTTCTATTGAACTCCATATACACTAAAAGGCCCAACATAATTTGGAACATGTCTCCCTTTCTATAAATTTATCTCATCCAGTAACCATCTTACTAGGTTTCTTTCAGGTCCTCAGCCTCTGCAAGTTCTTTTCCACCTCAGAGACTTTTAATTTGTTGTATCTTCTGCCCAGATAACCTTCAGTCCCCTTCATTTGGAAAATGTACATTCATCCTGCAAAACTGACCATAAAATTCACTCTCCAAGAGATGCTTTTCCTTAATTGCCAGTCTTTTTGAGAATCCTCTCCTACTCTTTTCCTTTAACAACTTGTAATTGCACTTATTTTTTAATGCCCATTACAAGAGTGTAACTTAATGTGGTCAGGTACACTATATGTCATATTTAAACTCTATACCCAGGAGGTGTCATGGTTCCTGACACATGACAGGCATGGGATGGGTCTTTTCCTCTCTTATGTCACAAGAACATTGACATAAGATACTTGGCCTCTATATTCTCTTTACTTCTTCTGAAGGGAGAAGAAAGAACATAATCTAATTGAAGAATTAATGGGGAAAAACTTCTCTGTATATTTTGAAAGTAAATAAGAAGGTCAGTGCTCATCTTCTCTCTTCCTTTGTTCTCCGAGTTCTTTCTTGTGGGGACTGCTGACTTGGACCCATATTACCTGTGATTAAAAAAATATTTCTGTCCAATCTGGGTTGTTATTAAGAAGTCCATTGCCCAGCAATATAAGTTACACTCTTCAATTCTCCTTTATGCAAAGACAGGTGACATTTTGGCCTGCACAAATACCTTTTTTCTCAGTTGGTTCAGAATCTTTGTTAGAAAGACAAATGATGTCCATCACCCACTTGAAGACCCTGGGTCTTGAAAGGAAAAAGAAAGGGTTGTATTACATGTGCCCAGATTTTCCCTTTAATCTCTCCCATTTGATGAGTCGCTCCTCTTTTCCCGGAAGAATTAAGAAAGATAAGGAGACAGAGACAAGTCTAGAATTATTGCTCTAATGAGATGCCCTTTATGTTGAAGGAAACATTAGGAGTGAGGAAAATGTGTTCTCTGTTGTTGTTGTTTGTCTTTTTATTCTCCTTTTTATTTATTAGTTCTACCATGTGACTTTTTTACACATGCCAGCTGTTCCTAAGTGTACTGACTTGGCAGACATTCAGGTCATATTTGTGTCCTATTGAATTTCTCCTTCCTCTTCTTTTTCAATGCTCTGCCTCATTTTCTCTGAAACTAAAAACATTTGTTTATTGTTATATCTGTGTTGTTTTGTTTTGGTCTGCATAAAGGTTCTTTGGCATGAAAATATACATAAGACCTAAATAAAAGACCGACATTCAGGTAATGCACAGAAAAATTTAGTACTCAGATGTGATTAGTGCGTATGGTAAGTCTTGGATGAAAAAATATGATAATATGATATTATAAACTGAGGAAGCATTCCTGCTGGTCAAGGCTCAAACATTGTGGAACCAGGAAGTTTCCAGTGATGCCCTCAGTGCCACCTCACCTGCATTTTATGTAATTGCAATAACTAGAGAAACAACGGAATGGAGCCCTGGAACTCCACCGGAAGTGGCTTCATCTTGATGGGGATTCTGAATGGCAGTGGGCTCCTGAGCTGCTCTGCTCCTAATCATGTCCTTACATGTTGGCCCTGACCAGCAATGGCCTGCTGCTTCTGGTCATCACAGTGGATGACCGCTCCATGTACCCATGTACTCCTGCTCAGCCAACTTTCTCTCATGATCTTTTTTGCATCTGCATGTCTCCAAAAACATTTGTGGATTACCTGCATGAGAAGCACCATCTCTTTGGAGGCTGCGCCTTTCAGATATTTGTTATCCTGACTCTGGTGCTGCAGAGGACCTCCTGTTGGCATTCATGCTTATGAATATGTGGCCATTGCCGTCCTCTGAACTACATGTCCTCATGAGGCCTAGGTCTGCTGCTCATCCTCTCCTGATTCTGGCCTCCCTGAATGCTGTGATACTCACCTCATATACTATGCACTTCCCTTTCTGATGACCCGGAGATAGCATTTGTTCTGTGAATCCCACCTCTCTGAATTGGCCTCGCAGACAATCATTATATGACTCATGATATGTGATGGGTGTAATCTTTCTCGTGCCTCCCCTTGCTGCTATCCTTGCCTCTTACACATTTGTCCTGAGCGCTGTTCTCCACATGTCCTCAGGTGAGGGGAAACAAAAAGCCCTTGTCACATGCTCTTCTCACCTGACTGTGGTAGGGATGTACTATGGAGCTGCCATGTTTATGTACATCTTGCCCAGTTCCTACCATAGTCCCCAAAAGGACAACATCTTTTCTGTATTTTATACTATCATTACTCCAACCCTGAACCCTCTTATCTATAGTCTGAGGAACAAGGAGGTAATGGGGGCACTCAGGAGGGTACTGGGGAAATGTGCTTCAGCCCAGAGACTGTAAATGCCAATCTAATGTGGAAGCTTTATAGCTTCTATATGAGATCCCAATTCTGCTCCTGGTGGTTAGCTATCTCCTTCAACATTCTGAAAAAATTTTAAATTCACCACACTGGATATAAGCCCTAGTTTGGCTTTTAAGATACTGTTTTGTTTTCATGAGTTCTATGTTTGGATAGCAAGGAAGCATTTATTTCTCTGGTCTGCATCCCAGAGTCTAGTGAAAATTATCTTTCTGTTCCAACAGAGATTATTTTATTTTTCACTTTTTATTTTCTTTCCTCCTCTTACAACAATCCTGGGTTCAATCACATAAGAAGCAAGCTGTATTTTCTAATAGTTCCATTAAATCCAAAATAAAAAGGAAAGACAAAGTAAAATATATTGAATTAAGGTAAAAACGTTGATTTTACTATTGCTAGAGGCAACATTTGTCAGTTCTTATTTCCCTAATAGTGTGAACTTATAGCCATATAATATTAGAGTCTTTTCTGGACACAACTTTGCAGGCCTACCATTTTTTCCTCCCCTGTCTTGTTTTGTTCTTTTTGAAAATATTTTTTGAAGAAATAAAAAAATAGAGTTTGCCCAATCCAGAATTGCTCATTATATTCTCAATGTTGTCTGACATATAACTCTATCTACTCTCTTTCCTGCAATCTGATAGAACCAAGGCTTTGATCAGAGTCAAGTTTTATTTCTTGATAAGACTAATCCATAGATGGTATTGTGTTCACTCCATTAAGGGGTTATCTCTTTCTTTGTAATGTCCCCCTAGATCCAGTATATAATTGGGAATTGCAAAGTGATGATACTCTAATTCCATCATCCCTTCTTCATTATTAGCCAAAGTACTTAAAGATCAATTAATGAATAAATAATTACATTAGTGCTAACACCGAAAGAAAAATGGTTGGGAAAACTTTGGTAACAAATATGATAAAAGATTACCATGTTTTTTATTTAGAAAGAAATACATATTCATGAGAAATGTACAACATTGAGTAATTTCCATCTAGCTTCTCCAGAAAAATATAGATCTGTTCTTGTATCTGGCATATGACTGAAGTACTTGATGTTTTTACAGACATTTTCTTAGCCTGCTATATTTTAAGACCAGCTAACATTATTTTAGCAGTGGCTCCCACATCCTCAAATGAATAATAATTTTGATCCCATCCTAATAGAGAAGTACTAAGGAAGTGTTCAGTTATATGTTTGTGTGGCGGGAGGGATTTTAAAGGCAAAGTTGTATAGACGTATGCCTGCACTGTACACTCTTGACTTTGCTCCCAAGCAGAGAGAAGGTACAGCTATGGATGGCTTCTTGGACCCTCTTCAGCTCCAGAGCTGACGAAATTTTATCCTTTGTTTAGGAAATTTGTTTGGAAAATAGAGCAGATTTGCAGAAGTCAATCTATGATTTAAAAAAAATTAAAAATGTCCCAAGATATTTCATTGTGTTGAGGTAATAAAGTGAGCTGTTTGCAAAGAGAACTCTAGGGAACATCTTGTTTTCATCACTTCCCAGGGCCTTATCTTTTGAGAAACCCTCTCAGTGTTGGTACTTAGAAAGTGTTTACTTCAATGAGGAAGGCAGCAAGAGTTTAGGATGGGAATCACTGCAAAATCCCGTTCATGCCCAGACTTCAGGAGAGATGGCTGAGGACTATTGGAAACAATCCCAAACTGGATCTGCAGCTTGGATCTCTAGATCTTACTCTACTGTATTCCATGTGAGATCCCATCATCTGTAGTTCACCATTTCTAGGAAAAATTCATCCTAAGCCTCCAGGTAAGAAGAAAGAAGACACTGAAGGGACCAAGTCTCTCTAGAGTCAGAAATCCTGAATCTAACCTGAAAGAAGGACATGTCCTTATTTTACATCTCATAGTCTATTAGAGGGAGATTTTTCTTTTGATTTTCTTCTCAAGAGTCCTCAGCCTTAGAAGTCTTACTTGTAGGCTCTTCCTAGGGAGTTAGTTTGTGTGCTAGAAGGCCCAGAGAAGCCAACAGAACTATGATCACTCAAACTAGCTATTACTTTTCAATTACCAGAATTTCCCCTATCCTTGGATCTTTTAACCATTTTAACTTTAGTGTGCTCTTCTTCTTTCATTTTTCCCACACTCTTCTCTGGACACCCACAGTGTCTTGCAATTGTCCATCCATTGTCTGGGAGGTGGGAAGGAGCCAGAGCCGAGTGATAATGTTGGATGTGTGGGTACTGCCTGCCTCAGCCTCCTAGTATTCAAATTACTACCACATTGGACACACCCTCTCCAGGGCTCCAAATAAGGAAGAGAAGGGGGTGCAAATTGTGAAAATTTCTATTTACACTGGAAGAAATAATGACTATCATAGATACCATCTTACCTATGCCCAGGTGATCATACCTTGTGATTGGTCACAGGTTTTCCCCATTCCAAGGAGATAACAGCTGGCCCAGCATCAACTGTGCTTTCCAATGCTTATACTATGCTATAGATAGGATTGTTAGTACTTAGGAGAATTTGAATGCATGTGTGTCACTGTGCCTGTGTGCATGTGAGAAGGAGTCCATTAAGTCCTGGATGCATTCATTCTTTCAGTCAGTCAGCAAAACACTTCTTCAAAATTTACTATAAACCAGGAGATGAGGACATATGGAGCAAGTAGAGTTACTATCCTGAAGAAACTCATAGTCTTGTCAGAAAGATAGGCTTTAGACAAAAAAAAATGTATAACTTAATAAATACCTTTAAAAAGTCCATTATTGTATATTCATCAAAACTTTTAAAATTATACATATGCAATATGCACAGATCATTGCACTTAATTGCTATAATGTAGCAGTGAAAAATGCATTTAAAATGATTGGAAATCAGGGTCAATAATGAATTATTTGATTGATGTACTTGAACATTAAAAACTTTTTACTTGTATCTGAATCCTTTTCAAGTTTTTGATAATGGCCCTCAATAAGAAATACAGTTTACACTGTAATTCAGTACACACATACAAACATACACACACAAATACATACACACACACTTACACATAATTGAAACAAATATTTTCTTGAAACAATATTTTTATTGTTACAAGAGATGATATTTTATTTTCTGATTTTTAAAAATAAAAGTGGCAACACCCTAAATCTTTCATTACAGAGTAATGCGTTATAACCCACAGTTTCAAAAGCACTGACTTACTTGGGCTGTTGATGACAAAAGACTTTTTCACAGATCCTCCTGTATTCACATCACACTAGAGCTAAAGTAGTGATATTTCCATTTGATTTCCATCCTCAAAGTGTTCCCTGGCTGTGGCTTCCTGTCCCCCAAAGCTAATGGACCCTTCTGTAGGCTCAAGCTGGACCCAGTTCTTGATCTCCTCTGGATGAAAATGTGTACAACCTCATTCTCACCCAGCAGTTTTGAAATCAAATCACACTTGACATTTCATGAACCAGTGGTCCATCCACAACTGCTCTGCCACCATTTCTCCTACGCTGCAGTTAGATAAAGGATCTTACGTGTGAGAAGAAACCCTTACATGTCTGCAGTCTTTGGCTTCCCTCTGTCCCAAGATGTCCCTTCCAGGACAGTTGAGTTACTGCCCTGATTCTATTCCTTCATTCTAACTGGCAGTTCTAAGACTAGTACTCCAAATCTTCCAAATGATATCAGATTCCATCTCTGAGTCTAAGACATTTGTCTGTGGTGCTGCTACCCAACCTAACTCTTTCTAATCTACTTCCCCATTAGCTTGGACCCAGCCATCTTAAACCTTGCTTGTTGCCGATTTATAGCAATGTAGAGCCTTTGAATACTGCTTCCTGCCTGGCTTCATACATCGGACCAATGCCTGTTTTCTCACTGATGTACACATTCAGCTGACTGGACATTGTAATTATCCACACTGCTATTGCATTAATTCTCCATGCACTGCCCCTCCTACCATAGTGTGTGATGCCACCTGAGTCTGGTCTCTTCCTTACCCTCTTGACTCCATGGTGATGAGGTCACATCATGCCTTATTCTTGAGCATCCCCAACAAGCCTTAACTTTCCGATCTAGTGAAGAACTCAGGAAAGGACTAAGATTGTGGATTATGTAACACGTTTGAAATGGTCTTAAAATTCCCTAAAATCTGTTGACTGAAAAGTAAACTAGGAAAATAAAAAAAGTCTGAGCTTTCTAAGAAAGGGGGAACTATCTATGTGTCTTTAAAATCTATATAATATGTTAACCTTTTATTTTGTTGACATAATGTAACTTTCCATGAAGACAGTATCCACACACTGAACAATGGCTCTGTGACTGATAGTGCTCTGACAGCAAGTACCATTAGGCAAGTATAACTCTGATGTTGTGCCTGCCAATCAGATGGCTTCAGTAGGAATATAGGGATGGAAATGCTAAAAAAAAAAATCAAGTGTCTTAAATGTTTGCAAGACTTTTAAAAATTAAATACATTTGTTTTTCCATTGAAACCTTCACTTTTAGGATTTGGGGCTCGATTATAGGCAGCATTTAATTGCTCTGTTAATGCTGACATGTAGACAGAAATATGCACCAATGGGCAAAGAAAACCAAACACATCTGACTGAATTCATTCTGCTGGGTTTCTCCTCGGATCAGCAGTCCCAGATACTGCTGTTTGTGGTATTTCTCATCATCTACCTACTGACTGTATTTGGGAATCTACTCATCATGGTCCTAATCCAGGTTGACTCCCGACTTCACACACCAATGTACTTTTTCCTGAAAAACCTGTCCATTGCTGATCTCTGTTTCTCTACGAGCATTGTCCCCCAGTTGCTAGCCCACTTACTAGTGATGAGAAAGACCATTTCCTTTGCTGGGTGCTCAATTCAGATGATTTTTTTCCTCCTAGCAGGGTGTACAGAGAGTTCACTGCTGGCGGTGATGTCCTATGACCGGTATGTGGCTGTCTGCAAGCCCCTACACTACTCCACCATCATGACACATTCGGTATGTGTCCAGCTGGCCATTGGGTCCTGGGCCAGTGGTGCATTTGTGTCTGTAGTGGACACCACGTTTACGTTATGTCTCCCATACCAAGGAAAGAATCTAATTAATCACTACTTTTGTGAACCTCCCGCCCTGTTGAAACTGGCTTCAGCAGAGACCCACAGTGCTGAGATGGCCCTCTTTGCAATGGGTGTGGTCATCCTCCTGGCTCCTGTCTCACTCATCCTGGTCTCCTACTGGAACATCATCTCCACTGTGATCCGGATGCAGTCAGGGGAGGGGAGACTCAAGGTCTTCTCTACCTGTGGCTCCCACCTCACTGTTGTTGTCCTCTACTATGGCTCAACAATATTCACCTACATGAAACCAAACTCCAGGAAAATGAATGAAAGTGATAAGGTGATCTCTGTGTTTTATTCAGTCATAACATCCGTGATGAACCCATTCATTTACAGCCTGAGGAACAAGGATGTAAAGGGGGCATTTAGGAAAGTATCTGGAAGATAGACCCCACACACACACACATACCTGTGGCAGTTATATATATATTTATATATAAATAAATATATAAATTTATATATAATCAAGGGTACAAAGACCTTCCAAACTTGTTTGACACCTTTAACCGTTTCCTCTCCTACCCTAGGCTGAGACATAATAAGGGTCATAAAGTTACTCCTGGTACTTGTTAGGGTTTGTCTACTATAATCTTGCTCAAGCTAATTCTCTGTGTTTGCAGTTTGTTTGCCTTTAAACAGTTTTTTGGCTACTTGTCCAGCCTTTAATACTGAATAGTCTTTATTTACACTGCCTTATTGTTTTACCAATCTGCTTTTACTTAGAGCCATTTTCTTTGACTTTAAACTCCATAGATGTTTGCCATGTCAGCATACCTGCAGGCATCCACCAATTTTAGAATCCTAGCTGATGTCAATGTACCCGATTCTTCAATTTGTTTTGAGGAAAAAAAAATGATTTTTCACCGTGAAGCCCAGTACTGAGAACAATGTTTTGCTGTGCTATTTTCCAAACTACTGCTATTGCCAATTGAGCCAATGCTGAGAGAGCTGTTTGTTCAGACAACAAGGCACATGACATCACATCCCACCAAATGTCTTTGACATCCTAGCTTTTGCAATGTGACTATGTGATTGTGAAAATCTTGTGTCTGATGCTTCTTTTATCTATGATATTGACAGATGAGTCAAAAATATGAATCAAAAATAAATAAATAATAGGGGGAACAAATGTCAAAATAAATTGAGTGGATTGAAATACTAGTGAACAATGAAAGAGGCTGGTAAGGGGTATAGGAAAAAAAATAGGGGGGAGAGCCATGAGGGCCATGAGAGCTCACACAGCTGCAGACCTTTAGAGATGAAGAAGGAAAATGCCCCACCGGGAGCTTCATGAAACAGAGAGCTGAGAGAGAAAGCCAGCAGACTTCACCACGTGCCCTTCCAGCTGAGAGAGAAACCCTGAGTGTCATCGGCCTTTCTTGAGTGAAGGCCAATAAAGAAAGTGAAATTAAGACACAGAGAGAGAAAAGCCACAGAAGCAAGAAGCTGAAATCAGTGAAACTTGGAAGAGCAGGGAGATCCCAGCAGGCACCACCATATGCCCTGCCATTTGACAGGTAAGGTATATGAGTAGTCAAGGATCACTACTGACAGTCCAACTTCAGGAAACATTGCCCCAGTGATGCTTTGATTTGGACATTTTCTGGTCTCAAAACTATGAAAGAGAGTCTAAGAGGAAATAACTCCATTACTAGTTATGTGATCTTGCCATGTTTGGAAAACTTTGAAGAATTCGATATAAGGATTTCTTCTACATGGAGGCAGAGAACTTTTTCCACCTGCTTATTGATCATTGGGAGTGTGTTATGTTACATCCCTGGTTGGGATGTGCATGACACCAGCATCAGAAACAACACTCAATCTGAACAAGATTTTGTCATACTGTGCTCATACCCCTTCTCCATCCTTTGGTTTATATTTTGAGAAACAAGAATGTGAAAATATCTGAAGGAAAAGGTAAAAAAAGCACACCACTCTTCAAAAAGTAACATAGATTAGGAAGAGTATGGTCTAGAGAGTTTAGGACTAAAGTAGAACGTATGGTTAATGGGACTTCCATTTACAGTACAGTTAAAGTATAGTGAAACACTGTTAATAATAATTTAGATTGTAGGAAAAATAAACATTGTATTAACACGTATTAATACATGTATTAACTTCATATGTAAATGAACATTAACTTTGTATCAAGTGACAGAATATCAACCATTAAAAACATATATAGAGAGCATAAACTTGGAATATGTCATTGGTAACAGAGACCATCAGGAGATAGAAATAGGGTAAGACAATGGGTACTTGGAGCTGAAGGGATACAGACTGTGCAACAGGACTAGATACAAAAACTCAGAAATGGACAGCACAATACTACCTAATTGTAATTAGGTTAAAACGCTGAATGAAGCTGCATCTGAGGTATAGTTTTTTTTCTTTTTTTTAATTTTTTTCTCTCTATTATCATTTTATTTCTTTTTCTGCTGTCTTTCTATTTCTTTTTCTAAATCAATGCAAATGTACTAAGAAACGATGAATATGCATCTATGTTATGATATTAAGAATTACTGATTGTATATGTAGAATGGAATGATTTCTAAATGTTGTGTTAGTTAATTTTTTAATTAATAAAAAAACATATATAGTGAAAAGCTTATCCATAAATATTAGATCTTAGTCTCACAATTGTATCAGAAATTGTATCAGAAATCTATACTAAGAATAATCAATAGTTGCTATTTGTTAGTATTTCATAATAGCTCTGATTACATGGAAAAATATGCGTATAATATGGGATCAAAATTGTTGATAGTGCTTTTTAAACTACATTCTATTTACTTATTTATGATAATAGATAATTCAATGAGAAATAACCCACATTTTTTATTAAACTCTATAGAATACTTGATAAAGTAGAGAAAATTAAAAGTAAATTAGGAGACATTTAAATGGTTCAACAATGCAAATTGTTTTATGAATTTATCTTGTATTTTGCACGAATGAAGAAAAGTAACCTATTTTAACATTGTTTTTGTAGTAGCTTTATTAATAATAATATTACCAGTTAATTTCTTTTTTTGTGCCCGTGTGGGATGCATGGTCCAGAAATTGAACCTGGGTCTCCCGCATTCTACCACAAGGCGAGCATTCCACCACTGAACCACCCATCTACCCTATTACCAGTTAACTTTAATGACATCTGAAAAAAAAAAGAAAAACATAATCTGGCAGATGATGATGAATTTTGAGTGTTTCAGTCAGGTTATCAAGATATATTAAAGTAAAAAAATTTAAAAATATATTAAAAGTTACAGTGATTTAAAAAACAAACATTTACATTTACTGAGTACTATCCTACTTAGTGACTGGATGCTCATGAAGTCAAAGACCTCATCTTTTGCTTAGTTTGGTTTTGTTCTCAGTAGTATCCAGAGAGTCCAGTATAGCATCTGGCACATGTCGAATAAATGAACAAATGATTTACTGAATGAATGAAGAATATATATTCTTTTAAAATACCTCTCTTCAAGTAGCACGGGAATTGAAGTCCAAGAGGCATATTTGTAGGTATGCTGTGCATATCTGGTGATTCTCCTGTGACACCATATATACTGCTGCTGTTCCCCTTGGGATATGCTCTCCTTTGTTCTGAAGATTTGATTTTTCCAGTGTGGTGGTTCATTTCATGTCACCTTGACTAGGATATGTTGTCCAGTTGTTTGGTTATGCATAGGCTGCTTGTTGCTGTGAGGGTATTTTCTAGATGAAATTTGTATCTACAATCCACTGATTGCACCTATAATCAACAAAAGAGATTGCCCTCATTCAATCAGTTGATGATTCCAAAAGACATAACTGAAGGTTTCAAAGATTAGAAGAATTTCTGCCTTTATTTCAACATTGGTCTTGCCAGATTTCCAGCTAGCCAGTTTCCCCTGGGGAATTTGGCTTAAGGTCTTCAAGACAACCTTTATCAAGATTTCCAGCTTGAGTTTGGACTTGTTAGCCCACACAGCCATGTGAGCCAATTCCTTATAATAAATCTCTCTCTTTCTTTCATTCAATAGGTCTATTTTTCTGGAGAACCCTGACTAACACAGCCAATATTCACTAAGTTGCCTTTGGGTAGTGGTATAGAACAGCTGACATTCAAGAAGCAGTCTTAGAAGGGAGAGAATTCTTTTGGGATGTATTAGCCTTTCAGTCCATTCTAACTACTACTACAAACAACCTTTGTGGCAGAAGCACCACCACTCATCTACCTGTAACTCCTTACTGTTGTAGAGAAGGCATACTATTCCTTCCTTAGGAGAAAACCCATCGTTGGCCCCTTCCCAACCCACAAGTAGGTCCAGCTCCAGATATTGAGTGAGACTAATCCAACACTTCATTGGTTCTATTATCATGCATAAATGAACTTGCAAAATTGCTTATAGAAGCAATGCTATATATTGATTGTCATATATTCCTACCCTAAACTTCTGGTCAATAGTAAAGATTCCAAATTAACACTTTTATCCTTTCTAATCTTCATATCTGCTAAACGCATAGTTGGCATAGTTGAAAACTCAGAAAGGAGGTAACTTCAAAGTTGCCTTTAAGGCATCTGTTTGTTCCACAGATGTTGGATTGTCTGAATTGCATCGTGCATATCACAGTTCAGTGATGGTCTGTAGAGGTCTGCAAATCCTTATCGAACTGGCAGTCACATACATACTGTTTTATTTATTGGCTTCTAAAACAAATACTATACAATATGTTGACTTAAAGACAGAAATATATTGGTTCATGGTTTCAGAGGTGTAAAGTCTTGCTTCCCACCAGGAATAGGTATCTTCTGGTGGGCTGGCAATCTTGATATTCCTTGGCTTTTCTGCCACATGGCAAACTCATGATGGCGTCTTCTCCTTTCTCTTCCAGGTTTCATTGACTTCCAGCTTTTGGCTGCTTCCTGTGGCCTCCATCTTGTGTCCAATTTTCTTTGCTTATAAGGACTTCAGCCATATTGGGTTGAGACCCACCCTCACTTAGTTTGGATGCACCTTAACTAATAACAACTTTAAAAGTCCCATTTATAAATGGGTTCACACCCACAGGACCAGGGCTTAGGACACAAATGTACCTTTTATGATACAATTCCCAACACACACAGAGATGCATGTAAAAGGTTTACAACTGACTTTCCAAAAACTGAGAATAGCATGCCTTCCTCAATATTGGAAAGTCGTTGGGTTCTAGGTTTAAGGAGACATTGGAGCAAAATCCTAGAAAATCATAACTATCAGGGGTGTAGTTTATCCTTGAAATTAATGTTTTACATGACTGCTCATGTTACAAATAATCAATGGTATACATTAGTTCAACTCAAAGTGTGATTTCCCACTGGTTACTTGTCTATGAACTGCTTGGTATATATCTGTGAATAGATAAGTAAAGAAAATGAGAACATTTAGAAACTTCTGTAGCAATTTGGCAAAGTAATTTTATCATGCTGAATCCAATAATAAAAAATGGGACTTTTATATTCTATGTTTTTAATTTAATTTTCCAGGCATTAATATGTATGTTTTATGAAATTATTAGTCCACAATGGATGTGAAATCAGAAAGACAAAAAAAAATCTATCCTGAACAACAGGTACATTGAGAAGCAATATTATAAATAACATGAGCTACTGTTTGAAAGGCCTCATAGCCATTCAAAAACTCATGATTACTTCTTTGCTTGCATTCATTAAAAGAGAAGTTTCCACATATAATTAGATTGCTAAACTAAAATGTGGCCATGGATCACTTTGAATTATATAAAAACTGCTTAACTGACCACAAAAATGAAACTGGTGAAGTCATCAGAGTAAGAAAATATGCATACTGACAATTATTTTTAAATGAAAACACCAGCCTCTAATTGGTTATCAGATCATCAATGACTGTGTGTCAGGAGCAAGAGTTAACTATCCCATGTGGGAAACTCACAAACTGCTGACCTCACCACATTCTGGGAAATATACACACTTTTGGAGTACATAGTTTCTCAGTTTTTAAAATAAATAAACTTTCTTTCACTTATGCTGTAGATCGTATGACTTTTACTATTCATTATATCAGCTTATACAATACTGATTTCATTTGTTCAATGATTATTTGATTAATTTGAGAACTAAACATTTATTGAGACTTCTTCCCATTAGCAGCACCTCTTCTAGGTGTTTCTAGGTGACATTTCTCTTTAAAGACATTTTATATCTCAGAGAAATTAACATTTGTGCTGAGGGAAGGAGGTTGGGAAGAAAACACTAGCAAAGGAGAGATCTGAGAGAAGGTCCAGAGAGAGGAGAGGGTCAGTCTTTTGGGATCAAAACAATCAGTTTGTGTTTGGGAAATGATAGGTGACAGGGAATTTGTAAGGAATCAGAGTTCAGAAACAGGCAAAGTCTTGGAGGTCCTGAAACATACATGGATTTTATTTTATATCCAATATATCCATATTCTAATATGTTTTTAAAAGGTTACATTGAGTGTTCTTTGGGGAGTGGATTCTAAGAGGGTAAGCACGGGAATTAGAAGAGCAAACAGCATAGCTCTATTGCAGCGGTACAGGTGGGACAGGATGCAATAGGAAGGCAGAGGAGAAGGTAAAAGCCTGTAGGAGAATAGGATGCGTAAGGTGAAAAAGAGAGCAGTGAAATATCCCTACGAGGTCTTTGGCCTTAACATTGCTGTGGATGATGATTCCACTTACTGACCTGGAGAACACTCATGAAAGGTGATTCTGTGGCAACATCAAGAATTCTCTTTGACTTGTGTATATGGTCATGTATTATTATGTGCTGGCAAGTTCTCCCATGACTCTTTTTTTAATTTAACATAGCTATAATAAAGCCTTCATTTAAACAGTCATGACATTCCCTACTGCATCAGGTGCATCAAGTTTTTTTCCCCATTAGCAGAAGGCAAGTAAAGCATTTTAACTGCAAGTGAAAACAAGGATTTTGAAATCCAATGGCAGTTCTTAGTTTGGGGGCATCGTCTAGATGATGCAGGATTTACTTAGGTCAACAGCCTTTTACTTTTCATCATTACTGAAATCTCTATTTTAAATTTCAACAAAGAACTTGGAGACCCCAGAGCTACACAGACCTTGGTTTAAGAAACCTCAGGGTGCTTCCTGACATCAGATGAGATTTAAGTATTTCAATCTGTGATTACAATAAAAAATGCCCCAGGGTATCTCACGATGTAGAAAGGTTGAGAAAGTTCACAGCACTGATTACTCCAGGGAATGCCATGTTTATATTAGCTTTAGGACCTCAGGTTTAAAGACTTCCAGGAAAATCCTCAAGGCTGGTTCTTTGGTGAATTGGGGATATATGAATTTTTAACAAAACCGTGTTCAAGGGGTTGGAATGGAGTAAGGCTCAGGTGCTGTCCCAACCTTCAGGAATATGTGCTACAGTGCTGTCGAGGCTTCCTGCTGGGATGTGGATTAGCAGGTTGAAGCACTCACACCTTTCTTCCCTCGTGTGTGTCCTCATCACTGACCCACTGCTTCCTGCTTCCTCATGTCAGTCCTCCAGGGGACAGTGTGTGGGGTGCTACGGGGGAATTAAATCTTTTTAAGGACTTTGAAATCTTGATTCTGTTCTTTGGGGTGTCTTGGCCTTTCACTCTCCCATCCCTAGCTGTCTTCCAACTGGCATCTAGGTAGAATTTGTGCTCATCCATTTGTGTTGTTTGTCCTCAATCAAGAGCTCCGAAATCCTGTTACGTATCTCCTCTAGAGAGGACTAAACTATTGAGCAATGAACCTAGAGTGACCTGTGGACACCCACTGCCTCTCTTTTTACATTAAAATTTGGTCAGCCAGATTCTCCCTTGTTCCTTGCCCTCCCCCTCCTCAGGGTTCCCCTCACTGTCCCTTTTAGCCATTTGGATTGGACACTGAGACGGGGGAGGACCAGGAAGGAAGCTGAGCCCTCTGCCCTGGGAGGACGCAGGAAGGGTCTTCTTGTGTTCACACATCGCTGGATGTCCACTCTAGGCTGTGTATGCAGGTATGGTGAGTTTCTAACAGGGATTTGCCCAATCGCAGGTCAGCTCTAAGTTCTCAACTGCCAAAGTGCTAATGCTAAGTTTTCTGCCAATTCCTTCCTCTCACGCTTTCATCCTAAGACTTAGCAGCACATGGAAAGAAAGAAGGAAGAAAGGAAGGGAAGGAGGGATGGAAGGAAACAGTAGTTAGTGGTCAAAAAAAAAAACATATTAAAAGCCTCTGTATTAGGCAAACTGTAGGGATACAGGAACAAAAAGGAAAAAATCTTATTACCTAGGAAAAATTATTATTTCTTTTCTGATTAAAAAGTAATGTTTTCTTGTTACCAGGCAGTTACGAACTATAACACCACACAAAGATGAGAAAAGAGTCACTTACAATCCCACCGTTTAGGAAAAAAATGCACATGTAAATCTTGGAGAGAAAATTATAAAGCAATTACAATTAAAACATGTTAATAATTCACTTTTCTAGCTTTAATATTTTGCAAACATTTAATGATGTCATAACATATTTTACATTTGATGCATGGTATCCTGTCATTTGTGTATTTTATAATTATTTATCTAAAATACTTAACTTTTTTTAAGCTTTAAAATTATAATAAACACAAACTTCCTCAGAGATTCATTTTGCAGATATTGCTTTTACTATGACAAAATAAAAAGGTCAAATGTGCTTTGTCAAAGCATATTGCTCATTTAAGGCATTTTCTACATATTGATACATGATCACTCTTGCAGGTTTTAATCATTTATATTTCCAATAATACAGTAAAGAGTATCTAATTTCACATAACCTCATTGCCACTGTGCATGAGAAAAAATTTTTTTTTTACTGTGGCAATTTGGTGAGCAAAAGAAGTATGTAACTTTAATTTGCTTTTGACTTTATTGAGATTGAAATGTATTTATTATGAATATGTATTCATATTGTTGACACTTTTTGTCTTGTTATATTTTTCTTCTGTTTCTTATGGATTTATCGTTATATTTTTTGCACCAGGATATTAATCTTTGATCTGCTACATATGTAGCAGTTTTTCAATGTTGTTATCTGCCTTTTAATATTATATCAGGAATTAGTGATTATATAATACTTTTGAAAAGTTTGGAGTCAAATATATTATTATTTCCCTTAATAATCTGGGCCCCTATCAAGCTCAGAAAAACCTTATAACATTAGCGATCAATGAGTACTCATCTTGTAGAACATTTTAAAATTGTAAATGAGGCTGCACCCCAGGTTTCAGGCAGAGTGAGACCTCCTTAAAATGCTCAGAAAGAGTAGGACCTCAGCCCCAGCTTTCAGAGAGAGCATGGCCACAAGTGCTTGGAAAGGACGGACAAAACAGCCATCCACAGATGACTCTCATACCTTGAGATCAAATGGAGTTTACCCTGCTGGGTTGTGGACTAGCTCGAGACCTGTTGTCAAGCTCAGTGTCCTTAAGGAATCAAGATGGACAGTGAGTCAGACTTAACAGGTTTATTGCAGGGAGAGAGAGCAAGGAGAAATCCAAGATAAGGACAGTGAGTCAAACTTAACAGGTTATTGCAGGGAGAGAGAGCAAGGAGAAATCCAAGATGGACAGTGAGTCAGACTTAACAGGTTATTGCAGGGAGAGAGAGAGCAAGGAGAAAGCAGGCAGGCGGGAGCCCGCAAAACCTACCAGCAAAAATAAAGAAAACGGCTCTAGCTCTCTTTGTGAGAGCTTGCGGTTTTAAAGGAAAAATCGCACCAGGAGGGGAGAATTATCAAGCAACGACAGGTCTTGACCACTTGGCTGTTTATCAAAGCATGAAACTTTACATACAAAGGAAAATATGATGTATCATATCTGGTCTTGCTTCATTCACCTTCTGGTGGGTGCGGCGCCTTTGTGATGGGTGCAGGACCGGCATGCCTGGGGATCTTACTGCTGCAAAAGAAGCTAAGGGGACCCCTGGCTGAAAAGTCCCTTTTAATATGTGAGGTTTTTTTTTCTGAGACCTGGCACCCGTGACCCCTGTTTTTCTTCTAATTTTTCCCTTCTGGATTGGAAATGATTATTCTGTGCTTTTCCTACTATTGTTCTGGAAGCAGCTCATTTGTTTTCTGGGTTTCATAGGCCCATAAAACACAGAAGGATTTTGCCCCAGATGGACACACCTATAAATGATTTTGACAGGATTTTATACACGAATTGGTTCCTGAAATTGCTTAAGGCTGTTGGAATGTTGAGACAGGGTGAATGTATTTTGCAGGTGGGTAGATGTTTGGTCTGGAGGATGGACTGTGATAAGTTGAATTGTGTTCCCCAATTTCTACATGTTCTTAATCTTAATTCACATTCCTGTGGCTGTGACCCTAATGTAAATAGGATCCCTTAGAGATGTTACGTAAGCATCCTAGTCTCTGAAGCTGTGAGACAATAAATTCCTTCTGCTTAAGTCAGCCCATTCTGTAATATTTGTCATGGTGGCTTGGAAAACTAAGATAGATGTCATATCCTTTTGAAACTTTACATACAAAGGAAAATATGATGTATCATATTTTAATGTGCATGTTTTCATTTCATTTTCATTGTTCTGTTTTACTTATTTTTGTGAATAGAGTATTTAAATCATTTGCCCCTTTAAAAAATAAAGTGTCTTTTGTTATTGATTTCTAAGTGATCTTTATGTATTAGGAATAGTTTTTAAATTCTGTTGAGTAATTTGCAAACATTTGTCCAAATTTATTTTATTTTATACTTTGTTTAGGGTGTCATGCACTACATGGAACAATGACATTTTTAAGATGTCAAGTTTGTGTTTTTGTGATTTTTATTCTGTGTGCTTGTTTAAGCAAGTCATTACTACCTAAACATGGAATATATGATGGATAATAGAAAATCAAATTTCAGAGAAAATGTAATTTAAATGAATAGATAGTTACTGCAATTGGAATGAATGATTGCTTGTAGTTACAATGTATGCATATATAAACATAAATATATACATTTATCTAATTTTCTAAAGTGAAAAAAATCTCACTCCATTTGTGAGTAGTACTTTATTATCTGACTGATTGAAGATGCTGCATTTATCACAAATAATATTTTCATATATATCAGTATCTGTTACAGTTGTATAGTAGATTTATTAGTCAATTGTTTTATACTATTCAAGTATTACTACAATAATAAGAGGAAATTAATTATGTTTTATATCTAATAGGGGATATTTCCTCTACTCCATCATTTTTTGTTTCCACTACTCATTTGATATCATAACAATTTCTCGTCAAGTTAAATTTTTTTTTTTTTAACATGGGCAGGCACTGGGAATCGAACCCAGGTCCTCTGGCATCGCAGACAAGCATTCCTGCCTGCTGAGCCACCATGGCCCACCCTCATCA
Source organism: Tamandua tetradactyla (assembly GCF_023851605.1). NCBI lineage: Eukaryota > Metazoa > Chordata > Mammalia > Pilosa > Myrmecophagidae > Tamandua > Tamandua tetradactyla. The sequence goes on along the minus strand of NC_135334.1, from coordinate 80,381,868 downwards.
ACTTAAATTTAAAATAAGCTTGTTTAAATTTTCTTACAAAATTCCTCTGTGGTTGGAATTATTGTGAAATTACAGATGAAATCATGCAAAATCAAGACCTTTATATGAATGAGCTGTCTAATTCATAAAATTACTGTGTTCATTTATTCAGACATCATGTTTTAGCTTCTGTCAAAATGGCCTTGAATGTTTTCCCAAGTGTAATCACTTGTAAGGTTTAGCCATTTTTCATTTCAGAAGAAACTTTTTTGCTAATCTTTTGACTTGGTTATTTTAGGGACATGATAAAACAGAAGTGTTCCATTGCTCATCTCATATCAGGTGGATTTCTTAACAGTTATCATATAACTGGATTGATTCTCTGATGTTTTTAAGATACACAGTCAAATTATCTGCAAATAATGTTTGTCAATATTTCTTCCTTTAATTCTCTCTATTTTCCTTTGAGAAAGACACCCCCAAATGTTTAAAGATAAAAATTACAACATGTCTAACGTTTACTTTTAGAGCTAATCCCTGCTGTAGCTGATTAGTTCTAAAACCTTAAAATGAATAAGGGCTCTGGGTTGCCTGTGAGGATGGATTTGAGGGACAGGCAGAGAGAACTAGGTGGAAGTTTAACCCTCTCTACAACCAGTTTGGGAGGAAGGAAGGCAAAGTATTCTGGGAAACAGGAGCTTGAAGGGGATTTAGAGGAACTATTTTGAAAACTTCTCTGAGGCTTAGTTCCATCATGAGAATAATGCGGATAATAATACCTACCTCATAAGAATGACAAGGGTTTTAAAATAAATAAGGAATGTAAGAAAAAGAATTCATAATAATTGGGACCAGGAGGATGCACCATACATGATGATTACAATTATTGTTGCCGAAGGACCTTATACAAAGAGAGATTAAAAGACTGTAGAGGTTGAATAGGGGCAGCTAAAGGCTGTGACTGAGTACAGCTGCCGATGCAGCAGCTGTGCTTACTGATGCTGCTTGGCACCCTCTTTACTGCGAAATAATTAACAAAAGAACTTGAGCAGTGGCCAGGACCATGGACTACTGCATCGTCCTTTATTTTAATTTCCCATTCCTCTTATAGAGTGCTTCTTTATATTATTTTGCAAAGATAATGAAAAAAAATCACCTTCTAAATATTATGACTTGTAACAAAAGGTTCTTACTGATTTTATAACTGCATCAATCCATTTGATTCCCAGACATCAGAGAAAAAAAATGCATGGTAAGAAGCACTATCGTCTTCAGAGGAATACGCCATTGACAGACCAGGGGAGGTTTGGTCATGAAGCATATCCGGGGATTCCTCCTAGGCCTCTGCTAGTAAGCATTCTAGAGTAGGGAAAAACAGACTGGAAATTAAATTGTAAAAAATATGAAAAAAGAGAAAGAGGAATCTTTTCAAGGGTGGAAGCTAAGAGATGGACATCAATAGTACAAATTTGAATCCTGATTAATAAAATACCTAAGATGCTCCAGTATTTTATAATCAAACAAATATGTGTTTCGTTTCTTGGTGCTCCCTATACACAGGAATCAACATCCATGGGAGAAGAAAACCAAACCTCTGTGACTGAATTTGTCTTCCTGGGCCTTTCACAGGACCCGCAGACACAAGAGCTCCTCTTTGTCCTCTTCCTGGTCATCTACCTGCTCACCGTGCTGGGAAACCTGCTCATCATTGTGCTTATTCACACAGACTCCAGGCTGCACACACCCATGTACTTTTTCCTGAGAAACTTGTCCTTTGCCGATCTCAGCTTTTCCACAACCACAGTGCCCCAGGTGCTCGTCCACTTCCTGGTGAAGAAGAAAACCATTTCCTTTGTTGGCTGTTCAATGCAGATAGTAGTTTTAGTTCTGGTCGGGTGTGCCGAGTGTGCACTGCTGGCGGTGATGTCCTATGACCGGTACGTGGCTGTCTGCAAGCCCCTGCACTACTCCACCATCATGACACACTGGGTGTGTGTGCAGCTGGCCCTAGGATCCTGGGCCAGTGGGGCATTTGTGTCACTAGTGGACAATACATTTATTTTACATCTCCCATACCAGGGAAAGAATCTAATTAATCATTATTTTTGCGAACCTCCTGCCCTCCTGAAGCTGGCTTCAGCAGACACCTACAATGCTGAGATGGCTGTCTTTGCGATGGGTGTGGTCATCATCCTGTGTCCTTTTGCCCTCATCCTGGTCTCCTACGGGAACATCATGTACACCGTGATCCGGATGCAGTCAGGGGAGGGGAGACTCAAGGTCTTCTCTACCTGCGGTTCCCACCTCACTGTTGTTGTTCTCTTCTATGGCTCAGGAATATTTGCCTACATGAGACCAAACTCTAAGATCATGAATGAAAAGGATAAGATGTTCTCTGTGTTCTACTCAACAGTGACACCTATGCTGAACCCCATCATTTATAGTCTGAGGAACAAGGATGTCACGGGGGCTCTCAGGAGAATAACTGCAAAATAGTCTTGTGACAGGTGGTGTCTTTGACTACGGTGATGACAATTTAGGGCTGCGTGGGGAAGTGATTTTTCTAGGAAATTTTTCCTATTCTCATCACATCCCTAGCTGTTTTGTCCTCTTTCTCCTGTCTTTCCATGATTCTTCTCAGAAAAATTCAGCACATCATTATCCAAAGTAAGGCAACTTGATGTACAGGAAAGAAGTTAGATAGGATGGAAGGAAGGGGATAGACAGAAGAAAGATAGAAATGGGGAAAAAGAGAGAAAGAAAGGAAGGGAGGGAGGGAAGAAGGAAGGGAGGAAGGAAGGAAATAAGGAAGGAAGGAAGGGTGAGAGAGAGAAAAAGAGAGAGAGAGAGAGAGAGAGAGAGAGAGAGAGAAAGGGGACATAGAGAGAAAACAGAGGAGGCAGAGAGAGCGGTAGGGAAAGAGCAAGGAAGAAAGGAAGAGTGATGGAACACAGCGCCATACTCTCCAAGCCCATACAAGCTAATAAGGGCACTAAAACAAGTAGACAACTCAAGTTCAAAAACAAAGAAACAAACAAACAAAAACTATCATAAATATGGAACTACCTTAAAGGCAAATGGACTTGTTTCTTTCATATTGAATGGATTCACCAAATATCTTTGGAAAACTTCTTATATTACAGAGACATATCTAAGAGCTTGGTATACAGATGAAAAAAATGTTATCATGGTGTTATATTTCTAATACGATATTAAATTTACATTTAATCACTTCAAAAATTTAAAGCAGAGCATATTTAAGGGATAACAAATGGTAAAATCTTTCAGAGCATGTTTAATATTAGAAAGTGAGATTTAAGAATGAAAAGTAAGATCAAACGTGTGGATTGAGAAATATCTTGAATTATTTGCTGAAGACTTGGTAAAGTAAGAAATTACAAAAATGCTGAAGACTGGGAATTTATAGGAGGGTGATCAAACATGAGCATGAGGTTTGGAATAGTAGTTTTCAGGCAATGCTTTATCTTTGGTAGGTTTTCCTGCTTCATAATGTCAACCATAGTTTTGTATAACATGAACTTCAATGATACCTGGATACTTTGTTCAAAATGATACTTCTCATTACAAGTTGTGGTGGGACTCTTAAACCCAGTTAATCTCTATGTGTAAGCCGCAGGAGATTTGTGGGCACACTAGAAAATATATGCTACTTAGGCAATAGGATGCTTTCTATACAAATGTTTGGTGGAATCATTTACTTAATGTCGACTTCTTTATTAGAATGCAAAGCCATAGTGTCAGAACTGTCACTGCTTTGTTGATCTCTATATTACTGCTTGCGGAAAAGTGTCTAGTCATTGCTGATGTTTCATAAATATTTTGTGGAATGAATAAACAAAGCTGAGGTTAGGCGAGAGATTTGGGCTCAATAAATAAATAGATTTAGAAGTTCTCTACAAATAAATAAATACATGTGATGTTTGACACTCCCACGGTTATGTGCCAAAGATTTCAACCAGAAAGCCTAGTGTACGTGCTGCATTTTCAAGGAGATGTATTAAAATGCAAATGTCACACCCTACTGTAGACTATGCAGTTAGTGAAGACGGAAGCAATTACATTATTTGTTTAAAGACCTCCAGGTCTTACTGTGAAATGTAATCTTGGTTGAGACTTGATGTTGCAGAAAGGTAGTTGGAGAAGAATGCATGACACAGCATCGGAGTTCTCAACATTTCAAGTCGATGAAGCGTAGGGATTTAAGATGGAAAAGCAAGAGTCAGTTACACAGAAGGAGAACTTAAATAGGATGTGCCAGAAATGGCAAGAGGGGAGGCTTTTCAGCAAGCAATTCTCAGATATCTCAGAGGGTTATGTATTGATAAAAGGTAATGGAATTTTTTAAATTGGTTCATTATTGACTTTGGCAAAAAAAAAAAAAAAACGTGCATTCTTGAATTCTAGAATCAGATGGTTTTTTACCTTAAGAGGAGCTACACAATGGCTTCTTGCTGAGTACGGGAAAGGAAGTAGGGATAGAACAAAGCTGTTATTCAAAGCCTTTTAGGGTGAAAGAATTAGTCAGGTAAAGATATGGTAGGAAATGAGAGGAAGGGTGGCAGGGAATAAGGATGGATATGTAGATTTTTGCTTTTTATTGAGAGACTTTCTTCACCTCTAAAATTTTAAAAATAAAAACTTTCTTCTGTGGTATCTTCTAGTTCTAATTTTCTATTACCAAAGATGATGCTAGCTGCTCTAATCCAAAATGGCCAAACATTTCTGTAGTATCTAAGAAATTAATAATATGAGATTAAAATTTTAGCCATATTATGGCTTTGTGGGCCATATAATCTCTATCACAATTACTCTGCCATTAAAGGAGGAAAGCAGTTAAAGATAATACAAGACATATTTTCCAATAAAATTTTAATTGCTAATATAGGTGTGTTGGAGCTGACCCCAGAACAATCATTTCTGACCCATGCTTTAACAGGTAAATCCCAGATTTGAGGGGCTTAAGATGTAGACATTTATTTTTCACTTATATAAATTCTAGTTGGAGGGGTGATGTCATCACATGGTGACATTAACAGCTACTGAATATCTCTCATCAGACATTTAAAAAAAAGACAATTCTTACTTGGTCAGGATTCTGGAGAAAGGTATAGACTGGAAAATGATCCTATAAATGCTGAATAGAAAAAAGAGAAAATTATCAGGTAGGAAAATTCCATCCTGGACTGCCCGGGCCTCTCCCCTCCCACTCACGTGCTCTTAGCGTAGGTAGGGCACAGAAACAGCAGCCGTGATTCCTTTCACTTTCCACTGGGGATACAGACTATAAAATCTCTCACAGCAGTGAGAATAATCCCCACTGGAGATCTGGGGGACAGTGGAGGACATTTCAGGGTCCACGTCAGTGAGGAATGAAGAGCATAGGAAAAAAAAACAGAAACTGTGTTTCCAGCCCTGGGTCCAGAAGGCCTTCCTCCAACCTTGATGGAAACAGCAGCAGGCAGCTTAATCTTTGCTGGGGAACAGCTAAAAACTGGGGCTGCAGGGAAAATCCTCTGCCAAAAAAGTGGGGGACACAGCCCCACATTGAGTCAGATTTTGGCCAGCAAACTGAGGGCACAGGAAACCTGCAGTTTCAGCCCTGCTGAGCCAGACACAGCTGGGCACAGTGGGTAAACGGCTTCTGAGGACAATGAAGTTATCCAACAGTGTCATCTGCTGGGCAGATGGGAAACTGCAAAGGATAATGCAGCACTTTTCAGACTCTCTTTAGACCATATCCCGGGCCCATCAGAGCTGACCTACACTCCCTGGCCAGCAACCTGGTCCTGTTTCAGCTGAAAAATACACGAGGCCTAACTATTTAAGCAGAAGCTAAAACAAACCCAAGTCTTGCTGGCTGACAAAAAAAAAAAAAAAAAAAAAAAACAGAAGACCACTAGGAGTCAGCAGACTTGTTTTATTCACACACAGAGACCATGCTGGGTGCATGTGCCTACTGCCCCATCCCTGAGGCAGAGTGCACTGGGTGCCTGCTTTTTGAGGGGAGAGTGGGGCAGAGCCAGTCTGACAAATGGTTGACAGAGAACAGATAGAGGGTAAGGAAAATCAATAAGAAAACCTCAGGCAAAAGAGAGAAAACAACCTCTGGAATAAACTAATTTTAAAAATCAGATGCCTGGACAACAGCAAAAGGTAAGGGAGCACAAAGGTGTGCTAGGAACAAACTTACACTATAACTGAGATACAGAAGTTGAAACAACTAATTAAAGATGTTCAAACAAATCTTTTAAATCAATTCAATGAGTTGCTGGATAATATGGCAAAAAGAGATAAAGGCTATAAAGAAAATAATGGGTGACCATACAGAAGAACTCGAAAGCTTGAAAAAACAAATGGCAGAATTTATGGGAATGGAAAGTTCAAGGAAAGAGATGATAAACATGGTGAAGACATACAACAGATATGAAGAGGCAGGAAAATGATTAGTGAACTAGAAGACAGAACATCTGAAATCCTACACACACACACACACAAAATACAGATAAAGAAAAGAATGTAAAAATATGATATCAGGGAACTGAATGCAAACATGAAGCACACAAATATACATGTTATGGGTGTCCCAGAATGAGAAGAGAAGGGAAAGGGGGGCAGAAATAATAATGGAGGAAATAATCACTGAAAATATACCAACTCTTATGAAAGACATAAAATTACAGGTCTAAGAAGTGCAATATAACCTGAACAGATAAAATTCAAATAGACCTACTCAAGGACACTTACTAATCAGATTGTCAGATGTCAAAGACAAAGATAGTTCTGAAAGCAGCAAGAGAAAAGTGATCCATCACATACAAGGAAAACTTCATAAGACTAAGTACAGATCTCTCAGCAGAAACCATGGAAGCAAGAAGGCAGTGGGATCATATATTTAAGATATTGAAAAAGAAAAATTTCCAACCAAGAATTCTTTATAGGGAAAAACTGTTCTTCAAAAATGAGGGAAAGTTTTAAATATTTACAGATAAACAGACACTGACAGAATTCATGAATAAGAGACTAGCTCTGCAAGAAATACTAAAGGGAGCAGTACAGTAAGGCAAGAAAAAACAGGAAAGAAGGATTTGGAGAAGAGTGTAGAAATGAAGATTATCAGTAAGGGTAACTAATAGGGTAAAAGAGAGAAAAAATAAGATATGACATAAAAATCCAGAGATAAAATGGTCAAAGAAAGTACAGCCTTTGCAATAATAAGATTCAATAATAAGATTAAATGTTAAGTGATTAAACTCCCTAATCAAAAGACACAGATTGGAAGAATGGGTTAAAAAGGAAAAAAACAGATCCATCTATATGCTTTCTACAATAGACTCACTTTAAACCCTCAGACAAATATAGGTTGAAGGTTAAAGGCTGAAAACAGAGATATTTCATTCAAAGAATAATAAGAAAACATGAGGGGTAGCTATGCTGATATCAGACAAATTAGACTTCAAGTGTGAAACAATTAAAAGAAATGAAGAAGGACACTATGCATTCATAAAAAGGACAGTCAATAAAAAAAACATAGAAATCATAATTACTTATGCACCAAGCCATAGTACACTAAAATACATGAAGAAAACAGTGACAACACAGAAGGGAGAAGTAGACACTCTACAATAATTGGAGACTTCAATGCACCAGTCTCATCAATGCACAGAACTAGACAGAGGACCAATTAGAAAACATAGATTTTGAATAATATGATACATGAGCTAGACTTAACAGACATTTACAGAACATTGCGTCCCACAACAGCAGGATTTACATTTTTCTTATATGTTCATGGATCATTCTCCAGGATAAACCACAAGTTGGGACACAAAACATGCCTCAATAAATTTTAAAAGTTTGAATTTATATAAAACAATTTCATGGATAATAATGGAAAGAAGCTGGAAATCAATAACAGGCAGAAGACTGAAAAATTCAGAAATATATGGAGTATAAACAACACACTCTTAAGCAGCCGGAGGGTTGAGAAGAAATTATAAGCGAAATCAGTAAATGTCTTGAAGTAAATGAAAAGAAGAACACAACATATCAAAACTTACAGGATACAGCAAAGATAGTGCTGAGAGGGAAGTTTATTGCCCTAAATGCATATATTTATAGAAAAGTTGCACATATTTAAAAAGAAGAAAGAGTAAAAATCTAGGATTAACTGCTCACCTGGAGGAACTAGAGGAAGAACAGTAAACTAACCCCAAAGCAAACAGAAAGAAAGACGTAACAAAGATTAGAACAGAAATAAATGAAATGAAGAGCATGAAAACAATAGTGAGAATAAACAAATCCAGAAGTTGGTTATTTGAGAAAATTGATAGACCCTTAGCTAGGCTGACAAAAAAAAAAAAAGAAAGAAAGAGAGAGAATGCAAATAAAATCAGAAATGGGAAGGAGAACGTAACTACTAATCCTTCAGAAATAAAGAACATAATGAGAGGATCCTATAAAAAACTATATGCTAACAAACTTCACAACTTAGAGGAAATAAACAACTTCCCAGAGAAGCATGAACAATCAATATCCACTTGAGAAGAAATAGAGGACCTCAACAAATCAACCACAAGTAAAAAGATTGAATCAGTCATCCAAAAACCTCCCAATAAAGAAAAGTCTAGGCCTAGATGGCATCACTTGTGAATTCAACAAGCATTCAAAAATGAATTAGTATCAATTCTACCCAAACTCTTCAAAAAAATTTGAAGATAAGGAAATTTACATAACTTATTCTGTGAAGCCAATGCCAACCTCATTCCAAAGTCAGATGCTACAAGAAAAGAAAATTATAGACCAATCTCTTTAATGAATACAGTGGCAAAAATTACCAACAAAATACTTGCAAATCAAATCCAACAGCACATTAAAGGAATTAAATACCATGAAAAAGTGGGTTTTATTCCAGGTATGCAAGGCACATTTAACACAAGGAAATCAATTAATATAATACACCACATCAATAAATTAATGAGGAAAACCACAAGATCATCTTGATTGATGAGAAAAAGCATTTGACAGAATTAAGCATCCGTCCTTGTTGAAAACACTTCAAAGGTTAGTAATAGAAGGAAACGTCATGAACATTATAAAAATAATATATGAAAACCCACAGCTAACATGATACTCAATGATGAAAGATTGAGAGCTTTCTCTCTAAGATGAACAGCTAGATAATTATGCCCACTGTCACTACTGTTATTCAACATTGTACTAGTAGCTCCTCTAAGAGCAGTTAGGAAGGAAAGAGAAATAAATGGCATTTGAATTGGAAAGGAAGAAATAAAACTTTCACTGTTTGCAGTGAACATGATCCTATATGTAGAAAGTCCCTAAAAAATTGCGGTAGTGATATTAGAGCTAATAAATGAGTACAGCAAAGAGGCAGGATACGAGATCACAAGTATAGATCAGTAGTGTTTCTATATGCTAGGAATGAGCAATCTGAGGAGAAAATCAAGAAGAAAATTCCATTTAAAATAGCAACCAAAAAAATGAAATATCTAAGAATAAGTTTAACCAGAGATATAAAAGACCTATTCACAGAAAGCTACAAAACATTGCTAAAAGAAATCAAAGAAGACCTAAACAAATGGAAGGACATACGATGTTTGTATTAGTTTATTAAGCTGCTGGTAAGCAGTATACCAGAAATGGAATAGCTTTTAAAAGGGAAATTTATTAAATTGCAAGTTTACAGTTCTCAAGCCATGGAAGTGTCCTAATTAAGGCACCAACAAGAGGTTACCTTCACATAAGAAAGGCTGATACCATCCAAAGCACCTATGTCAGCTGGGAAGCCTGTGGCTGGTCCTTATTCCTGGTTCTGTTGCTCCCAGCTTCTGATGCCAGTGGTTTTCTCTCTAAGCATCTCTGGGCATTCACTTAGCTCCTCTGGGACCCAATTCTGGGTTCTGGCTTTATTGACATTTCATGAGAAAGAACATGGAGACATCTGCTAGACTCTACCCATGTCTAGGTATCTGCTCTCTCTGGCAGCACTACAAGCATCTCCAAATATCCATATCTCTGTCAGCCCTAAAGCAACTGTTCTCCAACAGCCTACATCTGCATTTCCAAACATCTGTGTCTGCTTCGGAGTTTTCTTCAAACTAATCAAGGCTCACTTTGAATGGGTGGAGTCACATCCATACCTAATCAAAAAGTCAAACCGACAATTAGGTATGCTACATCTCCACAGAGATAATCTAATCAAGAGGGTCTCTGCCTCATAGTATTGATTCAGGATTGAAAGAAATGGTGTCTCCACAAGATTGACTCAGGATTAAAACATGGCTTTTCTGGGATGCATAATAGATTCAAACTGGCACTTTCACCCCCTGGACCTCATAAAAGATATGCTCCTTTCATATACAAAATGTGTTAACTCTATTATTATGTCACAAAGCCTTAAACCATTTCAGTAACAATACAAATAAAATACAGAGTCAAATGTGTGCAAAATCTAATCAAAGTCAATTATAGGCATGGTTTGTTCTAAGGCAAAACTTTCTCCTCTGGCTGTGGACCTGAAAAATTCAAACGTTATCTGGTGCCAATATACAAAGAAGGGACAGTCATAGGATACATGTTCCATTGCCATAAAAAGAAATTGAAAGGAAAACAGGGGTCACTAGACCCAAACAGTTCTGAAAATCTGCAGGGCAAACTCCATCGGCTTTTAAAATCAAAGTCATTTATCATCAGGGCTTTAGAAAGCAACAGTCCCACCCTTTCCAAGCCCCCATGCAGCAGCCTATTCTCTCCAAATACTGGGGTGAGGATTGCGAGACTAGGGCTCATTGGTGGGGATCACATTTTACAAGGCTTCGCCCTTTCCATATATTAGGGCAGTAGTGGGTTCTCTGCCATCTCTGGGGCACATGCTCAACTCTCCCAGAGCAATGGGGTGACAGCCAAGCTCCTTCAAATCCCTGGTTTATGCACTCTACCCTCTCTGAGGCCCCAGATGGCAAACTTTCTGAGCAACAAACTGGAAGGTGCACCCTCTACTTCCAGGGCAACTCACCCTCTCCACATGTATAAGTGGGTCCACTCTCCTGGCCTGAGATTTCCTGGTCCCAAATCTTAACTTTCATGGTTCTGCTTCTGCAGACACTCTTCAATCTGTTCCTTTTCTGTCCCTTTTACTGTCAATGGTTCTGTTTATACAGATCCTGCAACAAACAGCCTTTTCAGTTTTCTATGCAATAGCAGGGATCATAACCGTCAAACAATAGGACTTTCTACAAACCCTTTCTAGAAAACTCCATTTCTAATCCTGGCTTTTCTTGAAATGGCTGACTGGGTCCATGTTTGATTAAATCCTCATGTGGGGGCCTATTCACAGAGGTCTCACTTTCTGGAAGTCCAGAATTTTCCAGACCATCAATTTCTGTTTTCTTTGTACCCAAAAGTTCAGTTCTCAACTTATCTCATTCCTCTCAGATTTCACTATAAGCTGCAAGAAACAGCCAGACTGCATTTTTGACATTTAGTTTGGAAATTTCTTCTGCTAAATATCAAAGTTCACTGCTCTCAAATTCTGCCTTCCTTCCACAAAGAAGGTCTTCCTCCCAGTTTTCAATGGCACATTCATCATTTCTGTCTAAAGCCTTATCATAAATATCCTTAGAGTCCACATTTCTACCAACAGATTCTTCAAAGCATTCTAGGCCTTCTCTATCATGCTTCTCACAACTCTTCCAGAATCTTCCCTTTATCGATTTAAAAAGATGTTCCAACATGTTTGATATTTGCAAACCAGAGCACAATTCCACTTCTCTGGCACTAAAATCTGTATTGGTTTGTTAAACAGCTGAAAGGCAGTATACCAGAAATGGAAGAGCTTTTAAAATGGGAATTTACTAAGTTGCAAGTTTACACTTCTAAAGCCATAAAAAATGTGCTAATTAAGGCACCAACAAGAGGTTACCTTCACTCAGGAAAGGTTGATGTCATCCAGAACACCTCTGTCAGCTCGAAAGACATGTGGCTGGCATCTACTGGTCCTTGATCCTGGTTCCATTGCTTCCAGCTTCTGAATCCAGTGGTTTCTTCTCTAAGTGCCTGTAATTCACTCACTCTTCTGGGAACAACTCTGAGTTCTAGCTTGCTTAGAATCTCATGATAAGGCATGTGGTGACATCTGCTCGGCTCTTTCTAGGCATCTGCTCTCTCTGGCAGCACTCCAAGCATCCATGTCTTTATCAGCTCTGAAGCAACTATTCTCCAAGAGTCTACATTTGTATTTCCAAACATTGGTGTCTACATCTGCATCTGAGGTTTCTTCAAAATGTTTCCCCTTTTAAAGGACTATAGTAGACTAATCAAGATTCACCTCACATCTCCATGGAGATAAAGTAATCAAAGTGGTCTTCATCCTACAATATTGGATCAGGATTGAAAGAAATGGTTGACCACACAAGATTGGATCAGCATTAAAACATGGTTTATCTAAGGTATATAATAGGTTCAAACTAACACAATGCTCATGGGTTGGAAGACTAAATGTAGTTAAGATGTCAATTCCACCCAAATTGATTTATATATTCAACACTATACCAATTAAAATGCCAAAAACTTACTGGTCATATACAGAAAAAACAATCAATAAATTTATTTTGAATGGCAGGGTGCCATGAATAACTCAAAATATCTTGAGAAAGAAAAATGCACTGGGAGGTCTCACACTACCTGACTTTAAAACATACTACAGGACTTCCAGAGAAGATGGCGGCTTAGTAAGGTGCGCGCATCTTAGTTCCTCCTCCAGAACAACTACTAAATAACTAGAAACAGTACAGAACAGCTCCTGGAGCCACGACAGAGACCAGACACACAGTGTACCCCAGTCTGGAATGGCTGGAACGGCTAAGAGACTCTGCTGTGGTGAGGTCCCCGAGTGGCGTGTGCTTCCCTGGGCCATGGTGGCTGGCAGCCAGAGCCCCTCCCTCCCTCATTCACAGGTTGGCTGGGAGCTTCAGATCAGCAGTACCCCAAGCCACGGTGGCCGGTGACCGGAGCCCCTCCCACACACGTGGCTTCCCAGACCGGCTGGGAGCCTCGGATCAGCAGTTCCCCAAGCCGTGGAGGCTGGCACCACTCCCCCACAGGCGACTTCCATGAGGGAAAGGAAAGAGTCTCCAACAGTAGTAGAGACTGAGCCCAACCTAATACCAATAGTGGCATTAAGGAACAACTTCTGACTACTAAAAATAGGCCCTCAGCTCAGGCGAAACTGATCAAGGCAGAAGTCACCTATTGGGCTAACTGAAAAAGAGGAAAGGGGGAGAAACAGAGCCTTCTGCAGCTGTTTCCACAGAGGCTTGGTTGCTTCTGGGCTCAGCATTGGGATTACAAAGGTTGCAACTGCCCCAAATGCAGAAACAGGCTGCTTTCAGGGCTCTCTACCACCTGAACCCTCCCCGCAGGAGGGGTGAAACACAATTCAGGTGGAATCCCTCTCTCAAGGAATTCAGATCCAAGGACTTCACAATTTGAAGCCATTAAAACCAACCTACAACCTTTCCTCGGTCTCCACCACACACCCAGCAGCGAGAGTCTTCCAAAGTTAAAGGAGCCACAACATCTTTTGCTGGTGGGACCCGCAGACAGACAAGCACCACATACTGGGCAGGATAAGAAAAACAGAGCCCAGAGACTTCACAGGAAAGTCTTTCAACCCGCTGGGTCCCACACTCAGGGAAATCTGATTAAATGCCCAGATGCCAGCAAAAAATAACAAATCACACCAGGAAAATTGAAGATATGGCCCACTCAAAGGAACAAATCAATAGCTCAAATGAGATACAGGAGCTGAGACAACTAATTCTGAATATACAAACAGAAATGGAAAACTTCTTCAAAAACCAAATCAATAAATTGAGGCAGGACATGAAGAAGGCATGGGATGAACAAAAATAAGAAATGGAAAGTGTGAAAAAACAAATCACAGAACTTATGGGAATGAAAGATACAGTAGAAGAGATGAAAAAAACAATGGAAACCTACAATGGTAGATTTCAAGAGACAGAGGTTAGAATTAGTGAACTGGAGGATGGAACATCTGAAATCCAAAAAGAAACAGAAATTATAGGGAAAAGAATGGAAAAATTTGAGCAAGGGCTCAGGGAATTGAATGATAATATGAAGCGCACAAATATATGTGTTGTGGGTGTCCCAGAAGGAGAAGAGAAGGGAAAAGGAGGAGAAAAACTAATGGAAGAAATTATCACTGAAAATTTCCCAACTCTTATGAAAGACCTAAAATTACAGATCCAAGAAGTGCAGCACACCCCAAAGAGAATAGACCTAAATAGGCGTTCTCCAAGACACTTACTAGTTAGAATGTCAGAGGTCAAAGAGAAAGAGAGGATCTTGAAAGCAGCAAGAGAAAAACAATCCATCACATACAAGGGAAACCCAATAAGACTATGTGTAGATTTCTCAGCAGAAACCATGGAAACTAGAAGACAGTGGGATGATATATTTAAATTACTAAAGGAGAAAAACTGCCAACCAAGATTTCTATATCCAGCAAAATTGTCCTTCAAAAATGAGGGAGAAATTAAAACATTTTCAGACAAAAAGTGACTGAGAGAATTTGTGACCAAGAGACCAGCTCTGCAAGAAATACTAAAGGGAGCACTAGAGTCAGATACAAAAAGACAGAAGAGAGAGGTATGGAGAAGAGTGTAGAAAGAAGGAAAATCAGATATGATATATATAATACAAAAGGTAAAATGGTAGAGGAAAGTATTACCCAAACAGTAATAACACTAAATGTTAATGGATTGAATTCCCCAATCAAAAGACATAGACTGACAGAATGGATTAAAAAACAGGATCCTTCTATATGCTGTCTACAGGAAGCACATCTTAGACCCAAAGATAAACATAGGTTGAAAGTGAAAGGTTGGGAAAAGATATTTCATGCAAATAACAACCAGAAAAGAGCAGGAGTGGCTATACTAATATCCAACAAATTAGACTTCAAATGTAAAACAGTTAAAAGAGACAAAGAAGGACACTATCTACTAATAAAAGGAACAATTAAACAAGAAGACATAACAATCATAAATATTTACGCACCGAATCAGAATGCCCCAAAATACGTGAGGAATACACTGCAATTACTGAAAAGGGAAATAGACACATCTACCATAATAGTTGGAGACTTAAATTCCCCACTCTCATCAATGGACAGAACATCTAGACAGAGGATCAATAAAGAAACTGAGAATTTGAATATTACAATAAATGAGCTAGACTTAACAGACATTTATAGGACATTACACCCCACAACAGCAGGATACACCTTTTTCTCAAGTGCTCATGGATCATTCTCAAAGATAGACCATATGCTGGGTCACAAAGCAAGTCTCAATAAATTTAAAAAGACTGAAATCATACACAACACTTTCTCAGATCATAAAAGAATGAAGTTGGAAATCAATAATAGGCAGAGTGCCAGAAAATTCACAAATACGTGGAGGCTCAACAACACACTCTTAAACAACCAGTGGGTCAAGGAAGAAATTACAAGAGAAATTACTAAATATCTCAAGGCAAATGAAAATGAAAACACAACATATCAAAACCTATGGGATGCCACAAAGGCAGTGCTAAGAGGGAAATTTATTGCCCTAAATGCCTATATCAAAAAAGAAGAAAGGGCAAAAATTCGGGAATTAACTGTCCACTTGGAAGAACTGGAGAAAGAACAGCAAACTAACCCCAAAGCAAGCAAAAGGAAAGAAATAACAAAGATTAGAGCAGAAATAAATGAAATTGAAAACATGAAAACAATAGAGAAAATCAATAAGACCAGAAGTTGGTTCTATGAGATAATCAACAAGATTGATGGGCCCTTAGCAAGATTGACAAAAAGAAGAAGAGAGAGGACACAAATAAATAAGATCAGAAATGGAAGAGGAGACATAACCACTGACCTCACAGAAACATAGAAGGTAATAACAGGATACTATGAACAACTTTACGCTAATAAATAAAACAATGTAGATGAAATGGACAAGTTCCTAGAAAGGCATGAACAACCAACTTTGACTCAAGAAGAAATAGATGACTTCAACAAACCAATTACAAGTAAAGAAATTGAATCAGTCATTCAAAAGCTTCCCAAAAAGAAAAGTCCAGGACCAGACGGCTTCACATGTGAATTCTGCCAAACATTCCAGAAAGAATTAGTACCAACTCTGCTCAAACTCTTCAAAAAAATCGAAGTGGAGGGAAAACTACCTAATTCATTCTATGAAGCCAACATCACCCTCATACCAAAACCAGGCAAAGATATTACAAAAAGAAAACTACAGACCAATCTCTCTAATGAATATAGATGCAAAAATCCTCAACAAAATTCTAGCAAATCGAATCCAGCAACACATTAAAAGAATTATACATCAAGACCAAGTAGAATTCATCCCAGGTATGCAAGGATGGTTCAACATAAGAAAATCAATTAATGTAATACACCATATCAACAAATCAAAGCAGAAAAATCACATGATCATCTCAATTGATGCAAAGAAGGCATTTAACAAGATTCAACATCCTTTCCTGTTGAAAACACTTCAAAGGATAGGAATACAAGGGAACCTCGTTAAAATGATAGAGGGAATATATGAAAAACCCACAGCTAATATCATCCTCAATGGGGAAAAATTGAAAACTTTCCCCCTAAGATCAGGAACAAGACAAGGATGTCCATTATCACCACTATTATTCAACATCATGTTGGAGGTTATAGCCAGAGCAATTAGACAAGAAAAAGAAATACAAGGCATCAAAATTGAAAAGGAAGAAGTAAAACTCACTGTTTGCAGACGATATGATACTATACGTCGAAAACCCGGAAAAATCCACAACAAAACTACTAGAGCTAATAAATGAGTACAGCAAAGTAGCAGGTTACAAGATCAACATTCAAAAATCTGTAGCGTTTCTATACACTAGCAATGAACAAGCTGAGGGGGAAATCAAGAAATGAATTCCATTTACAATTGCAACTAAAAGAATAAAATACTTAGGAATAAATTTAACTAAAGAGACAAAAGACCTATACAAAGAAAACTACAGGAAACTGCTAAAAGAAATCACAGAAGACCTAAATAGATGGAAGGGCATACCGTGTTCATGGATTGGAAGACTAAATATAGTTAAGATGTCAATTCTACCTAAATTGATTTACAGTTTCAATGCAATACCAATCAAAATTCCAACAACTTATTTTTCGGAAATAGAAAAACCAATAAGCAAATTTATCTGGAAGGGCAGGGTGCCCCGAATTGCTAAAAGTATCTTGAGGAAAAAAAACGAAGCTGGAGGTCTCACGCTGCCGGACTTTAAGGTATATTATGAAGCCACAGTGGTCAAAACAGCATGGTATTGGCATAAAGATAGATATATCGACCAATGGAATCGAATAGAGTGCTCAGATATAGATTCTCTCATCTATGGACATTTGATCTTTGATAAGGCAGTCAAGCCAACTCACCTGGGACAGAACAGTCTCTTCAATAAGTGGTGCCTAGAGAACTGGATGTCCATATGCAAAAGAATGAAAGAGGACCCGTATCTCACACCCTATACAAAAGTTAACTCAAAATGGATCAAAGATCTAAACATTAGGTCTAAGACCATAAAACAGTTAGAGGAAAATGTAGGGAGATATCTTATGAATCTTACAATTGGAGGCGGTTTTATGGACCTTAAACCTAAAGCAAGAGCACTGAAGAAAGAAAGAAAGAAATGGGAGCTCCTCAAAATTAAACACTTTTGTGCATCAAAGAACTTCATCAAGAAAGTAGAAAGACAGCCTACATAATGGGAGACAATATTTGGAAACGACATATCAGATAAAGGTCTAGTATCCAGAATTTATAAAGAGATTGTTCAACTCAACAACAAAAAAACAGCCAACCCAATTACAAAATGGGAAAAAGACTTGAACAGACACCTCTCAGAAGAGGAAATACAAATGGCCAAAAGGCACATGAAGAGATGCTCAATGTCCCTGGCCATGAGAGAAATGCAAATCAAAACCACAATGAGCTATCATCTCACACCCACCAGAATGGCCATTATCAACAAAACAGAAAATGACAAATGCTGGAGAGGATGCGGAGAAAGAGGCACACTTATCCACTGTTGGTGGGAATGTCAAATGGTGCAACCACTGTGGAAGGCAGTTTGGCGGTTCCTCAAAAAGCTGAATATAGAATTGCCATATGACCCAGCAATACCATTGCTAGGTATCTACTCAAAGGACTTAAGGGCAAAGACACAAACGGACATTTGCACACCAATGTTTATAGCAGCATTATTTACAATTGCAAAGAGATGGAAACAGCCAAAATGTCCATCAACAGTCGAGTGGCTAAACAAACTGTGGTGTATACATATGATGGAATATTATGCAGCTTTAAGACAGAATAAACTTATGAAGCATGTAATAACATGGATGGACCTAGAGAACATTATGCTGAGTGAGACTAGCCAAAAACTAAAGAACAAATACTGTATGGTCCCACTGATGTGATCCGACATTAGAGAATAAACTTGGAATATGTCATTGGTAACAGAGACCATCAAGAGTTAGAAACAGGGTAAGATAATGGGTAATTGGAGCTTAAGGGATACAGACTGTGCACCAGGACTGGATACAAATACTCAAAAATGGACAGCACAATACTACCTAATTGTAATGTAATTATGTTAAAACACTGAATGAAGCTGCATCTGAGCTATAGTTTTTTGGGTTTTTTTATATATATCGTATTTTTTATTTTCATTTTTTTCTTTATATTATCATTTTATTTCTTTTTCTGTTGTCTTGCTATTTCTTTTTCTAAATCGATGCAAATGTACTAAGAAATGATGATCATACATCTATGTGATGATATTAAGAATTACTGATTGCATATGTAGAATGGAATGATTTCTAAACGTTGTGTTAATTTTTTTAATTAATAAAAAATAAAAATAAAAAAAAAAATTTTTTAAAAACATACTACAAAGCTATAGTGTTCAAAACAGTATGTAACTGGCATATAGATATACTGACTGGTGGAATGAAATTGAGTGTTCAGAGATGGATCCACTCATCCATGGATAATTGATTTTTGATAAGGAAGCCAAGCTGACTTAGCTAGGACACAGCAGTCTCTTCAATAAAAGGTTCTTGGAGAACTAGATATCCATATCTAAAAGAATAAAAGAGGATGCATATCTCACACCTTGTACAAAAATTAACTCAAAATGGATCAAAGATCTAAACATATGAACTAAGACCATAAAACTTTTAAAAGAAGATGTAGAGAAATATCTTAAAAATTTTGTGGTGAGAGGTGGTTTCCTAGAGCTTACATTCAACATGAGCAAGGAAAGAAGAAATAAGTAAATGGGATATCCTCAAAATTGGATAATTTTGGGCATCAAGGGACCATGTCAGGAAAATAAAATGGCAACCTACAGAATGGGAGACAGTATTTGGAAACCACACGACAGACAAGGGATTAATATTCAGAATATATAAAGAGATCCTAACAACAACAGAAAGAAAAATAACTCCATTTAAAAATGGGCAGGAGAGACTCAGAGAGAGCAGAGAATGCTGCAGCACCACGATGCAGAGTCCACGAGCCAGCAACCTTAGGAGATGAAGAAGGAAAGTGCCTCCCGGGGACCTTCATGAAATAGGAAGCCAGGAGAGAAAGCTAGCAGATGATGCTGTATTTGCCATGTGCCCTTCCAGCTGAGAGAGGAGCCCTGACCGTGTTCACCATGTGCCTTTCCAGATGAGAGAGAAACCCTGAACTTCATCAGCCTTCTTGAACCAAGGTATCTTTCCCTGGATGCCTTTGATTGGACATTACTATAGACTTGTTGTAATGGGGACATTTTCTTGGCCTTAGAACTGTAAACTAGCAACTCATTAAATCACCCCTTTTAAAAGCCATTCCATTTCTGGTATATTGCATTCTGGTAGCTAGCAAACTAGAACAGATTTTGGTACCGGAGAGTGGGGTGCTACTGCTGCAGTTTGCAAATACCAAACATGTTGGAACGGCTTTTTAGTTGGATAAGGGGAAGATTCTGGAGGAGTTGTGAGAAGCTTGATAGAGAAGGCCTAGAATGCTTTGGAGAGATTGTTGGGAGAAATGTGGACTCTAAAGATACCTCTGATGAGGCCCTAGACAGAAATGAGGCATGTGTTATTGTAGACTGGAAGGAAAGTGAGCCTTGTTTTAAAATGGCAGATAATCTGGCAAAATTGACTCGTGGCTTTGGCTGGAAGGCAGATTGTAAAAGCCATGAACTTGTATATTTAGCAGAAGAGATCTCCAAATTAAGTGTTGAAAGTGCAGCCTGGTTTCTCCTCACAGCTTATAGTGAAATGCGAAAGGAAAGAGATAAGCTGAGAACTGAACTCTTGAGTAAAAAAAAACTAGAAATTGAGGTCCTGGAAAATTCTGGGCCTACAGAAATGGAGACTACAGAGTATAGTGCCCTGTGTGTGGATTTAACCAAATGCAGAACCAGCCAGCCATTTCAGAGAAAGTCAGGATCGGACACGAAGTTATCCAGGAAGGATTTGTGGAAACTCCTTATGTCTGATGGGCATGATCTGAGGCTACTGCATGGAAAGCCAACAAGAGTGCTGTGGGACCTGTATAAACAGAGTCGCTGCCAGTCTGGACTGGGAGATTCAGAGAAGGGACACATTGGAGGAAAAATAACTTCAGAGGCAAAACCATGGAGGCTGAGGTCTGAAGTCAAGAAGCCTTGGGCCAGGAGAGCGAACCCACCCAAGCACGTGGAGAGGGTGAGTTTGCCCCAAAGGCAGAGAATGGGCCTTCCACCTCATTGCAGTGGAAGAGTCATGCTGTTTCAGGTCTTGGAGAAGGTGAAGCACATTCCTTGGGGTTTGGGGAGAGCCTGGCTGCCACCACATGGAGGGGTTGAGTGTGTGCCCTGGAGATGGCAGAAAGCCCGGGTGCAGCCTCAATGTTTGGAGAGGGTGGAGCCGAGAAAAAGGTGGTCTCCCCAATATCCCCCAAGGTTGCATTCAGAGAGAGGCAGGCGTAGGCATTTGGATAGGGTGGGACTGCCGCTTTCTAAAGCCCTGAGGATAAATGACTCTCAGACTTTGAAATCTAATGGACTTTGCCCTGCAGGTTTTCGAAACTGTATGGGTCCGGTGACCCCTGTGTTCCTTCCTCCCTATGGAAATGTGTATACATATCCTACGAATGTTCCTACTTTGTATGTTGGCAGCAAATAACTTGTTATGAATTTTCAAAGGTCCAGAGCAAATGGAGAGAATTTTGCCTTAGGACAGACCATGCCTGTAACTGACTTGATGAGATTTTGTACTGTCTCTAATTTTGTACTTCACTGTATTGCTACTGGACGGTTTAAGGATTTCTGATATTTTTATGAAATTAATGTATTTTGTGTATGGGAAAAACATGTCTTTTTTAGGGGTCAGAGGGTGGAATGTGCTGGTTTGAAAGGATATATGCCCCCTAAGAAAGCCATGTTTTAATATAAATCCCATTTCATAAAGTTAGAATCATCCCTATTCAATACTGTATATTTGAAACTGTAATGAGATCATCTCCCTGGTTGATGTGGTTTAGTCAAGAATGGTTGTTAAACTGGATTAAGGGACGACATGTCTCCACCCATTTGGGCGGGTATTGATTGGTTTACTGGAGTCCTATAAAAGAGGAAACATTTTGGAGAATGAGAGATTCAGAGAGCAGAGAATGCTGCAGCACCACGAAGCAGAGAGTTCCACCAGCCAGCGACCTTTGGAGATGAAGAAAAACACCTCCCGAGGAGCTTCATGAAATAGGAAGCCAGGAGAGAAAGCTAGCAGATGACCCCATATTTGCCATGTGCCCTTCCAGCTGAGAGAGGAGCACTGACTGTGTTTGCCATGTGCCTTTTCACTTGAGAGAGAAACCCTGAACTTCATCGACCTTCTTGAACCAAGGTATCTTGCCCTGGATGCCTTTGATTGGACATTTCTATAGACTTGTTTTAATTGGGACATTTTCTCAGCCTTAGAACTGTAAACTAGCAACTCATTAAATTACCTCTTGTTAAAAGCCAAAAAAAAAAAAAAAAATGGGCAAAAAACATGAAGAGCCACTTTTCAGGAAACAAATGGTGCAAAAGCAGATGAAAAGATGCTTAGCATCACTAGCTTTTAGGGAAATTCAAATCACAATCACAATGAGATATCATCTCACACCTACTAGAATTGCCATTATCAACTGTAGAAAACTGCAAATCCTGGAGAGGACATGGAAAAATAGGTGTATTTATTCACTGTTTGTGGAAGTGTAGAATGGTGCAGCTGCTCTGGAAGACATTTTTGCAGTTCCTCAAGAAGCTAATTATAGAATTGCTTTATGCCCCAGCAATCCCAGCACAAGATGTATTTGGAAGAACTGAAAGCACAGACATATATGGGCATTTTCCTACCAATATTTATAACTGCATTATTCATGTTTGCCAAGAGATGTAAAGAGCCCAGATGTCTATATACAAGTGGATAAATAAACTGCGGCATATGCATACAGTGGAATATTACACAGCTGTAAGACAGAATAAAGTCATTACACATAAGAACTTTGAGGACATTATGTTGGTGAAATAAGCCAGAAACAAGAGGACAAATACTGTATGCTCTCACTAATATAAACTAATTATAGTGAGCAAACTCTGAGAGTTAAAGTTGATAACACAGGTTATCAAGCGATAGAAAGAAGATAGAGATTGTGCATTTGATGCCAGAGTACAGAACATTCAAAGGAATTGGTTCTAAAACTGCGGAAACGGATAGCACAATAATGTGAGATGGTAGCACAATATTGTTAGAATAATGAACAAAGTTGAGTGAGAGTATGGTTAAAAGAGGAAGGGTAGGGGCAATTATGACACCAGAAAGAAAGTTAAAGGCTAAAAACTGGGAGTATTTAACCTAGCAAAACCAAGAGTGGACAATGGTGGTGATTAAATGTACAAATATAAGAAAGCTTTTACATGAGGGAGAGCAAAATAATATCACCATTGCAAGGTGTTAAAAATGGTATATGCATATGAAACAAATATAATTGATGCAAACTAGGGTCTATAGTTAACAGTAATATTGAAGTAATTTTTATAAATTGTAACAAAGGCAATATAGAAAAGCTAAATGTCAATAAGAGAGGGATGTAAGGGAATGATTTTTGTTTTTGTCATTGTCTTTTTTCTTCTTTTCCTCTTCTTTCTTTGTGGAAGAAATGGAAATGTTCTCATACAGATTGCAGAGGTGCAAACTAAGTAATCATACTGGGAGCCACTGATTGTACAATTAGGATGGATTGTACGTTGTGTGAATAAAACTTTAAAAATAAACAGAAAGATACAAGTGCTAGAGAAGATGTGGAAAGAGAGATATCCCTAGTAATTGTTGGTAGGAAAATAGAATAGTACAGCCCTTCAAGAGGGCAGTGTAATGGTTCCACAGGAGGCTAAGCATAGGATTTCTGTATACTCAGCAATCCCATTATTGTTATAAACTTGAAGAATTGAAAGCAGGGACAAAAATAGACATTTGCACACTGGTGTTCATGGCAGCATTATTCATGATTTGCAATGGATGGAGGAGGCCTAAGGATACATCAAATGATGAATAAAACGGTGAATGATGCTGTGTATGTAAGATGGAATATTGTGTGGCTGTAGGAAGGAATGAAGTTGTGTGACAGTCAACTAGGTGAATTATCCTTGAGGACAATGTTGAGTGAAATAAGCAAGAAACAAAAAGACAAATATTTTATGGCATCACTAACATAAACAAACTAGAATGAGCAAACTCTGAGAATTGAATTCAAAAGTGTAGGTTACAGAGAATAAAAAATGGACAGAGATTGAGCAATTGATGATTAAGGAGTATGGAATGTTCAGTAAGGCCCATTGTAATGTTCCTACATTGTAGAGTCTTAGAGTGGTCACATCCCTTCCTGAATTTTAACTGTTATATCTAAAATTTGAGATGCTGTGCTCTTTGTGTATATCCTGGTAGTTTCCTGGAACTGTGGTATGTGTGTGACACCAGAGGCTAAGAATTAGCATTTTGCAGCTCTGAAAATCAGCATTTCTCCATACAGCAACTGTTAAAGAAGCAGAAAAAGAGATTAAACTTCAACTAGAGATATGAATGAAATGGATCTGGTTAGTACTAAGGTAAATCAGAATACAGGGCAAAGATATTGTCTCTATTTCAAAACTTCAGCTTCTATGTGTGACCAAAGGACCAGATGCTTCTTTTGTCTGAAATCTAAATTTTCTGTAGCACACTATCTAATTTAATCAGTTCAGTTTATCTAAACAACCTGATTACATGGAACCTAGAATAGAGATTGAGCTCTTGTTATTTTGTACAGGTTAAGGTAATATTCTAATATATTCCAGAGTATTTTGGGCAGAAAATAAAATAGAATTTGCAAAGTCCCCTTGAGGGACTGGGAAAAAATAAATTAATCTTCCCCACCTGAGGAATTCCTGATATTCTCTCAAGCATTAGGGACTCCCAATTTAATAAGCCAAGCCATCAATATTGAGGCTCACCTTATGAAACTTGTCTCTGCAATGGCAAAGCTAAGCCTACTTACAACCACACCTAAGAGTCACCCTCAGAGAACCTCTTTTGTTGCTCATTTGTGACTGCTTTAAGCCAACTCTGCAAATAAAGTCACTACCCTCCCCCATACGTGAGACATGACTCCCAGGGGTATAAGTCTCCATGGCAACATGGGACATGACTCCCTGGCATGAGCCTGGCTCTGATGGGATTGAGACAGAGTTCTTGACCAAAAGGGGAAAAGAGATGGAACAAAATAAAGTTTCAGTGACTAAGAAATTTCAGATAGAGTCAAGAGGTCATTCTGGAGTTTACTCTTATGCAAGCTTCATCTAGATATTGCAGATTGCCACAGTATGCCAAGTCCCAACTTGAAAATCCTAAAGAATACCCTGGGCTCTATCTAGACCCTATAAAAATTCTACCTAGTAAGTTTATTTTTTCAGAAACTTAAGGCCTCCAGACTTTTCCCATGCCAAATAAGCCCTGAAACCCAGAGTACCAATCTTTCCAGGAACATCAACCAGTTTCTTATGTATATCCCAAAAGGTCAACATCCCTTTTCAGCAGGAAGAAGTGAAAATGGCCATTGCCCAGATATCCCTGAAAATTGAGAGACTGATTAAATGAAAGGAAGGAGATATCACAGGGAAATTCAGATTGAACAAATAATTATGACTACTGACTCATTCTTCAGATATTTCATTGTAGTATCTAGTGTATTGGAATAGCTAGAAGGAAATGCAGGAAAATGTTGAGCTGTAATCCAGTAACCCTGATCTTTGATAATGATTTATAGCTATATAGAAAAATAATAAAGAATTGTCAGTTCCCCATGTTTGTGTGGATCTACTTCTGGGCATTTTATTCTGTTCCGCTAATCTAAATATCTATCTCTGATAATATCACTCAGTCTAACTTACCTTTATAGTAAGTCATAAATTGGGTAGAATGCAATGCTTGGGGTCAATAATTGGGGGAATAAGGGTTATGGAATGTTTGGGGTTTAATTTTTTTTCTGGAGTAATGCAACTGTTCTAAGATTTATCATGATGATGAATACACAACCATCTGATGAAGCTGTGGATCACTGCTTGTATGCTTTGGGTGGATTGTGTATGAATACATCTCAGTAAAATTACATTTATTAATTAAAATTTCTAGTTGAAGGTTGGGATATCATGTATGTGATTCTCTCTCTGACAGAAACTCTGTTCATTTGTGACATTAAATATCCAGAAAGGTTAAATTAAAATCACCGTATATTGGTAGTGTTTCTGGTTTAGAATGAATACATATCATATCTGCTCACATTTCATGTATTGAAACTCAACCATAGGTCCCCACCTAAATATAAGTGCAGACTAAGATAGAATAGGTTGGGTAGACAGGACTGCACAGAAAATTATTATTATTTTTTTGTATGCTGTATGGTGGGGTCACATTTCATTCTTTTTCCATGTGAGTATCCGATTATTGCAGCACTGTTTGTTGAATTTTTGTTTCTTTGCTTATTTGTTTGTTTTGGGGAACGCATGGGCCAGAAATCAAACTTGGGTCTCCCACATGGCAGCCGAGAATTCTACCATTGAACTGCCTTTGCACCTCCAGAACATTATTTTTAAAACATTAAAATATTTGGAATTTATTTTAGGACAGTATTTACTTGTGACTTAAGTCAT
The DNA here is from genome assembly GCF_023851605.1 of Tamandua tetradactyla. NCBI lineage: Eukaryota > Metazoa > Chordata > Mammalia > Pilosa > Myrmecophagidae > Tamandua > Tamandua tetradactyla. The sequence continues at coordinate 80,355,522 of NC_135334.1, read as the reverse complement.
TTGAATGGTTAGTCATTCAAATGCTGCCATAATAAATACCAAATTTCAATATGTGCATTGATATATTAAGTCAATTAGAGCACTTGTTATTGTGAATGCTAATTTCTAAAGATTCCATTTCTTGGCCATATACTCTTCTGCTTTTCTTTTTTTTTCACAATTTCCTTGAGTATTCATTCTTTTCCATCTTAAATTCAGTCTTTGTTTAAGTCAAAATGTGTTACATTTTAAAATGTTATTATTGCTGGAAATAGGCAAGTCAATACCTTTTCATTAATTCACTTCTGCCTTCAAAATATTTATTGAGAATGTTCTACATTACAGGTGCTGTACCAGGGACTAGAAATAAATTTAAAAAGAAAAAGTAGAGAAATATTCACAGCCTCCAGATGATCAAAGTCTACTACATTTATTTCATTTAAATGCATGTGGCTGATCTTTCTTACTGATTGATTTATGCTAATGATTTTCAGGCAACTATGTTGGGTTATCTTGCTAAATAATCATATATATATTTCTACTCTTTTTTTTTAATTGGACTTTTATATTTTCTCTTCAAGTCATTATGGCCATTTAAATGTATTTATTCTTTCTTTGCCATTGTCTTAGATCTGTAGAGTGAAAATGAATAATAGTACTGATAACAGAAATACTTGTCTAATTTCCACTTTTGGTATAAAGGTCTGTCGCATTTTCCTATTTAACACAACATATTTTGTGGGCTTGTGACAGATAAGTTAATTGTTTTCTTCTGAACATAACATGTATTTTTTTTCTTTAAGAAAGGCTGCTAAAGTTCTACTCAGTCCCACATTTGTCACCTTTAATCTCTCATATGTGAAAAATTATTTTTTTTCCTATTATTAGGTTTTCTCCTTTATCAGCTTTCAGGTGCTTCATACGTTCCAAAGCTCTCAAAATTTAGTGACATAGATGGTAGATTTTGATTTCCACAACAACAATGGATTTATTATTATGCTTAAGTTTATTATTATGTTTATAGAATTGGGATTTGGGGTGTGAGGTATTAAATGTACATGCTCAATCATCTTGAACAGGCAACTGCTACAATTTATTGTAGTTAGTGAAGAAAATAAAACAGCATGGTTATTCTGAGGAAGATGCTTTGCCTGCTTTGTTTGTATTTCTGACCACTAAAGATCAGCCAACAAAATCAGAGAAAGAACGTCACTGAGTCTGGAAAATGAGTGACAGGGAGAATAGTAAGGAATGAGATTACAGAAACAGTCACGGCCTTGGAAGTCCTGAAACATATGTGGGTTTTATTTTATATTCAATAGAAAGCCATTCTGATAATATGTTTTAAAACTGTGATGGATGTTCTTTGGGGAGTGGATTGTAAGAGGGCAAGCATGGAAACTAGAAGAGCAATCATTAGCTCTATTGCAGTGTTCCAGGTGGGATAGGACGGATTGAACTAGGGTAGTAGCAATGGAGAGGAGAAGGTAAGGTCCAAAGGAGAACAGGATGTGCCATGTGAAAAAAGATATCAGTGGAATGTCCTTGCTAAGTCTTTGGACTGGGTTCGCTGTGGATGATGGTTCCATTTTCTGACCTAGGGATGACTCAAAAAGTGGGACTTTGTGGCAATAGTAAAAATTCTCTTTGAGTTGTTTACAAGGCCATGTGTTGTTATGCGCTCTCATAGTTCTCCAACCACTCTTTTTTCTGTATTTGAAATACCAACAATACAACCTAAATTTAAACAGTCATGATACCCTGCACTGCATCATTTACATCTAGTTTTTTATCCATTAGCAGAAGGCAAGTAAAGTATTTTGAGTACAAACGGAAACAAGAATTTTGAAATCCACTGGCAGTTCTTTGTTTTGGGGCATCATCTCGATGATGCAGGATTTGTTCATATCAACTGCCTTTTACTTATCATCATTCCTGACACCTCTATTTTAAAAATCCTGATAAAGAACTTGCAGACATGAGAGGTCCATTGCTGTTGATTTGAGATACTTCAGTGTACTTTCTGACATCAGATGAGATTTAAGTATTTCAGTCTGTGATTACAATAAAAAATGCCCCAGTGTATCTCACGATGTAGAAAGGTTGGAAAAGTTCACAGCAGTGATTGCTCCAGGGAATGCCCTGTTTACTACAGCTGTTGAGGCCTCAGGTTTAAGGACTTCCTTCCAGGAAGATCCTCCAGGCTGGTTCCTTGGTGAGTTGGGAATTGTGTCCGTTAATAAAACCACGTTCAAGGGGTTGGAATGGAGTGAGACTTCTAGCCCAGGAGCTATCCCAACCTTCAGGAATATTTGTAAAGTGCAGTGGAGGTTTCCTACTAGGATATGGATTAACATGTTGGAGAACTCACACCTTTCTTCCCTCATTTACGTCCTCATCACTGAGTCCACGGCCTCCTGTTTGCCTTATGCCAGTCCTCCAGGTGAGAGCAAGCAGGGTACTGTGTGTGTGTGGGGGGGGGGGGGGGATAAATTTTTTAAGGAGTCTGAAATCTTGATTCTGTTCTGTGGGGTGTCTTGGCCTTTCTCTCTCCCATCCCTCACTCTTCCATCTGGCTTCTAGATAGAATGTGTGCCCTTCCATTTGTGCTGCCTTTCCTGAGTCAAAGGCTGCGAAATCCTGATCCGTATCTCCTCTGGAGAGAACTAAGTTACTGGGCAAAGATCTCAGAGCGACCCGTGGAATCCCACTGCCTTGACTTTTTCATCAAAAGCTAATCAATCAGATTATCCTTTGCTCCTTACAATCTCTCCTTCAGGGCTTCCCTCCCAATTTCTTTTAGCCACTTGGGTGGACACTGAGAGTGGGCAGGACCAGGGAGAAAGCTGGGCCTTCTGCCTTGGGAAGACACAGAAAGAGTCATTTTGTTGTCACCAGTCACTGTATGTCCTTCTTAGTCTGCATGTGCAGGCATGTGTTCCCCTCCCCTGGTCATTAGGCCCCTGCCACACTCAACTCTCTCTTCTCTATGGAGATGTGGTTGACAGAGGTTTACACTGGACCTTTAATCAGTTGATCATCCTGGGAGTAGCTAACAGTGATTTTTGCTACCCCATATTACCTTTCAAGTTTTCAACAGCCAAAGAAACTTCCTTTTCTCCCACACCTCTCTTTCGAGAGAAAGAAAATGTTTGTGTGCTAATCCAGGTTGAGAGTGTCAGCATAAGTATTATTCCCTCACTAAACTAACTTATTAAACTCTTACTATGTGCCAGATGATATTGACTTACAGATGATAGAAATGAGTGATATGTCTTTCATTACCTTGAAGAGATAGTTGACCCAGGGCGACAAACATGTAATAATTAATTAAAAGACAATATATCCATTGCATGAAAATGTATGTACAAATGTTTTCCTGGATATTGTGAAGATAACAGTCAAGTCTAACCCACAGACTCAGAACAGAACTTTTAAAATGACTATTTTAAAGGTGATTTTGGGCAATTAATAGATAAAGTTAAGGAGATCAGAATACTCCTACAAAGGTGTTTGATAATTTAGAATAACTGCAGTATATTTTTTAGCAGAAGTCTAGGACAAAAGATGAGGGAAAAAGCTAGAATTTATGTTGCCTGTGTTGTCAGAAGACAGATCATGCGAGGAATTGAAAAGAAATAAAAGAATGGTAGGAAGCTGAGACAAGGATCCACAATTTTGCAGAATTAATTGCTTTTTTGTGATTTGTTATATCGACATTGTAAAGAAGAAATATGAAATATCATCTTGGGGTTAAGGGTTGGAGAACATGATTAAAATTATTAGAAAACAATGATAAGGTGTCCTACATTTACAGAAAGGAAAAGTTTTTAAAAAAATTTATAGTTAAATTGTGCCAATTACCCTAGAGTAAAGGGGATAAAGAGTGAGAAAATATCAATTCTTTGATAAAAGTGTTTGGTTTCAGTACAATCAAGGAAATATATATGAAATGGAAAGTATTTGAGGAATCAAAGGTATTATAAAATGTAGATGCAGTAAATGCTGAACATATACTTATTAAATTTAGTAAAAATGTAGACACAAAAATAGATACAAAGAATAAATAGATACAAAAAAACAATGGAGGGTTGGGCTGTCTTTCTCTTAAAATAAACATTGAGAATGTTTGATAATGGAATCAAGTAATAAAAACAGAAGCAAGAGAAACTAAGAGAACAAAAAATATATATATTACAAGAAAGACAGCTGGTAACTGTGTTAGTGTACAACAAAATGAAAGTCTGTTTGATTCCACTCATGCATTGTTCTACACAGGAATTTGTTATTTCAACATTATTATGTTTGTAGGAAAAGGCAGCAGGGACCGTATTTAAGAGCATGGGGCTTAGATCTGGGAACTGGGTTCTAATATCAGTCTTTTAACCTCAGAAAATTTATTTTCTCCCCTTAGAGGTCAGTTCCATTATCCATTTAAAACGGGACACGTGATATTACCAGAGAGAGTAAGATCATTCTCAAGATTAAATGAAATAATACTTATAAGGAACTTAGTACAGGGCTTCTCAATGATTAGCAGCTTTAAAAAAGATATGAAAAATGTTCCAGAATATAAACTGGCAGGACAGGAAGAGGCAACAGATAAGGGTAATGAAGTAAGTAGGGCCAGATTACAAAGGATCTAGTGAAAGATTATGAAGAGGGTGAAATGTTGAAGACTTGTAGGTGCGAGGAGTGTTCAAATAGTCCACAACTGGTATAGCTTGGCTGCCAAAGGTATTAAAGTAGACTCAAAGATTGATTTAATCGGGAACCTTTTTTAAAGCACACTCTCTGGCTTACCAACATTTAAATAACTGAAAGTGCACTAGATTTAGCAAGTATGCTGGCTCAGAGCATTCTATGTGTAATCGGGTGAAAAGTGTTCTTTTCTTGGCAGTAAAGTGGTTTTGAACTGGGAAATGGGAGTCAGACCTTAATTCAAATCCTGTCTCAGATATATGCTGGGCAAATGAAGGTGGATAAATTGCTTAATCCAATGAGCTTCAGTTTCCTTGCTTGAAAAATGATTGCTAATGGTACTTACCTCGCAGGGTTCATTATGTGTATTAGCATGTGTAAAATGACTAACATTTTACCTCTCAGTGAGTGATGCTGGTTGGCACATAAGAAAAGGAAGTAGTAGCAATAGAGCAGTAATTGTTGTCATTAAATTCTACCTGTTTCTCAAAGTCAGCTGTAATCAGTATCGGTAATCTTTGAGTTACCATTAATTCTTCTGATGCTCAATTTTTACCATACTGCAACCGCTCACACTTTCATCTTCAGATATAGCTGGACCTCCAGATTTTTTCATTGTTTTAATAAAAAAAAGGAAAGTGGTTAATGAGCCAACAACTTTTATTAAAACATTCTATATGCTATATATGCTATGCACTTAGGAATAGAGGAATAAAGAATGTAAAATGATACTACCCAGAAAAAAAGATTGTTGTCTCTTTTCTGTCAACAAAAGTAAGATAACTTTGTTTTAGAGCATTGAAAATCTATAAAAAACTACATAAAAGTGAAATTAAAAAGTCACTTATAATCCCTCATTCCAGAATAAAGTACACATGCAAACCTTGGGAAAAAAAATTAAAAATTAAAATTATAGTGCAAGGGGGTGCAAGGGTAGTTCAGTGGTATAATTCTCACCTGCCATGTGGGAGTTCCAGGTTCGATTCCTGGTCCATGCACTTCCCAAAAAATAAACAAGTAAGCAAAACAAACAAACAAAAATTCAACAAATGGTGATGCAATAACAGGATACTCACATGGAAAAATAATGAAATGTGACCCCACCATACTGCAGACAAAAAAAAATTATAGTGTAAAATACATTTATAACCCACTTCTCGAGCTTCTCTATTTTGCAAAGACTTCTGATATAAAATATTTTACATTTTTCAGTAGCTGCATCGTATTCCATCATTTGGATATTCTCTGTTAATATATCTCAACACATGTAGCTTAACATTGTAATTAATACTGTAATAAACATCCTCACAGAGTCACTGTACAGATATTGCTTTTAGTATTTAAAAAATGAGTGAATTTGCTTTGTCAAACTATATCGCTCATTTAAGGTATTTTCTTTATATAGACAAATTATTCCTCATGCAGGTTTTAATAATTTATAGTTCCCAACAGTGAAAGACTACCTAATTTCTTATAACCTCATTGCCACTGAATAGTAGAACATTTTTTTAAATTGTGGCAATCTGATGAGCAAAAAAGGCATCTAATTTTAATTTGCATTTAATTTTATTGAGATTGAAATTTATTTCTTATGAATCATAAATTCATGTTGTTTAGACTTTTTATCTTGTATCATCTGCATTTATTTTCTTATTAATTTATTATTACATATTCTGTACTAAGGATATGAATCCTTAATCAGCTACATATGTTGCACTTATTTTTCAACATTGTTTACCTCTTAATTTTATATAGGGAATTTGTGAAAATACAGACATTTTAATTTTGTGTCAATATTTCAATATTTTCTTACAGGGTTTGTATCTTTGTTGTCAGTCTCAGAAAGCTTTCCTACCATGGGAGTTCAATAAACAATCACCTTGTTTTTAAAAGTTTAAGGTTAGATATATGTGTGTGAATATGTGCATTACACAAACATAATCCTTTTTATCTTTCTGAAATGTTTTCTCTATGATGAATGATGTGAACCACCTTCATTTGTTTGTCAATCAAATTAATTAATTGTCCTTGCAAGATTTATTGAATAATGTTCACTTTTATGGCTTATCAGAAAATTACCTAATTTTTACATGTCCTTTGTGATTCTATTTTCTATTCTGATCTAATGATTTGCTTTCTAATTTTGCACTTCTCAAAAATGTGTTTCATTGTTCTAGTTGGCATTACCTGATTTTTTGATGAATCTTATAACTAGGTTGTAGAGGTAACTGCTTCTTAGAATTCCTTCATATTTTCATTCATTTTTTAATATTTTTTGTATTTTCACTTAAAAACTAAATGCAGGCTAAATTTTTTAATGAATCAAACAATACATATGTGAATATAAAACATGATGTAAGTCTCCCCTCAGCCACTTTCACTGTTCCCACGAGAACCCCTCTTCCTTGGGGTAATCATTTTTAACAGATTGTTTTCTGTAGATCTACACAATTTGAAAAATGTTCTACTATGCAGTGGCAATGAGGTTATAAGAAATTAGGTAGCCTTTCACTGTTGGGAACTATAAGTTATTAAAACCTGCATGAGGAATAATTTGTCTATATGTAGAAAATACCTTAAATGAGTGATATAGTTTGATAAAGCAAACTATTCTACTACTGCACAATAGTGGATTTCCTAAGAATCCTCACATATTGATTATTTTTATTCTTTAATTTTTAGTTTTCTGAATTTTTAATTGCAGATTTACATGAGAATGTTTGAGACCTTTCATAAGAGCAGTTTTAAAATAAATGTTATTACAAGCAGACTCTAATAAACAAATTGATCAATTCAACAAAATTAATATGTTTTGGAGCTTGCTGTTAGATACATGTGATTATGTTGTACTATTCTTCCTACTATTACATAGGTTTGAATTTTCTATAATAAAAGAGTCTTAAGAAAAAAGAAAATAACCTGATAAAGGCAAACCAATGCATGTTCTTGTCCTTCATTCCACATACTTAGAAGTCTCTCATCCTCCCCTATGTCATTTGCTGTTAACTTCGCAATTTTACAAGCAATACATTTCAATCTTTAAAAACAAAGCATGAAAGAATGCATAAATTAGAAGTGATTAATGAAACACCTCCCTCATTTCGGCATAGCAAGTCTGTATTCCTGTGCCTTGTTCACTGTTTTCCTAATCATGCAGTTCTGCTTAATGATCTCACTATAATATGTTAATATTAGCCAGCCTTGTTTACTGTCCTAAGTTCTTACAATGTTTTACATTTATTTCATCTTTAAATAAGCCCTGTAAGGTATGCACTATCTATAAGGTATTCTATATTTTACAGAAGAGGCAACGTAGGCAAAGAAAAGCTAAGTCATCTTTTGGTCACACAGAGAGCAACCAGCAGAGGCAGGACTCACACTGGGCGGGTTAGTTTCAGAGCCCCCACCGCTGACTGGTGTGCTGTGCTGCCTCCTCTTAACAACGGACAGCAGTCCCTGATCATGGACTCTCACTGCAAGATAAATGCCTATGAAACATCCCTTCATGACAAATATGCACTTAAACACAAATGCACACACCCGTCCATACTCCACTTACAAAGTTTAATGATATAGCATGCACCACATCTGATGCCTTGCTTTTCACATAATAATAACCTCTCATCAACATCTTGCTATGGAATCAAACATCTGAAATTTTCCCGAAAGAGTCAAATATGATATCTTATTTGTTGTTTTAATGTACATGTTTTTGTTCATATTTTTGTTCAGTTTTGCTTAATTCTTGTCAAGAGAGCATTTAGATTCTTTTACCACTTTGAATGGACTGCATGTATTTTATTTTTAATTTTTGAAGCCCTCATGTATAATAAAAAAGTTATTGTAATTATTTTTCAAGCATGTTGCATATTTTATTGATGCTTCTATTTTTTATAGCAGCATGCACTGCATAGAAATCTGATGTGGTTTTTTTTATTTTTTTTATTTTTATTATTTTTGTTTTTTTAACATGGGCAGGCACTGAGAATCAAATCTAGGTCTCCGGCATGGGAGTCGAGAATTCTGCCACTGAGCCACCGTCGCACTATCCTAATGTTTTTAAGTTGTCAAGTTTGTTATATTTTTTCTTGTTATTTCTATTGTGTGTGTGTGTTTGTTTAGGAAAACTTTTACCATCTAAAGATTGAACAGTTGATAAATAGAAGATAGATAGATAGATAGATAGATAGATAGATAGATAGATAGATAGATAGATAGATAGATGGATGGATGGATAGATAGGTAGACAGGTAACAATTTCATAGAAAACAGATTGTTTTAAATGAGATAATTATTGTATTTTGGGATCAATGAATGCTTAAACTTCTTTTATATGTACATATAAAATGCTTATATATACATAGATATATCATTTTCTAAAGTAAATAAGCAAATGTCCCAAACATTTTAAGTAGTGTTTTGTTATATCATTGATGTAAGAAGGCACTTTTATCATGTATTAAATGTTCACATATATTAGTAAATGCTTCAATTCTGTAATATATGTACTGCTAAAATGTTTTTCTATGAGCTCAGTTATACTAGGGAAAATTTACAATGTATCTGGTAGGTTACGTTTCCTCTACTCCCTCATTTTTCTTTTCCACAACTCATTTAGCATCAAACTACTGTTCATCAAGATAAAATTTAGAATAAACTTGTTAAATTCCCCTCAAAAATCCACTGTGGTTGGAACACAGTGAGTTTACAGCTTCATTCAGGCAAAATTAACATCTTTATAAGGCTGCATTGTCTTATTCATAAAATTAGTGTCCATATATTCAGACATGTTTCATAGTTCCTTCAAATAGTTCTTTAATGTATCATCAATAGACACCCCGTTAAGTTTAGCCATATTTCCTTTATTCAAGGAATGTTTTTATTAAATGTTCTGTTGTTTATTTTTTAGCATGTAACAATGTAAATCTATTCAATTACTCATCTTATATCAGACCATATTTCTTACCAATTGTCAAAGACTGGAATTACCCTTCTATTGTTCCCTATTTTTCTTTTTCTTTCCTTCTCCCTTTTTTTTTTTATGCTGTGTGGTGGGGCTCACATTTCATTCTTTACCATGTGAATATCCCATTATCACAGCACCATTTGTTGAGTGTTTGTTTTTGTTTTTGCAGTGCATGGGCCGGAGAATTAAATCTGTCTACCATATGGCAAGGCAAGAATTCTCCCACTGAATTACCCATGCACCCCTATTTTTTCTACTTTTTTTAAATGCAATTTTTAAAAAATATATGCACAGACCATACAAACCATCCGATGTACACAACCACTGGCTCACAGTATCGTCACGTAGTTTTGTTATACATTCCCATGATCAACTTTAGAACATTTTCATTACTCTAGAGAAGAAATAAAAATAAAAAGAAAACCTGTCTCCTTACCCTTATCACCCTGCTGCCATTCCCTCGTTGTTGACCCATAGCATTGGTGTAGTATGTTTGTTACTGTTGATTAAAGAATATTAAAATATTACTGTTAACTACAGTCCATAGTTGGCAATAGATACATTGTTCCTATATATTCCTCTATTATTAATTCCTTGTAACCACATTCTACACTTGTTCTAGTTCATGGAAGACCTTTTTTATATTTGTATAGTTAATCACAGTCATTGTCCACCACAAGATTCATTGTGCTGTACATTCCCATGTTTTAACCTCCAGCTTTCTTCTGGTGACATATATAACTCTAAACTTTCCCTTTCAATCACATCTACCTACAATTCAGCACTGTTAATTATTCTGACAATAATGTGCAACCATCACCTCTATCCATTCTCAAACGTTTAAGTTCACACTAGTTAAACATTCTGCACATATTTAAGCAACGACTCCCCATTCTTTAGCATCATTCTATCCTGGTAATCTATTTTCTATATTTTATGCCTATGAGTTTACATATATTAGTTGATATCGGTGAGATCATACAATAGTTGTCTTTTTGTGTCTGACTATTTTACTTAACATAATGTTGTCAAGGTTTATCCATGTTGGCGTGCACTTCAGGATGTCATTCCTTCCTACTGCTGAATAATATTCCATCATATATATATATACATATATATATATATATATATATATATATATATAATGTGGTTTATATGTAAATATATATACCACATTTTTTTTCATTCATTCATCTGTTGATGGACACTTCGGTTGTTCCTATCTTTCGACAATTGTAAATAATCCTCCTATGAACATTGGTGTGCAGCTGTCTGTCGCACCCCTGCTTTCAGATCTTCTGGGTACATCCCGAGTAGCAGGATTGCTGACTCCTCAGGAAACTCTATACTTGGTCCACCAAACTGTACTCCACAGTGGCAGTACCATTTTACATTCCCACAAGCAGTGAATGAGTGATTTCTCCACATACTTTCTAACACTTGCAGTTTCCTGTTTGCTTAACAGCAGCCATTCAAGTAGGTGTGAGATGATATCTCATTGTGGTTTTGATTTGCATTTCCCTAAAAGCTAGTGAAGTTGAGCCTTTTCTCATATGCTTTTTAGCCATCAGGATTTCTTCTTTGTAAAAATGTCTACTCATGTCTTATGCCCATTTTTATTTAGGTTGTGTTTTTATTGTTGAGTTGTAGGATTTCTTTATATGTTCTAGATATCAGACCCTTATCAGGTTAAGGGTCTTCTCCCATTAAGTCAGTTGCCTTTTCAACCATTTGACAAAGCTCTTTGAAACACTGAAGTATTTGATTTTGAAGACTTCCCATTTATCTATTTTTTTCTCTCCTTGTTTGTGCTCTTATTTTTAGGTTTTTAATAATTTTGAGTTCGTTTTTGTATAGAATGAGAAATAGCAGTCATCTTTTATTCTTTTTGTTATGGATATCCAGTTTCCCCAACACTGTTTATTGAAGAGACTGTTCTGTCCCAGTGGAGTGGACTTAGGAGCCTCGTCAGAAATCATTTGACCATAGATATGAGGGTCTATATCTGAAATCTCAATTCTATTACTGATTAATATGTCTATATTTATGCAAGTACCATGCTGTTTTGACAACTGTGGCTTATAATATGCTTTAAAGTTAAGAAAATGTCATAATTCCCACTCCATTCTTCTTTTTCAAGATGTTTTTGGCTATTTGAAGCCCTGTACCCTTCCAAATAAAATTGACAATTCATTTTTCCATTTCTGTAGGCAGTCTGTTGGAATTTTTATTGGTATTGCATTGAATCTGTAGATCAGTTTGGGTAGAATTGACATCTTAATGACTTAGCCTTCCAATCCATGAACACAAAATGTCTTTCCATTTATTCAATCTCCTTCGATCTTTTTAGTAGTGTTTTGTAGTTTTCTGTGAACAAATCATTTACATCCTTGGTTAAGCTTACTCCTATATATTTGATTATTTTAGTTGCTAATGTAAATGGAAATTTTTCTTTATTATACCCTCTGATTGCTCATTACCAGTGTATAGGATCACCATTGATTTTTGTGCTACTCAAATCCTGCCACTTTGTTGAACTCATTTTTTAGCTCTAGTACCTTTGTTGTCATTTTTTTCAGGATTTTATGTATAGAAGATGATGTCTTCTGGAAATACTGACAGTTTCACTTCTTTCTTTCCAATTTGGATGTCTTGTATTTGTTTTCTTGCCTAATTGCTCTAGTTGAAACTTCTATCACAATGTATAATAACAGTGGTTACAGTGGGCATCCTTTTCTTCTTCTGGATCTTAGAGGGAATGCTTTCAGTCTCTCACAATTCAGTATGATGTTAGCTGTGGGCTTTTCAGATATGCCCTTTATCGTGTTGATGATGTTTCCTTCAATTTCAATCATTCGAAGTGTTTTACCAAGAAAGGATACTGAATTTTGTCAAATGCCTTTTTTCAATCAATCAAGATGATAATGTGCTTATAACCTTTTGATTTTTTAGTATTGTGTATTACATTAATTGACTTTTTTGTATTGAACCACCCTTACGTATCTGTAATAAAATCCACTTGATCGTGGTGTATAATTCCTTTAGTATGCTGTTGGATTCAATTTGCAAGTATTTTGTTGAGGATTTTTGCATCTATACTCATTTGAAAGATTTAACTGGAGTTTTCCTTTCTTTTAGTACCTTTAGCCAGCTTTGGTATTACGGTGATGCTGGCTTCATAGAATGAGTCAGGTAGTGTTCTCTCTTCTTCAATTTTTTGGAACAGTTTGAGCAGGAATGGTATTAATTCTTGTAATGCTTGGTAAAATTCACCTGTGAGGCTACCTGTCCTTAACTTTTATTTATTGCAAGGTTTTGATGACTGATTGAATCTCTTTAGTTGTGATTTGTTTGCTGAGGTCTTGTATTTTCTTCTTGAGTACATTGTACATTGTGTGTTTCTGAGAAGTTCTACATTTCATCTAAGTTGTCTAATTTGTTGGCAACCAGTAGTTTATAGTAAACTCTTATGGTTTTTTTATATTTTCAGGGTCCATGTTAATGCATCACCTTTAGTTTCTGATTTTACTTACTTGCAGCTTCTCTCTTTTTGTCTTTGTAAGTCTAGCTAGGGATTTATTGATTTTATTGATCTTCTCAAAGAACCAACTTTTGGTTTTATTGATTCTCTCTATTGTCTTTTTATTCTCCATCTCATTAATTTCTGGTCTAATCTTTGTTATTTCATTCCTTCTGCTTGCTTTGAGATTAGTTTGCTGTTCTTTCTCCAGTTTTACAGTTGTTCAATTAGGTCATTGATTTTAGCTCTCTGATCACTTTTAACGTAGGCATTTAGGACTATAAATTTATCTCTTAGAACTGCCTTCACTGCAGCCCATAAATTTTGATACATTGTGTTCTTATTTTCATTTGTCTCAAACTACTTACTGACATTCCTTGCAATTTCTTCTTTGACCCAATGATTGTTTAAGACCATGATATTCAACCTAACCTCCATATACCTGTGTGTGTATTTTCCACTTTTTTTGTTATTATTTTCCAGCTTCATTCCATTATGATATAATTTCAGTCTTTTAAAATTTATTAAGATCTCTCTGTGCCCCAGCAAATGGTCTTTCCTGGAGAATGGTTCATGAGCACTTGAGGAAAACGTATATCCTGCTGTTTTGGGGTGCAACGTTCTGTGTATGTCTGTTAGGTCTAGTTCATTTATCATATTATTTAAGTTCTCTGTTTCTTTGTTGAACCTCTGTTTTGATATTCTTTCTACTGGAAAGAGTGGTGTGGTGAAGTCTCCCACTATTACGGTAGAGACATCTATTACTCCCTTCAATTTTGCCAGTGTTTCCTCACATGGTTTGGGGGCAACTTGATTAGGAGCATAGGTATTTAGGATTGCTATTCTCCGTGGTAAATTGCCCCTTTTATTAATATACAGCATCCTTATTTATCTCATAACATTTTTGCACTGAAAGCCTTTTTCTTCAGTGTTTTTTTGGTTATTGCTTGCATGGAATAACTTTTTCCATCTTTCCACTTTCAATCTATTTGTAGCTTTTGTTTTAAAATATGCTTGCAAACAGCATATTGATGGATCATATTTTAAAATCTGTTCTGCCAATCTGTGTGCTTTGATTAGAGTGTTTAATCCATTAACATTCTAAGTTATTACTGTAAAGGCAGTTCTTACTTCAACCATTTTATCCTTTTGTTTTTGTCAGATTTATTTTTTCTCTCTTTTTATCCTTTTTACTTCCCTTACTAATATTTTTCAATTCTGTACCCTTCTGCTAGCTTCTTTCTCCTGACTTTTCTTTTTGGACTCTTCATTTCCCTTTAACTGCTCTTGTAGGGCCAGTCTCTTATTAACGTGTCTCTCAGCATCTATTTATTTGTGATTAACTTAATGTCTCCCTCATTTGGAAGGACAGCCTTGCTGGGTAGAGAATTCCTGGCTGGCAACTTTTCTCTTTCAATATCATAAATATATCAAACCACTGCCATCTCACTTCCATGATGTTTCATAAGAAATCAGTGCTTAGTTCTCTTTAGCTTCTCATGTATGTGGCAAATAGCCTCTCTCTTGCTGCTTATAGAATTTTCTCCTTCTCTTAAGCATTTGAAAGTTTGATTACTATGCGTCTTGGAATGGGTCTATTCAGATTTACTCTGTTTTTGAGTACATTGGGCTTCTTGGATTTCCATATTTTTGTCTTTTATAAGGATTGGGAAATTTTCAGCCATTATTTCTTCAAATATTCATTTAAGCCTTTTCCCTTCTCTTTGCCTTCAGGAACACCCATGATTTGTGTGTTTGTGCACTTTCTGTGTCATTCATTTCCCTGAGACCCTGTTCAAATTTTTCCATTTTATCTCCATTTGTTCTTTTATCTGTTCTATTCGGTTGATCTGCCTTTTACGTCCCTGATTCTTTCTCTGTCTCTTCAAATCTTCTGTTCTGTGTCTCTACTATATATATTATATATATAATATATATATATTTTAGGTGCGTGGTCTGGAAACCGAACCTGGGTCTCCAGCATGGAAGGCAAGCATTCTACCACTGAACCATCCGTGCACTCTCTAGTATATTTTTAATTTCATCTACAATGTCTTTTATTTCCATAATGTCTGTTTTCCCTATGTATTCCTCCTATTTATATATTTATTTATTTATTTATTTATTTTGGCATGGGCAGGCTCTGGAAATCAAATCCAGGTCTCCAGCATGGCAGGCGAGAACTCTGCCACTGAGCCACTCTTGCCCGTCCCCTATGTATTCTTTCAAATTATTTTTATGTGCTTCTAGTGTCTTCTTAATATCATTTATCTCTTTATACACATTTTCCTTCATATCATTGACTTGATTCAGGATGTTTGTTTGAATATCCTTGATTAGTTGTTCCAGATTCTGTGTCTCCTCCAACATTTTGATGTGTTCCCTGACTGGGCCATTTCTTCTTGAGTTTTATTGTGCCTTGTAATTTTTTACTGGTATCTGCTCATCTAATTATGTTGATGGATTTATTCTGAAGGTTGGTTCCTCTCTTTTGTCTAGAGTTTAGTTGCTACCTGGTTTTGGATTAGGCACTGCTTTGACAATTGTGTCATCAGTACTTCTCAGTCAAAAGATGTCCATATACCTGTGCATCAGGTGTAAATCAAGAGTCAGCGTGCCTGGGATAGGGTTTGAAGAGGCTCTGAGTATCCCTGCTCTTTCCCCTTGCACTTTCTGGCCTATGCAGCAAATGGTGCTCTTCGGTGACTTAATCATCTTCAGAAACTCTTTACCTCCCAGACACCCACCGTGTTTGACCTTGTGGGACTGAAACTGCAGGGTTCCTGTGCTCACATGTCACCAGCCAAAATCTGGCTTAGTATTGGGCTGGTCCCTCTCTGTACTTGCAGTCAGACTCCCAAAGCCACCCCAGCCTTCAGCTATCCTCCAGGCAAGGATTGTGCTGCCTGTTATCTTCAGGAGTGGGGGATGCACAGCAGGACCCATGCTGAAATTACAGTCTCTGTCCACTTTTTCTCAGATTCTTTGTCCTCCACTAAGCTGGGCTTTGAAATGTCCTCCCTTATTCACCAGGTCCTCAAACAATAGACTTCTGCCTGGCTATTTGCTGTTTTGGGGGAAAAAAAGATTTTGCCATTCCCTCCCTAATTCTCCATTTTGAAAACTTGTCTTTGGTGCTCTTCTGTATTCTGCTTTCCCCAGTGGCTTGCGTTCAGCCATGGCTCTCTGTGGGCTTGAGTCTTTGTGTTTGAATATAGATGGGGAGCTGCTCACTACTGTGAGAGATTTTATAGCCTTGTCCCTGGTGGGAGTTTGGAGGGATCCCAACCACTGCTTCTAGGCACTTTCCAAGCTTCATGGGATTGAGTGAGGGGAAAGGGAGAGGACCGGATGATCTGGAACAGAAGTTTCCTACCTGATATTTTTATCTTTCTTTGATTCAGAATTTGTGAACTCATTCTCTCTTTACCTTTCTCCAAAGTTCTGAACAAGTGAGAATTTTCCCCCCACCCCACTCTTTTTTGTTTGTTTGTTTGTTTCTCGGGAGAGAGAGTTTCAGTAGCTGTTTACGTAGCCCTATTGATGACATCATGCTGACTTTTGAATTTTTTTATAAATACAATGAAATTATCTGAAAATAGTTTCTCATTTTTCTCTATACTGATTGTTTTAGTTATTTCTATTTTCTTTTGGAAAAGACCCTGAAATAATGATGAGAAATAATTGTTAAAATATGCCTTAATCTTACTTAAGTGTTTACTGATACCACAGTGGATTAGTCCAAAAACACTTAAAATGGATAAGGCCTCTAGGTTTGTCTTCAAGAAGTGATTTGAGAGACAGGCAGAGAGATTTGAATGAAGGTTTAACCCTCTCTAAAATCATTTTTGGATGAAGGAAATGAAAGTATTCTATGATACAGAAAGTGTGAGGAGGGCTTGGAGGAATCAGTTTGACAACATCTCTGAGACTTTGATTCATCATCTGAAAAATGAGGATAATAATAGCTATGGCATATGGACTTAAAGAGGATTTAAAATAAACAATGAATGTAAAAACACTATCAATAATGATGGACAGCAAGATAGTGCCCAATATATAATTAGTGTTATTATTATTGCCAAAGAACGCTCTATGTATACCCACTCACACATTCACACACGCACACACAATTAAACACGCAGAAAGAGTAATAAAATGTGTTTGGAGGCTAGAAGATATTGACAGATGCTACAAAGTACAACTGCCAGGGAGGCAACTATTTTCACTGATACTGCTTAGCCCACTCTTCAGGTTCAAACAAAAGACAGAAAAATTTGGGCCAGGGATAGCATCACAGACCCCTACAACCTCCTTTATCTTCATTTCTCAATTTCTCTTTAGAGTGCACTGTGTTAGTTAGATTCAGTTGTCAACTTGGCCAGGTGAGCATACCTAATCTTGTTGCTGCGGACATAAGCCAACGGTATGTGAACCTCATCTGTTGTCAATTACATCTGCAGTCGGCTAGGAGGCGTGTCTGCTGCAATGAGTGACGTTTGACTTAATTGGCTGGTGCTTAAATGAGAGATCGCAACATAGCACAGCCTAGCAGCTTGGCGTTCCTCATCTCAGCACTTGCAGCTCAGCCCAGGCCTTTGGAGATGGAGAAAGAAATCACCCCGGGGAAATTTGTTGGGACCCAGGGGCCTGGAGAGAAGACCAGCAGAGACCATCCTGTGCCTTCCACGTAAGAAAGAACCTCAGTGGAAAGTTAGCTGCCTTTCCTCTGAAGAACCAACAAAATAAATCCCCATTTATTAAAAGCCAATCTGTCTCTGGTGTGTTGCATTCCGGCAGCTAGCAAACTAGAACATGCACCTTCTAGATCATATAGTAAATGTAATGAAAAAAATATGCTTTCATAAATATTATAATACATTTTGGAGCACAAAACTAGTTTCACAGCAACAGCAAACCTATATAATAGGAGGGTACATTGCTAATAGCACCATAGCCGTCTGTACTGGTTTGAAAGGATTTATGTGCCCTAGAAAAGCCATGTTTCAATCTTAATCCCATTTTGTAAAGGCAGCCATTTGTTCTAATTCCTATTCAGTACTGTATGTTGGAAACTTTAATTAGCTTATCTCCATGGAGATGAGACTCAATCAAGTATTGATATTAAACTTGATTAAGTGGAGACGTGTCTCCACCCATTCCAGGTGGGTCTTGATTAGTTTACTGGAGTCCTATAAAAGGTGAAGTATTTTGGAGAAAGCTTCAGAACAACATTGCCGCAAGAAAGCAGAGTCCACAAGCCAGCAACCTTTGGAGGTGGAAAATGCCTCCTGGGGAGCTTCATGAAACAGGGAGTCAGTAGAGAAAGCTAGTAGATGATGCCATGTTTGCTACATGCCTTTCCAGATGAGAGAGAAGCCCTCTTGAATCAAGGTATCTTTCCTTGGATGCCTTATATCTCTATAGATTTGTTTTAATTTGGACAATTTCACTGTCTTAGAACTATAACTCATAACTTATCAAATTCCCCCTTTTAAAAAGCCATTTCTTTTCTGGTATATCGCATTCTAGCAGCTAGCAAACTAGAACACAGTCTGAGTACTTCATATCATTTATAGTACAATGGATGCGTATTCAGGGTCATTTCTCCCATGCTGATGCTAACACAAGATTCAAGGACAAGGAGAATCAGAAATGGCTTTCAGTTGTCATTTGAATAAAAAGAAAACTCAATATTTTGCCCTGTGGAAGCTGTTAAGAGATGGAAATTAATAGTCAAATTTTGAATGCTGGTTAAAAAATACCTTTTTTTTTTGTCTGTCTGTTTGTTTGTCTTTTTTTTTCTTTTTCCTTTTCTTTTTTTTTACTATTATTATTATTTTTATTTTTTTCCCTATATTAACATTCTATATCTCTTTCTGTTGTTTCGCTAGTTCTTTTCCTAAATCGATGCAAATGTACTAAGAAATGATGATCATGCATCTATGTGATGATGTTAAGAATTACTGATTGCATATGTAGAATAGAATGATTTCTAAATGTTGTGTTAATTTCTTTTTTCTTTAATTAATAAAAAAAAATACCCAAGTTGCTCCAAATTTTTATAACTGACTAATATGTGATTTTTTCCTTGCTGCTCAAGTATACACAGTAATCAACATTCATGGGAGAAGAAAACCAAACCTCTGTGACTGAATTTGTCTTCCTGGGCCTTTCACAGGACCCGCAGACACAAGAGCTCCTCTTTGCCCTCTTCCTGGTCATCTACCTGCTCACCGTGCTGGGAAACCTGCTCATCGTTGTGCTTATTCACACAGACTCCAGGCTGCACACACCCATGTACTTTTTCCTGAGAAATTTGTCCTTTGCTGATCTCAGCTTTTCCACAACCACAGTGCCCCAGGTGCTCATCCACTTCCTGGTAAAGAAGAAAACCATTTCCTTTGTTGGTTGTTCAATGCAGATAGTAGTTTTATTATTGGTCGGGTGTGCCGAGTGTGCACTGCTGGCGGTAATGTCCTATGACCGGTACGTGGCTGTCTGCAAGCCCCTGCACTACTCCACCATCATGACACACTGGGTGTGTGTGCAGCTGGCCCTAGGATCCTGGGTCAGTGGGGCATTTGTGTCACTAGTGGATACCACATTCACATTGAGTCTGCCCTATCGAGGAAACAATATCATTAACCATTTTTTTTGTGAACCTCCCGCCCTGTTGAAGCTGGCTTCAGCAGACACCCACAGTGCTGAGATGGCCATCTTTGCGATGGGTGTGGTCATCCTCCTGGCTCCTGTCTCACTCATCCTGGTCTCCTACTGGAACATCATCTCCACTGTGATCCGGATGCAGTCAGGGGAGGGGAGACTCAAGGTCTTCTCTACCTGCGGCTCCCACCTCACTGTCGTTGTTCTCTTCTATGGCTCAGCAATATTTGCCTACATGAGACCAAACTCTAAGATCATGAATGAAAGGGATAAGATGATCTCTGTGTTCTACTCAGCTGTGACTCCCATGCTGAACCCCATCATTTATAGTCTGAGGAACAAGGATGTCAAAGGGGCTCTCAGGAGAATAACTGCAAAATAATCTTGTTCCAGGTGGTATCTTTGACTATGGTGACAAGTTAAGGCTGTGGAGGGAAGTGATTTTCTAGAACACTTTTCCCATTCTCATCTCATCCCTACATTTTTGGTCCACCTTCTCCTGTCTGCCTATGTCTCTTCTCAGATCAATTAAAAAATTGTCCATTCAAAGCCAGGCACCTCGTTAGACAGGAACAGAAGTCGGAAAGGATGGAAGGAAGGATAGAAGGAAAAAAGGAAGGAAAGAGAGAAAGCAAGAAGGAAGGAAGGAAGGAGGAATGGAAGGAAGAAAGAGAAAGGAGGGAGGGAGGAAGGAAGGAAGAGAGGAAGAATGGAATAGCAGTAAAGGATGGAAGAGGGAGGTAGAGTGGTAGAGAGAAAGCAAGGAGGAAAGAAAGAGGAATAAAATACAGCCCAAGCTTGTACAAGCTAATAAGGGATTAAAACAAGTTGATGCATAAATTTAGTTCAAAAATAAATAGAGAAACAAACAAAACTATCACAGTATGAGAATACCTTACATGCAAATGGACTCTTTTCTTTCATTTTGCATTCATTCATCAAATAACTTTTGAATATTTATTATATATCCCAGAGACACATACAATAGCTGGATATATAGACATAAAAAATTTTATGGTGTTATATTTCTAATATGACATTAAAATCAGATTTAATTTTTTTGAAATTTAAAAGAGAGCACACTTAAGGAATAACAAATGGTAAAATCTTTCTAGAGCATGTTTAACATTGGAGAAAGAGTGAGATTTAAGACTGAAAAGTAAGACCAAAGGCATTGATTGAGAAATGCCTTGAATTCAATGCTGAAGACTTTTCCTGGCAAAGAATTACAAAAATGCCAAAGGCTTGGAATTTATATGGAAGTGATCAAAACTGAGGGTAAAATTTAAAATAGCAGCTTTGAGACACTTTTATCCTGAGTAGGGATTTGAATGTTATAGTGTCAACCAAAGTTTTGCATAGCATAAACTAACTGCAATGGTACCTGGGTTCCTTGTTAAAAATATTTCTCATTACAAGTTGGGGTTGGTTTGGGGCAGTCAAACCAAGAAAATCTCTGATCGCAATTCCCAAGAGATTTCTGGGCACACTAAAAACTGTATGCTTCTTAGGCAATAGGATAACTTTTATATAAATGAATTGTAGAATCATTTACTTAATGTCTGATTTCTCTGTTAGAATGTAAACTCCATAGAGTAAGGATGGTTACTGCTGTCTTGATCTCCGTATTGCTGCTTGTGGAAAAGTGTCTAGCCATTGCTGATGCTCTATAAATATTGCTTGGAATGTATAAATATATCTGGAGTTTAGGAGAGAGATATGAGGAGGAGGAAGAGATTTAGAAGTCCTCTACAAATAAATGAATGTGGATATTGTACACAACCCAAGGCTGTGTGCCAAAGATTTTAAACCGAAAATCCAGTGTATATGTTGGAAGTTTCAAGGAGTAATATTAAAATGTGGGTGTCTGTCCCTACTGCAGGCCATATGATCGGTGAACATGGAGGCAATTTTATGTTTTGTTACAAGATCTCCAGGTAACTGTAAAATGCAATCTTGTTTGACACTTGATGATGCGAGTGATGGAACAGAATGCAGCACTCAGCACTGGAGCTACCAACATTTCAAGTGGATGAAGAGTAGCCAGTCAAGACTGGGACAGCAAGAGTCAGCCACAGGAGAACCCACACAAGGTGTGCCAGAAGTAGCAAGAGAAGCAGGTTTTCAGAAAGCAACTCTCAAATGTGTTCTGTATTGATAAAAGGCCATTGAATTTTGTTAATGGATTCATTATTGGTCTTGGCAAAAATCTGCTGAAGCAGAATTATAGAATCAAATGGTTATATACTTTTAGAACAGTTACAGAATGACTTCCTGTGGAGGTGACTTTTTAGGATGAAAGAAGTAATCAGGTAATGAGATGGTGGGAGGTGAGAGGAAGGGAGGCAGGGAATAATTAGGTGTGTAAAGATATTTGTTTATTATTGAGAGGCTTTTCTCTCTAGTCATATAATAAAACATTTCTCCCATGATATCTTCTAGTTCTCTATTATTAAAGGTAATGCTAGTTTCCATAGCATAGGAATGGCCATACTTTTTCCAGAATAATAACATATGAATAAATTAGATTAACATGTTAGCCATATTATGGCTTTTTGGGCCATATTATCTGTCACAACTACTCAACTCTGTTGTTAAGGGAGAAAAGCAGTCATAGATTATACAAAACAAATATTTTCCAATAAAATTTTAACTGCAAGTGTAAGTGTGTTGGAGCTGGCCCAGGGCCACAATTCATTGATCCATTCTCCAACAGATAACTCCCAGATCTCAGTGGCTTATGATGCAGAAATTTCTTTTTCACTTATATAAATTCTAGTTGAAGGTTTGGATGTCAAGCATGTAACTCAGGCAAATAGAAGCTCTGGTATTTGCAACTTTAAATATCCAGAAAGGTGAAGATAAAATAGTTCTGTATGAGTAGGCTTTTGTGCTTAAAAGGAATACATATCTCCTCACATTCCATGTACTGAAACTCATATAGGTCCCCACCTAAATGCAACGGAGGCTAGGATAGAAGAGGCTGCAAGATAGGCCCACACATGATTTATTTTTAAAACATTAAGCCATTAAAATACCTGCAATTTATTTTAGGAGAATTTATACCTGTGAATTTCCGCAGTACTGATTTTTCCTAAATATCTAGCCATTAATTCTAACACCATGGTTAGTCATTAAAATTCTGCCATAATATATATTTATTTCAATATGCACAGTGATATATTTGTCAATTACAGTACTTGTTATGCTGAATGTTAATTATTGTAGCTTCAGTTAGTTGGATGTATACTTTTAAAATTTTCTACTTTTTCACAATTTTCTTGACTATCCATTGTTTTGACTTTATCAAAATGTGTTACATTTTTAAATGTTATTATTGCTGGTAAATAAGCAAATTATTGTCACTTCATTTGTGCACTTGTGCCTTCAAAATATTTATTGAACACATACCATGTGACAGGCACTAGCCAGGAGCTAGAAATAAATAAATAAATAACTTATTGTTTATAAATAAATCAATAAACAATAGAAAAACATTCATAACCTCCAGAAGATCAAAATCTACTGCATTTATATCATACACATCCATGGGACTAAACTCTCTTATTGATTGATTTATCCTAATAAGTTTCAGGAAATTATGTTGGATTTTTTTAGCTAACTAATCATAGCTTTTTTTTCAATTGGACCTTTGTATTTTCTCTTCAACTTCTTACGCCCGTTTAAATGTATTTCTTTATTTTATCTTGGCAATTGTCTTAAACCTCTAGAGTAATGTTTAATAATACAATTGAGAACAGATATTCTTATCTTAATTCCAATTTTGATGTAAATTTCTGTAGATGTTCCCTATTTAATACAATGTAGTTGTGGATTTCTGATGCATAAGTTTATTGTTTTCTTCTACTCATACTGAATTTTAGTTTTCTTTTTTAAGAAAAGGTGATAAAAGTTCTAATCAATGAACTTTCCACATTTGTCTCCTTTAATCTCTGATACTTGAAAGTGATTTTTGTTTTGCTTTGTTTTGTTTTTTGTGTTTTAATTTTTAATTTTTTTTAAACATAACAACACACGACCATGAACATTCTTAGCATAGCATCATTCCATTCTTGGTATATAATCAATAACTCACAATATCACCACATAGTTGCATATTCATCACCATGATCATTTCTTAGAACATTTACATCAATTCAGAAAAAGAAATAAAAAGAAAAAAGAAAAAAACCCATACATACCATACCCCTTATCCCTCCCTCTCATTGATTGCTAGTATTTTCATCTACCCAATATATTTTAGCCTCTGTTTCCTCTATTTTTTTCTATACCCTTTAACACTCCCTTTCATTGATCACTAACATTTCAATCTACTAAATTTATTTTAACACTTGTTCCCCCTATTATTTATTTATTTTTAATCCATAAGTTTTTACTCAGCTGTCCATACCGTAGATAAAAGGAACATCAGACACAAGGTTTTCACAATCACACAGTTACATTGTGAAAGCTATATCATTATACAATCATGTTCAAGAAACATGGCTACTGGAACACAGCTCCATTTCAATAGAAAGCCATTCTGATACTATGATTTAAAGAGGTCCTGTTGAGTATTGTTTGGGGAGTGGATTGTAAGACGGCAACTTGGAAACCAGCAGAGCATTAGTACGCTCTATTGCAGTGGTCCAGGTGATGAAGAAGGACAGGTACTACTAGGGTAGTAGCAATGGAGAGGCAGAGGATTTGGAAAGGCCTGTGGGAGAATAGGATGCACATAGTGAAAAAAGAGAGCAGTGAAATATCCCTGTAAGTCTTTGGCCTGAGCATTGCTGCTGATGCTGCTTCCATTTACTGGCCTGGGGAACATTCAGAAAAGAAGAGCTTCGTGAGGATATAAAGAAGACTTTTTTGAATTTGTTTTATGGCTACGTGTTATGTGCTGGCATAGTTCTCCAACCACTCTTTTGTATTTGACATAGCTACAATAAAACCTTCATTTAAACAGTCAGGGCACCCTCCACTGCATTATGGACATTAGGTTATTTCTCATCAGCTAAGTCAATTAAAGCATTTGAGTACAAATAGAGATGAGGAATTTGAAATCCACTGGCAGTTCTTAGTTTGGGGGCATCATTCAATGATAGAGGATTTACTTATGTCAATTTACCTTTTACTTATCATCATTACTGAAACCTTTATTTTAAAATTTTCCAGACATCAGACGACATTTAAGTATTTCATTCTGTTATTAAAATAAAAATGCCCCAGGGTATCTCACAATGTAGAAAGGTTGGAAAAGTTCACAGCAGTGATTGCTCCAGGGAATGCCCTGTTTACTACACCTGTTAGGACCTCAGGTTTAAAGACTTCCTTCCGGGAGGATTTCCCCAGAGTGGCTCCTTGGTGAATTTGGAATTGTGTCTTTTAATAAAACCATGTTCACGGGGTTGGAGTGAAGGGAGACTCCTACCCCAGGTGCGGTCCAAACCTTCAGGAACATTTGCTAAAGCGCAGTGAAGGTTTCCTATGAGGATACGGATTAGAAGGTTAGAGAACTCACACCTTCCTTCCCTCGTTTGTCCTCATGACTGACCCTTGGCCTCTTGCTCCTTCACGCCAGTCCTCCAGGTGAGTGTGGGTAGGGTGCTGCGGGGGAATCCGTTTTTTTAGAGGAGTCTGAAATCTTGATTCTGTTCTTTGGGTTGGCTTTGCCTTTCTCTCTCCCACCCCCCTGTCTTTGCCATCTGGCATCTAGACAGAATTTGTGCTCTTCCATGTGCGCTGCCTCTCCTGAATCTAAGTCTCGGAAAGCCTGTTCCATGTCTCCTCTGGAGAGGACTAAGTTATTGAGCAAGATCCTGTGGACACCCACTGCCTTGCCTATTTTTTCATCAAAAGCTGATCAGGCAGATTCTCCTCTACTCCTTGCTATCTCCCTCTTCAGGGCTCCCCTCCCTGTCCTTTTAGCCACTTGGGCTGGACATTGAGAGTGGGCAGGACCAGGAAGGAAGCTGAGCCCTCTCTGCCCTGTGGAGACACAAGAAGGGCCTTTTTTCTCATCACCCGTTATTGTATGTCCATCCTAGGTTGTGTAGACAGGCATGTGGTCCCTTCCCTGGTCATTATTCCCCTGGCACATTTAACTCTCCTTCTTCATGGAGGTATGGCTGACAGAGGGTTCGCACAGGAGCTTTAACCTGTTGATCAATTCTAGGAGTTTCTAACAGTGATTTTCACTATTCTAGGTCACCTTTCAAGTTTTCAGCAGCAAAGGAAACTTCCTTTTCTCTCACACCTCTCTTTTGAAAGGATGAACATGTTTTGTGCTAATTCATAGATAGGAGTGTCATCATGAATATTATTCCCTCACTAAACTATCTTTTACTAAACCCTTACTATGTATGAACTGATACTGAATTACATATGATAGAGATAAGTGAAGCCTGTTTCATTACTTCAAAGAGATAGTTGAACTAAAGAGACAAACATGAACAAATAATTAAAAGACAATATCACCACTGCATGAAAATGTATGTACAAATGTTTTCTTGGATATTATGAAGATAACAGTCAAGTCTGACCTGCAGACTCAGAAAAGAACTTTTAAAAATGAGTTTTTTGAGACTTCCAGGAAGATGGCAGAATAAGAGAGGGAACAACTAGTGGAAAGGCAAAAAGTGACCATAACAGCACTTCTAGGGTCAGGTGACCAGAGAAGGACCTGTACATTACACTGGGAAGACTGGATTGAAAAGCGCAGACACTATGACTGGGAAGGTGGGGTGAGTGTGCTCAATCACACCCACCCTGGGCCCGCTGCTGCATGCTGGTCAGATTGGGCGGCTGATGAGCAGCACACTCCTAATTTGGCTGCCAGCTGGGGAGGTCAAACCTCTCAGTCCCACAGCCTGAAGATCCCATGTGGGAACCTGACAGCCAGCAGACTCATTTTATCCACACACAGAGACCCTACTGTGGTGCCAAAGGCCTGTGCCCCATCTCTGAGGCAGGCCACTGCAGGTATCTGGTCTTGGGAGAGGATGGGGGGCCCTCCCTCCAGGAGGAGAGAGGGACACAAAGCAGTGGCAATCTGACAGTTAGCTGGCAAGAGAGACATTCTATTCTTTTTCCATGGAAGCCCTGAACACCCACTACGCACACAAAGACTAGGAGATGAGGGAGGAAGCTGCATTGCATTACACCTGGCCTTGGCATCATGAACGTAGGACATAACTGGCCCTGGCATCATGGGACATAGTTACAAAGATGAGCCTGGTCCTGGCATCATGGATTAGTTGACCAAAAAGGGGAAAAAAGAAATTGAGTTTTCATGGCTAAGAGATTTCAAATTGAGTTGAGAGGTCACTCTGGATATTACTCTTAGGCAAGTTTCAGCCAGATGTTACAAACTGACACAGTAAGGAGAACCCCAACCAACAGTATTCTTGGAAACCCTGAAAGGTATCCTGTGCTCTATAAAATTTTATGTACTGAGCTTGTTTCTCAGAGACTTAAAATCTCCAGATTGTTCCAATGCCAGGAAAATTTTGAAACCCAAAAATACTGGACTCTCCAAGAACAACAACTGGTTTCATCATTTCACTCCTCTGCCCCTTAATGACAACACCCTTTCCAGCTTTGAAGCAGTTACACAGTTATTGCCCAGATATCCCTCAAGATTGAGAGATAATTATCAAATGAGAAGGAGAAATTGTACCTGAGAAATTAGGATTTAAGGGATGATTTTGATTACTGAATCACATTCAGTTTTGCTTTGCTGGAATATTGAAGTAGATAGAGGGGAATACCAGAAATCCCTGAACTATAATTCAGTTGCTGTGATGTCTGAAATGACTGTAAAATCCCTTGTCTTGTGTCTTTCTGACCGTGAGAGCTGTTACTCCCTTTACCTGGTCATTTTCTTCTAAGACAAAGGCCATAATGCTGATGAAGGATTTGAAGTCAAACGTTAATGAATTTCAGTCCCTAACATTTGTAAATCATGTCTGCTAGACTCTGCTTTTGAAAGATAACTTGTCTCCTTTTGGCTTACACCTTTATTATTGAAGTATTGAAGGACTAGCTCTGCCTCCCATCTGTTCAGCTTATGTTCTCCTATTGAAATGATAATAATGACACTGTCTCCTTTTCTGCTTAGAACTTGCTATTTGAAATGACCTCATCTCCCTTCACTAAAATCCTTAAAACCCTTGAAACCCCTAGACTGTAGGGAGACAGATTTTGGGCAGCTAGGCCATCTTCTTTCCTACTATGGTCCTATGATAAATGTTTTCACTTTTTGAAAAAAAAATTCTTATTAGCAGTGGTGTTTTTGTCTAGGGTGATAATATAGGACTGTGGAGGGAAGTGATTTTCTAGGAAACTTTTCCTATTCTCATCCTGTCCCTACAATTTTTGTCTTCCTCTTCCTATATTCCCGTGTCTCTTCTCAGACTAATTCAACAAATTGTCAGTTCAAACCATATTTGACAAAAAAAACATGGTAAGTGTTTCAGTTTTCCTAAGCTGCTGAAATGCGATATACCAGAAATAGACTGGCTTTTAACAATGCGGTTTTATTAGTTAACTAATCTACATTCTAAGGCCACGAAAATGTCCAAATTAAGGCATCAACTGGACAGATACTGTTAGGCAGAACCCATTCCCCCATGATGTGACCAATCCCTAGCAAATATTCCGAGAAGCTTCCACCATCCATGATTTCCAGGATACCCACAGAGCATACCCCAGCCCATGCAACAGTTGCATGACCCCCTTGTTCTAGTTTGCTAGCTGACAATGCAATATACCAGACGTGGAAGGGCTTTTGAAAAGGGGAATTTAATAAGTTGCTAGTTTATAGTTCTAAGACCAAGAAAATGTCCCAATTAAAACAATTCTATGAAAATGTCCACACAGGGCAGGCCACGGTGGCTCAGCAGGTAAGAGTGCTTGCCTGCCATGCCCGAGGACCCGGGTTTGATTCCCGGTACCTGCCCATGTTAAAAAAAAAAAAAAATGTCCACATGAAGGCACCAACAAGAGGTTACCTTCACTCAAGAAAGGCCAATGACGTTCAGGGTTTCTCTCTCAGCTGGAAAGGCACATGGTGGAAATGAGGATGTCTGCTAGCTTCCTCTCTAGGCCTCTTGATTCCTGAAGCTCCCTAGGGGCATTCTCCTTCTTCACCTCCAAAGGTCACTGGCTAGTGGACTCTGCGGTTCTCTCATCCTTCTATCCTGGTTCTGTGGCTCTCTCCTCATTCTCAAAAGGCATTGTCTCCAAAATGTCTTCTCTTTTGTAGGATTCCAGTAAACTAATCAAGACCCACATAGAATGGGTGGAGACACATATCCATCTAATCAAGTTTGATACCCACAATTGATTGAATCGCTTGTCCGTGGAGATGACCTAATCAAATTTCCACCCTATAGTACTGAACAGGGATTAGAAGAAATGGTTACTCCCATAAGACTGATTAGGATAAAAACATGGCTTTTCTAGGGTACATAAATCCCTTCGAACTGGGACACCCCTCTTGCCCTCTAGCAGCAGAAATCTTATGATAACTCCCCTAAGCAAGCATCTGCCCTCTGGCAGTTGGCAACCCTGCATGACTAAGGCGATGTTTAAATTTTAAACCTCACCAATGAAAAGCTACCAACTCCCTGCTTAGCCCTTCACTTCTAAACCAACCAGTGAGAACGTGCCAATTTCCTGTGTCCAAGCTAGACAATGAAAACCTACCGCCTCCCTTTCCCTATTTCCCGCCAACCATCTTATATAATCTGTACCCCTTCCCCTGCTCAGGGCTATCACCATCCTAGGCCTCAGCCCACCTGTGCATAGCTTCACAGTAAAGCGCCTTTGATTGATTTTTGGTCTCTTCTCCCCCGTCCCAGTTGATAAACCTATTAAATACCTTCTCTAAGAAGGATCTGGCTTCCAGGATTCTTCTGTCAGATAACAAGGTACATGGTTGGCGACTGCTGGTCCATCATTCCTGGGGTTCATTGCTTTCAGGTTCTGCCTTCTGTGGCTCTTTCAGCTTCTGTGAGTTCTTGCTGACTTCACCAGAGACACCTCTCTAAGCTCTCTCTGGGTGTGTTTCTCTGTGTTTTTCCTGTCTTTTATCTTCATAAAAGATTTAGACCCACCTTGAATGGGCTGGATCACAACTCAATTAAAACAACCTAGTCAAAGTTCCCACCCACAATAGGTCTGCCCCCTCAAGAATAGATGAAAAGAAATGGCCTTTTCTGGGGTACATAACAGCTTCAAACCAGCACAGTAAGGATAGGAAGGAAAGAAGGAAGAAAGAAAGAAAGAAAAGGAAGGTGGGCAAAATGCAGGTCCTATTGTGAGCCTGTGCAAGCTAACAAGCAAATGAAAACAAATAGACATACGACTACATTTCAAAAAAAAAAAAGAAACAAGCAAAATTATTACATAAGCAAGAAGACATTTCTGGCAAATGGACTTATTTTCCTTCATTCTTGCATTCATTTACCAAATTTTTGAATACTTATTATATATCCCAGACACGTTTCTAGGAGCTGGGGATATAGACATAAAAAGTGTTTGTGGTTTTATATTTCTAACATTGTGTCAAATTCTAAATTTAACAAGTTCTAAAATTTAAAACGGAGCTCATTTAAGGAATATAAAATGGCAGATCGTCCCAGAGTACGTGTAACATTAGAGAAATAGTGAAATATAAGGCTGAAATGTAAGATAAATGTCTAGATTGAGAAATGCCTTCAGTTAAATGCTGAAGAATTTGCCCAGAAAGTAATTCTGAAAATGCTGAAGACTTGAAATTTATACAAGGGCCATAAAAAATGAGGATAAAGTTTAGAAAAGGAGGTCTGGCACACTGTTTTATACCTTGATAGGAATTTAACTTATAATGTAAATCACAGTTTTCCATAACATGAACTGCAATAGTTCGTAGGTTCCTTATCAAAAATTATATTTCTCATTACAAGTTGTGATGGGACAGTCAAGCTCAGGAATCTCCATTTGTAACAACCCCAGATGATTCTTATGCATACCGATATATGTATACTGCTTGGGCGGTGGGATATGTTTTATTTAAATGAGTTGTGTAGTTATTGGGACAATTCCAGACCTACATTCTGTTAGAATGTAAACTCCATAGGATAAGGGCTGTTACTGCTTTGTTGATTTCTGTATTATTACTTGTGGAAAAGTGTCTAGTCATTGCTGATGCTCCATAAATACCACTTGGAATGAATGAACAAAGCTGGGAGTTTAGAAGAGATATATGGGCTGGAGAAATACATTGGTAAGTTCTCTATAAGTAAATGCAAGTGAAAATTTAACATACCCAATGCTGTGTGCCAAAGTTTTTAACGAGAAACTAAGCATATGCATTCAAATTTTAAAGGAGCTGCATTAAATGCAAGTGCCTGGCCCTACTGCAAACCATAAGATCTGCAGAAGATGGAGGTGTAATGGACTAAAAGAAATTATATTTGG
Organism: Tamandua tetradactyla; assembly: GCF_023851605.1. Taxonomy (NCBI): domain Eukaryota; kingdom Metazoa; phylum Chordata; class Mammalia; order Pilosa; family Myrmecophagidae; genus Tamandua; species Tamandua tetradactyla. The sequence goes on along the minus strand of NC_135334.1, from coordinate 80,324,224 downwards.
TGCCTCATCATCTCACTGGCTTAGTCCTAAGTCTCCTTTGAGTAGACAGCCCATTTAGCCCTTCCCTGAGTAAAACTCCTACTAGTAAGACCTGTATCTCTACACGAATTGCAAGATAAAACTTGTTCTTAGTTTCTCCAAATGCCCCCTGCTACTTTGCCATTTGTACCATATAATTCACTAGTAAGGCAGAATCTCCATCTTGCTTGGATGATAAGAACTGCCCTCAGCTTCTCCAAATGTGTCTAGCTGTTTCTGCTTTTTTGCACTGTATAATTTAAAATTGCCAATTCCCAGAATCCACAAGAAAGTCCTCTCCTCCCCACTGGGTCACAATAACAGCAAAAGCCTTGAATCCAAATTCTCTTACCCACCTCCTCCAAAATCTCTGTGGGGTCTAGGTAAGGCCCAGGCCACTCTGCCACCTTCACTCTCCCTTCTCCACCACAGGCCCTCTGATCTAAGAAAGCTGCCCTTTTAAGCATTCTTGGCTGGCTAGCTAACCATCTGTGCATCTTTACCCAGAGAACTTCCACCTAGCATCCCAAAAAGGAGGCAATTATATGATTTGTTAAAAGATCTCTGGTAATTCTGAAATGCCACTGACATTGCAGAAACAGAGTGGAAGGATGCAAATCAGAGCCTTGGAATTACCAATATTTTAAGGTGAATGATGAACAGTCAGACAAATCTGGAGCAGCAAGAATCAGTGATAGCAAAGATGAACGTGAATAAAGGTATGTCAGAAGTGGCGAGCAAAGAAGCTTTTCAGGAAGTTCTCAAATGTCTCAGTGTTATGTATTCATAAAAGTTTATTGAGTTTGTCTATTAGGTGATTGTTGACCTTGACAAAAACTGTGGCTTCAGAATCATGGAATCAGATGACTAAAGACTTTTAGAAAGGTTTCAAAATGCCTTCCTGAGGAGGTGAGTCTTAAATTGAGAATTGAAGGATGGATGAATTAATCATTTAAAGATAAGGTGGGAGGAAAAAGGCAGGGAGGTAGGGAATAAGGAGGGGCATGTAGATCTTTCCTTTAACTGAGAAGCTTTTCTCATTCCTAATGTAGTTTTTTTTTGGTTTTTTCAAAAGCTTCTGCTATGTTATCCTTTAGTTTAGTTCTAGTTTTCTTTTGCTTAAGGTAATACTACTTGCTCTAACATAGGGATGGGCAAATAGTAAGTATTTTAGATTTTGCAGGTCATACTGTGTCTGTCACAGCAACTCAACTCTGCCATTATTAGTGGTAAAGCAATCATAAACAAAACAAAAACAAATATTTTCCAATAAATCTTTATTTACAAAACTAAGTTGATCAACTCTGCAGTTGAACTCACTGCCTTCCCCGCTACATGGGACATGACTCCCAGGGCTGTAAATCTCCCAGGCAATGTGGGACATGACCCCTGGGGATGAGCCTGGCCTTGGCATCATGGGAGTAAAAAAGTCTTCTTGACCAAAAGGGGAAAGAGAAATGAACAAAATAAAGTTTCAGTGACTGAGATATTTCAAATACAGTCTAGATGTCACTCTGGAGGTTATTCTTATGTATTATACAGATATTCCTTTTCAGTCTCGGGGGTATTCGAGTAGCTACAGGGAAATATCTGAAACTGCTGAACTGGACCCAATAGCCCTGGTTCTTGAAGATGACTGAATAACTATAGAGCTTTTAAGCTGTGACCATGTGATGGTGAAAACCTTGTGACTGACACCCTCTTTATCCAGTGTATGGACAGATGAGTAAGAAAAAAGTAAACAAATAAATAATGGGGGCAGGTTTATGAGATGTTTTGGATTTCTTTTTTACTTTTATTCTTATACATATTTTTTTTTGAGCAATGAAAGTGTTCAAAAATGATTGTGATGATGAATGCACAACTAGATGATGATACTGTGAACCACTGATTGTACAAGTTGAATAATTGTGTGGTATGTGAATATATACTCTATCTCAATAAAATAGCATTAAAAAACAAGCTGGTCAGATGTGGCACCAGGGTCATGGGTAAATCCCCAAACCCTCTGGCTTGAAAGGCTGAAGTTTATTTTTTACTTACATAAATTCTAGTTGAGAGACAGGATAGCAGGCATGTGGACTCATGCTGTAACAGAAATGAGCACTATTCGGAGCATTTGAGAGCATTTTACTAGTCAATATTCAGAAAGGTGAAGATCAAATCGTTGTTTAATGGTGGGGTTTTGTGTTTAGAAGGGGTATATATCATATATGTTCACATTCCATTTATGGAAACTCAATCTTAGGTCCCCACCGAAATGCAAAAGGAGGCTGGAAAACAAAAGCAGCATAAATCTGGGATGTACAGCCTGACTTGGGACTTTTTCTCAATCATTAGCTCTTTAAAATATCTGGAATTTATTCCAGGAGATTGCATACTTGTGAGCTAGTATGCCTCCTATTTTTCCTAAATATTCAGTCATTCTTTCTAATAGTATGGTTAGTTATTTATTCCCCATGAATTCCCCAGGCTGAATATATATTAAATTTCAATATACACATTGGTATATTTGTCAATTACTGCCCTTGTTTTGCTGTATTTTAATTTTTGAAGTTTTAGCTGATAGAACATACACTCTCATTTTTCTTCTACTCACATTTTTTTTGTTATTCATGTCCATTCCTCAACTTGTCAAAATCCATTTTTTAAAAATGCCATTGAAATTTTGATGGTATTGCCAATGAATCTACAGAGTATTTAAAATTTAATTAACGTCTTTAAAATAAAATACTGAATCTGTCCTTCTGGTAATATAGCATATCCTCCCTTTCTACATGAAGATATGCATGTCTGCACACACACTCTCATATACATACTTCTTCACATCATTTTTGAAAAGACTGTATTTATATGTATTTCTAGGTTTTCCTTTTACATTTCTTTTTTTCTATTTTAAATTTAGTCTTTCTTTTAAGTCACATGTATTACATTCTTAAAATTTATCATTGCTGGTAAATAGGTAAACTATCACATTTCACTTATTAATTTGTGTTAATTTATATTTTATATATTTTAAATATATAAAAAATATATATAATTATATATTTTATATAATTATTTTATATTTTATAAAATATATTTTATATTTTAAATATTTATTGACTATATACTATGTGATAAATTCTGTACCAGGGGCTAGGAATAAAAAGACAAACAATAGAGAAATGTTTGTAGCATCCAGGAAAATCAAAGTCTGTTACATTTGTATCATATTCATCCATTTTACTGAATTCTCCTATTGATTGATGCTAAAGATTTGGGGGTGATTTTGTTGCATTTTCTAATTAAATAATTGCATTTTTTAATGGGACTTTTATATTTCCTTCCAAACAGTCATACCCATTTAAATACATTTCTTTGCTTTCTATTTGTAATTGCCTTAGACCTCTAGGATGATATAGAATATTAGTGTCGATAACAGGCATTCTTCTCATTTCTATTTTGAGGAAAAGGTCTGTAGTGTTTCCCTATTTAATACAATGTTTGTTTTGGCCTGTGATACATAAGTAAGCATGTTTCCTCTTATTCCTAACATAAATTGAGTTTCCTTTTTCTCTTTTAATAAAGGTTGATGAATTCCTAATCAATGCACTCCCCATATCTGTCTTTTTTAAATCTATAATGCTTTAAAGTAATTTTTCCCTCAGTATTACTGGGTTTTGTCCTTAATCAGGTTTCAGCTACTTTATAACCTCCAAGAGCCCTGACATTTTAAATACATAATAGGACATGGTTTTTACTCTCTACAACTACTTTGGGTTTATGTTATGCTTTATGTTTTACCTATACAAATGGGATTTGGGGAGTGAGGGTATGTAAATATATATACTTAGACGTCTTGAACAGGCAATGGCCACTATTTACTTAGGTAATGATGAAAACAAAAATCAATATAGTCCCATGAAAAGACTATTTTGTTGCTTTGTTTCTACTCTCAGCATCATTGAAAAGTCAGCCTACCCAAAGCAGATTATCAGATTTATTTTAGATATGAGAGGATGCCAAGCATTGTGAAAGAAAATAGTCCACATATTTTATATCCAACTAAGTAATCATTCACATGTGAAAGGAATAATAAGAAATCCATAGAAAATTAATGTCCAGAAAAATATATCATTACATTACCATTTTTTAAAAACAAATTCTAGAAATATTCTAGTATATAGGATAATTTAAATTAAAAATTCAAGATGGGTTAACTTATCATTTAAAGTATGTCTGATTTAGAAAGCACAATTGACACATATATCCATTTCCTGGCTCTTCTGGCACACCCTACAATTTGGAATTCTCAGAGGAGTAGCTTATTGGGAGAAAATAAATCTACTCACACAATGGCAGAAAAAAATCACACTACCTTTTCCATACTTATATAAAAATATGTAACAACTCTCAAATACCATCAGGCATATGAGGGAAATGGTAACAGAAATGATAAAACCAAACTAAGCCAAGAAACAAACCTGCCAGTGGAGTATTTAGAGTTTATTTGATCTATGTGCTACACCTATATGAAGTGATCAGGTATGTGTGTGTCATAACTCCTTCTCCCATAATTTGCAGTATTGGAAGATATTGATGTCTGTATTTCGCACAACCTTTTCTTCTTTCTGAAATCCATTCTTCATTAAAAACCTTAAATACATTTCACATGTGTGGCTATTTAAATTTAATTTAATTTAAATTACTAAAATAACATTTCAGTTCCCCAGTTGTACTAACCATTTTGAGTACTCAATTGCCACATTTCCATCATCATGGTACTATTGGACAGACCAGATCTTTATGAATCAAACTATTAAATTTCATGTAGAAACATAAAATTGAGACTTACTGTTCATTCATTAATTTCTTATTCAAAATATGTGGAATGTCTACTATATGCCAGGCATTATTTCAGCTGCTGGTAATATAGCAGTAAACAAATTAAACACAGCCCATGCTCTCTTGAAGCTTTCATTCTGGAGGGTGGAGGCAGAGAATAAGCAAGTAAACTAAGATATAAATGAGAAAGTTCCACATAATGATAAATGAAGGTAATAAAACAAGGTTGTTATGATGTCTTTTGGTTTGGGTATAGTTACTGTTTTGGTTTGCTAATGCTGCCAAAATGCAATATACCAGATTGGATTGGCTTTTAACAATGAGAATTTATTAAGTTACAAGTTACAATTCTAAGGTCATGGAATTGTCCAAATTAAGGCATCAACAAAAGGATACCATCTCTGAAGAAAGGCTGACAGCATCTGTATTTCTCTTTCAGGTGGGAAGGCACAAGGCCAGCATCTGCTAGTCCTTCTCTCCTGGGTTGGTTTCAGTTGCTCTCTCTCTTCTACAGTGGCCTTTCTCTGGATTTCATCTCTTAGCTTCTCTCAGCTCTCTGAGTTTCATCTGTTTTAAATCTCTCATAAAGGACTCCAGTAAGGAGATTAAGACCTACCTTGAATGGGTTGGGTCACATCCCCATAGAAACAACCTAATCAAAAGGTCTCACCCAACACTAAGTCTGCCTTCAAAAGAATGGATTAAAAAAGCATAGTAGTTTTCTGGAGTACAAAACCGATGGAAGCCAGCACAGTTATTTATATTGGTAACCTCTTTAACAATTAAGGTGCCACCTAAATGATGAAAAGTAGTAACTTAAACAAATTTGATACAAGGGCATCACAGACAGGGAGTATAGCTACTAATTGGCCCCAAAGCAGGAATACTTTTGAACAAACTGGTCAGTGGGATTGGTTTAGAGTAGTGGTAGGAAAGCACAGTTTCAGATGTGTACTGTAAAGCAGGCAGGGACCAAATCACACACTGCGTTGTCCAGATCAGAGCTAGGGATAAAACAGATTATAGAGGGGCAAGCACGGAAACAAGAAAGACTTGTTGGAAAGCTATTGCAGAACAATAGGCAACAAATTATAGTGGCTTTGACTAAAGTTGTTGTAAAGAAGACCAAGAAAGGTGCACATATTTGGAATAGGTTATACAGATGGAATTGGGGCAGTAAGACAAGTAGAGAAAACAGCATTTATAATTAGGTTTTTTGTTTTATCAGTTGTCTGGACAGTGCTGCTGCCCTCTCCCCACCTGGAGGCTTACCTCAGATCTGGCCCATCACTGGCTGTTGCAGACAAAAACGGTGAGAATGATGGCCTTTCTCCCCAGGAAAAGGGGTGGTGGGAGGACACGGTTAAGTGCTGGACGTGGCTGCTGATTGACGAGTGTGGATTACTGGGTTCTGGGTCTGAATTGTGGGTCTATCCTGGCCAGAACAGGGATCCCTGTGACCATTGTTTCAACACCTTGTGGTAGGGGCTAATAAAACACACTCTGTCCTTAAGGCTGTGAGGGAAAGGTTTGCCAAAGAGCACCACCTGCTGGGCAATCCAGGAAAGGGCAGCTTCAGGGATCCCCCCTCCCCTCCAAAAAACAAACAAAAAAAAAAAACAGGTTTTTTGGCATCTTTCCTGACCCTCACTGAGGGCCCTATGGAACTGCCCACCTCCTTTTGCTGGTCGCTGGAACTGTTTTTAGTAATTAAGCTCCAGCAATTCTAAGGTCCAGAATAACTCAAATGAAGTGTCAAAGCCAATCAACAATGAAACCTTAGGAAAGACAAAGAAGCTGATCATCAGATCAGACATATCAAGAATAAGTAAATGCCTACACGTCAGCAAAAAATTGAAAGCCATGCTAAGAAACAGGAAGATATGGCCTAGGAAGGGAACAAATTAAAATTTCAGAGAATTTGGAAGAACTAATCAAAGATGTTCAAAGATTTCCTAAATCAATTCAGGAAAATATGGCTTAAGAGATGAAAGATATCAAGAAGACACTGGGTGATCATAAAGAAGAATTTGAGAGCATGCAAAGAAAAATAAAACATTTGGGAATGAAAGTCACAAGAGTTGAGACTAAAAATACACTTCAGGCCTCCTGTCTCTCAACCCTCTTTTCTTGAAAGAGTGCCACATGTTCCTTCTCTACACGCATTCTTAACAAACTTTCTACCTGCTTACTCTATCCTGTGCTATGCCCTTGAATGCTTTCTCACAGCATGGCCAAGAATCTGGGCCCAACTCCAGCAACATATTTTGACAAGCCAGTCAGGTGACACTTCTTTCCAACTTTCTGGACTGGTAAAGTCATGACCATTGACCAGGTCTTGGCTATGTGCTTTTGCTTTTTCCTCCTCCTTGGCTCATTGCTACATTGTTATCCTCTCCTATGTCCTCATACATCTCTCTCTCCTTCTCCCTCTCCCTCTCCCTCTCCCTCTCTCTCTTTCAATCGCTTTCAATCTCTCTCTCTCTCTCTCTCTCTCTCTCTCTCTCTCTCTCTCTCTCTCTCCTCCCTCAGTTCTCCAAGACTCCCTCACAATCCCTTTTTCTCCCCTCTGGGGACCCAGACCCTTACTCCTCCTGAGTCTGTTCCTCTTTTCACCTCTTCAACAGCAATCCTCTCTTTTGCCTCCATTAGAGTCTCATTCTTTCCCCTCCATCTGACTATACTTTCTGAGACATTCCATCTTTTGTAACACAGGATTCTGAGCTAAGGATTCTTGTACCAAACAAGATGTTATCTTTGATATTCTAGGGCGTCACTTGACTATGCTCATGGAAATTGAGTATTTTCCAATGATAGTATCTCCCCTTAATTGTGGCCTTAATCATGTAGTCTCAATTGAGACTTATTAAGGCTAAATAAAAAGCATTCCTTCTAAATTATCCTTGTTTTATGGCCTTCAGGAAGTAAGAAACTGAGAAGACAAAGGTATTTCCAGGAGTATTGTCCTAGACTTCTCTCAGGTGGGGTGAGTGCCCCTACCTTAGAACATAGGTCTAAACATCTCCCAGGGAAGAAAGTCCTGGGGACATATAATGGGGATACTTGGTGACTGTACTCCCCATGTTCCCAAGACGTTGGGTAAGCAGAGAGGAAAGACTCCTTAAGAGTGTTGTCCTGGAATTCCTCTGGACAAGGCTTGGGAAACCCTTGAAAACACAGGTCCAGACATATCTCAGGAAAGGTGTCCTTGGTATGTCCAGAAATTGTACTTCCCATGTTCCCAAGTGATTGAGTCAGCAGAGAGGGAAAAATCCAATTCTGATGCATGTTGGAATGCCACGTGCTCACACCAGCACTGAGATGCTTCTCTTTCCTTTTCCACAGGAAATGGGAAATGCCAACAGTCAATATAAGCTAAAAGATGGGAAAGCACAGCCCTCCAAAGGGATTTTCAATTATAACCCAGCCTCCAGTCTGTAAAAAACAGGGAGAGCAGTTAGAAATTCCTTATGCCCAGATGTTTATGGCTGTATCAAGATAAGGACCTGAGAAGGATGTGTCACTTGTATTATGCCCATTCCTCAAATTCCATTAGAAGAGATATTCTTAATGATCCTTCTTTAAAACTTGTTTGTTAGAAGGCATGAGAAAATGTACCACCAAGCCAATTATTAATTGTAATAAGCTAAGGGAGATAACTCAGAAGAAAGAGGAAAACCCAACTCTGCTCCGGGAGAGGTTAATGGAAGCCCTAAAGAAGTATACTAATGTAAGCCTGAATTCTCAAGAAGGCCAAATTTTGCGGGGCACTCATTTCATCAGCTAGTCTGCCCCTGACATTCAGAAAAAGCTGCAAAATCTCTCCATGTGACCACAAATGCTCACTAATGACCTACTAGAACTGCTTTTTAATAGATTTAATTATCAAGACAAGGCCAAGGAAGAGAAGAAGGTAAATAAAATCAAACAAAAGACCAGGGAACAGGCTCAGCTTGTGACAGTCACTGTCTAAAGTGCCCGGCGCCTCAAGGTCATCTGAATCCAATAGCGCATTAAAAGAATTATACATCATGATCAAGTGGGTTTTTCCACATGTGTAAAGGTAATTCAACACATGAGAATCACCACATTAATGAATAGAAGGGGAAAACAACACGATCCTATCAGTTGATGCAGAAAAGGCAGTTGACAATCCAGCACCCTTTCTTGATAAAAACACCTCAAAAGATAGGAATAAAAGGAAACTTCCTCAATGTGATGAAGGACATATATGAAAATCCCACAGCTAACATCACACTCAGTGGAAAAAGACTGAAAGCCTCCCTCTGAGATCAGGAACAAGACAGGAATGCCCACTGTCACCATCATTATTCAACACTGTGCTAGAGGTTCTAGTTAGAGCAATTAGGCAAGAGAAAGAAAGAAAAAGGATCCAAATCAGAAAGGAAGACGTAAAGCCCTCAGTATTTGTAGATGACATGATCCCATATTTAGAAATTCCAAAAAAAAACTACAACAAAGCTACTAGACCTAATAAGCAAGTTCATCAAAGTGGCAGGATAAAATATCAACACATAAAAATCAATAGTGTTTCTATATACTAGTAATGAACAATCATAGGAGGAAATCAAGAAATAAGATCCATTTTCAATAGCCACTAAAGGAATCAAATATCTAGGACCAAATTTAGCCAAGAATGTAAAGAACCTGAACATGGAAAACTATAAAACATTGCTAAAATAAATCAAAGAAGACCTAAGTAGATGGAAGGACATACTATATTCATGGATTGGATGACAAAATATAATTAAGATGTCAATTCTACACAAATTGATTTGTAATATGCAATACCAATCAAAATTCCAACAGCTTATCTGCAGAAATGGAAAAGCCAATTACCAAATTTATTTAGAGGGGTAAGGGGTCCTGAATAGCCAAACACATTTTAAAAAAGAAGTATACAGTTGGAGGACTCACACGTTCTGAAAAGTATATTACAAACTACAGTGATCAGAACAGCATGATACAGCATGGTATAAAGATAGGCATATAGATCAATGGTACAACTGCTGTGGGAGACAGCTTGGTGGTTCCTCAGAAAGTTAAGTAGAGATTTGCCATATGATCTGGCAATCCTGTTACTAGGCACATACTCAATAGAACTGAAATCAGGGACTCTAGCAGACATTTCCACGCCAATGTTCATAGTGGCATTATTCAAAATTGCTTAAAGATGGAGGCAAAAAAAAAAAAGTTCATCAACCAATGAATGAGTAAAATAGTGTGGTATATACATATGATGTAATATGATTCAGCTGTACGAAAAATGAAATCCTGATGCATGCAATAACATGGATGAACTTTAAGGATATTATGTTGAGTAAAATAAGTCAGAGACAAAAGGACAAATATTGTATGATCTCACTAATATAAAACGTTTATAGTTAGCAAACTCATAGAGTTATTATCTAGAATAGAGGCTATCAGGAGATTAAATGAGGATAGTGAATGGGGAGCCAATGTTTAATTTATGTGGAAATTTTAATAAGATTATTTGGAAATGTTTGGAAACGGATAGAGGTGATGGCAGCACATTATTGTAAGTGTAATTAACAGTACCAGATTGTGTGTGTGACTGTGATTGAAAGGGGAAGTTTAGGGTCGTGCATGTCACAAGAAGGAAAGCTAGAGGGTGAAACACGGGACTGTATAACATAGTGATTTCATTTGCTAAAGCTGCTGGAATGCAATATACTAGATATGTGTTGGCTTTTACAATGGGGATTTATTAACTATATAATTTATGGTTCTTAGGCTATGAAAATGTCCAAATTAAGGATGTACAAGATGATCTGGACTCTGAAGAAAGGCTTTCAGCCTCAGGGACAGCTTTGAAACATGGGAAGGCCCATGCCTGACATCTGCTGGTCCTTTGCTCCTGGGTTTCATTGCTTTCAGTTTCTGGTTCCAGCTGCTTCCTCTCTGTGTCCTGTGGAACCTCTCTTAGCTTCTCCAGGCCTTTTCTTTCTATGCACTCTCAGCTTATTCTTTCCTCTAACCTCCTATAAAGGACTCCAGTAAAAGTATAAAGACCCACCTTGAATTGGGTAGGTCACATCTCAATTGAACCAACCTAATGAAAAGGTTCCACCCACCATAGGTCTACACCCCAGGAATGGATTAAAAGAGCACGGCCTTTTCACGGTACACAACAGCTTCACACCAGCACACATGATGAACCCTGTTGTGGACAATGAATGTGGTTAATGGTACAAATATAAGAATGTTCTTCCACGAGCTAGTACAGATTTCATCACTATTACAAGGTGTCAATAATTGGATGTTAAATGGGAAAAAATACATGTAATACAAACCATGGACTATATTTAACAGCTTTTTAATATTCTTTCATCAGTTGTAACAAAGATATCGCACCAATGGTAAGTGCCAATAATAGAAGGTGTAACAGGTATGGGGTTTTTCTTTGTGGACAATGAAAATGTTCTAAAATTTATTGTAATGATGAATGCACAACTCTGATTATACTGAGAGCCATTGATTGTATACCTTGGATGGATTTTATGGTGCGTGAATAAAACTGCTTTCAAAAAAGAACTCATTTCACAGCTTTTGTTCACAGTTTTTCTTTTAAATATTACAGACTTATTAAAGACTATTAGTAGTCTAATAGACTGCTATTATTAGTTTCTAACATATTGACTAGCTAGAAAATAAGTTGTAGGTAATCACTTCCTTCTTTCTGCACAAACCTTAATATGCACACACACATTCCAAACATTTGAACAGTTTGCTATTGTGATGTTTCAAGACATCCCTGGGATAACACAAAGCATTGTTTGGTTTTGTTTATTTCTTAGTTGTTCATTAGTGGCCTTTACTTTCTAATTATTCACGTACGTAATGTTTGAATTTTAGGTGGAATGAAAATATCCCCATGTAAAAAAACAAACAAACAAATGAAAATACCTGTTTATATAAGAGAAACAGTTTCCAGAATGGGAGATGTATCAAAAGAGGAAGAAGAATGAACATTTAATGCAAATACATATAAAGTTCTACTAGCTGGGACATTAACACATGCTGCAACAATTAGATTTTCACAGGGCCAGCTGAATTAAAATATGTTCAAATCTCAGGATTCCTCTTAATGTTTGGGCTTTCCTGAGACCATCATGTGAAACTTTCTTTTATCTTGGTTTTACACTGGTCCAATCTTACAGGACTCCCAAGATCAGGCATCGTGTTCCAAGTTGGTGATAGCCTATAGGCCCATTTAAATCAGTATCTACCTTGGAAAATAGAGCACATTTTAAATAGAGTATGACCCACATCTAAAAATTTCCTCAAGGGGAGAAGTTTTTAAAAGACTTTGATCAAGTTCAGTTACAATGTTCTAACATTGTAGATATAATCTGTACTCCAGTGGTTTTACTATGAGTATTTGATTCCTAGCCAGAATCTTCTAACTTTGGAAGGGAATGAATGTGGGGAGGCAAGCAGTGAGCCTGTGCTAGGGCGTGGAGTGGGTTATCAACATGTATTTTCCCAGAACCCTCCTCATGGCCCCCATGACCTCCTTATTCCTCAGACTGTAGATCAGGGGGTTTAGGGCAGGGGTGACAATCGTGTAGAAAACAGAGATGATGTTGTCCTGTTTGGGACTGTGGAAGGAACTGGGCAAGACATACATGAATGTGGCAGCTCCATAGAACATCCCAACCACCATCAGGTGGGAAGAGCATGTGACCAGGGCTTTCTTCCTTCCCTCCGTTGAGGGCATGTGGAGCACAGCAAAGAGGATCAATGCATAGGAGGCAAGGATAGCAACGAGAGGAGGTATTAGGAAAGTCACACCCATCACATACACCATGAGTTCATATCTTGAGGTGTCTGCACAGGCCAACTTCAGCAAAGGTGGGATCTCACAGAGGAGGTGCCTGATTTCCCTGGTTTTGCAGAAAGGATAGTGCATAGTATACAAGGTATATCCTAGAGCACTTAGGGAAGCCAGGATCCAGGATGTGGCCACCATGAGCCAGCACACTCTAGGCCTCATGAGGACCATGTAGTTCAGAGGATGGCAGATGGCCACATACCTGTCATAGGCCATGAATGCCAGTAGGAGGTCCTCTGCGCCACCCAATGTCAGGGCCAGGAACATCTGAAGGGCACAGCCTCCAAATGAGATGGTGTTTTGTCTGCTCAGAAAATCCGCAAGAGCCTTGGGAGTGACGACAGATGTGAAGAGGAGATCCATGAGTGAGAGCTGCCTGAGCAGGAGGTACATGGGCACGTGGAGCCGAGCATCCATTGTGATGACCAGGAGCAGCAGGCCATTGCTGGTCAGGGCCAACATGTACAGGACAGTGATTGTGGAGCAGAGCAGCTCAGGAGCCCCACTGCCATTCAGAATCCCCATCAGGATGAAGCCACTTCCCAAGGTGGAGTTCCAGGGCTCCATTCTGTGAGGTTTCTTTAGTTATCTAGAACTAGATGGATCCTCAGTGAATTTTTGCTCAGATGTGCCCTCCTTACTTTTGTGACATCAGAAGTTTCTGACAGATAGTCAATATAAATCCAATGAGGTGAGACTTAATCTCAATGGAAATTGACTTTACTTTTGAATTTCTGGATATCTGACACTTTATTGTATCTTGATAAAATATTTATCCAAATGAAGAATAGGGATAAGTAGTAATAGCTAAATATTAAGAAATCACCACATAAAAATATTCAGGATGTTACCCTTGAACATACATCTTCCCAGGCAGATTAAATCTTCTCTATCTTAACATTAAATGAGTACACTGAAACCCTACCTTTGATTATACTTGTATGTATGGTTTAAGTCTAATTGTTGGTGAATGCTTTATGTATCCAGGCAGTTTTCTACATAGGCTTATTTTAAATATGGAATTTAAAAACAGGTACAGACATTTCATTTAGTAAGGCACATCCAATTTTCCTTTTTGACTCATGCCCCTACTGGTTCACAGCATTTAAGACTGGATAAATTCTCATTAGAAAAGCTAAAGTGTATCCATCCAGTTACATTTCTTGGCCAGCCCCATATTTCTATGAGCCTAAGAAAGAAGGGACACTGAAGTGTTTAAGGTTGGGGAAAGTGTGTTTGTGAAGGTGTTGCTTTGAGAGCTAAATATATTAGGATCAGGGCAAAAGTAGGTGTTGATTAACAGATGATGACAAGGTTTAGACTTGGAATACTTAGGTATACGATAACAGAGAAGGCTCTGCGAGGAAATTTGGCGATTTTGTGGTGGGAGAAATGGTAAAAGGCATGGACAACAAAAGAGCATGTATTGTATGTTGTAATCAGCCACCCACCCTATTTTGCTTCTGACTCCAGATCCCCATTGCTGAACCAAAGCACCCACTATGGATGGGACAGCCACAGATATAGATGAGAAGAAAGTTCCTGCTTTCTGGAAAGCTGCTGTTGATGTATGGCACACAAACCTATAGTGAATGCAACAGAGAGAGAGCCTGAGATTGACAGATTCAACGTCAATCTTCATTTGAACTTGATAGACAAAGAGAACTCTGCTTACATGGGTAAATAATTTGGAAGTAAAGCATCTTTCTGCAAATCATTTCCCCAGATCATGGCTTATATATTTTGCATCTCTTTGGTTTCCAGTAAAGTCTTCTGGGGCTACAAGACTTTCAGGACAAAAGGATTAGAGCATGCAATGGGTATATTATCTTTTGGGAAGCATTCACCATGAGATAGGTGCAAAAATGCCTTATTAGGCCAGCAAAGCCCATAGAATCTAAAAGCAGTTACTGAGACTTCTACCAGGAATCCAGGCTTGGGCTAAACAGAGCACAGACACTTTACCAATATAAATTACTTCTCTTTTCATATTCAGAATACCAGGAGTACAGGAATAATGTGGTATGGAGCCAAAGCACTATGAAGTCTAGCAGACAGAGTAGTACAAGTTCTTGGGGTCTGGTTCAAACTCTATTTCTCAACTCTTCATTACTAGAGGTGCAAATTTTCCCTGAAAGAGAGACTATGTCCTTACCAGAGGAAGTGAGAAGTTCAGCTGCAGCTGACCTAGGCAGCCTACAGATTGTTGAAAGATGAGAATGTACCAGTAGAAATGGAGACGGAACATGTGGCTTTTTCATCAGTGTCCTGTTGATTTAAGCATCTGAGGAGTCTGACAAAGGTCAGGTGTCACAGCCACTACTACTCCTATTTTTCTGCAAGTCTTCTCTGGAGATGGCAGTGGAGACAGAGAAATGTCTGAAACAATCATTGGGCAGCTTCTTATGGTTTACAAAGATGACTTTTCTGTTCTCACACCTGTAAAGAAATAGGAGAAACTTCTCTTTACATTCAAGTCTCTGTGGGAGGAAACCCATCTATCCCTGGAGCAGTTGTCTGAGTTCTTGAGTCCAGGTGCTCAGTCTTTTATTTACTGCTGCTGAGGTCTTGGAAGGCAGATAAAAACAGCAGACATCTGGGAGAAGTAGATGTTGGAAGAGCTGCCCAATAGGGACCCTGTAGCATCTATGCTCATTGCAACAGGGGCAACAGTGAACCAGGGCCCTGTCTTGAGGAAGGCAGTGCTGTCTCCTTATTCTGTGACTGCCTCCCTCTCCTTCTCTTCTGCCCTTATGTTCAAAGGGACTTATCCTCTCAGCTGAAAGGACCTCCCCTGGAAATAATGGCCCAGGAAACAGGATGTTAATGAATTCTCTTGAGCATGTCCCCTGGTCTGCTTTCCCTGTGCTCTTCTCACTAAATGAGCTCTGAAGCCCTAGGTTTCTATCCCACCCCAAGGGAAATAATGATGGCCTATTTCTGAATTGCTTACTGAATAGACAGCAACACGAGCAGGAAGCAAGGGCCCCTTGCATGGCCAGCCCTCTGCTTCAGATCATAAGGTGGGTTTTGTGACATCTGTGAGATCCTGATTCCACACATCCTCCCCTGGTGTATGATCCTTTTAGCCTGGACTATTTACAATTCAAAATGCCTGTACTCTATGGAGTCTGTGGTTACCAGTTTCTCCCTTCATTGGCCTTTGGCAATCAATACGGCTTGTGGACATGCATGTTGGACATGGTGTTAGTGTTCCTGACAGTGAGCTTGGTGATGCCTGAAGACAGACTGGGCAATTTTCTACTGTCAAGCAGGGAAAAAAAGAGAAAGAAAGAAATCCATGGTGCTGAAACTGTAGAACATCATTGAAAATGGAAATCTCTTAAATGACCCCAAGAGATAAAAGAAGACAGATTATCCACTCAGACAATGACAGTGAACTTTGCAGTGGCGGTAATAGGACAAGGGAGAAACAGTCTCAAAAGTGCTGAGGGAATAGAGCTGTATCCCTAGAATTCTATGCACAGCTATACTATCATAAAGAATGAGAACAAATTAGAAGCAAAAATTAAAAGAATTTAGTGCCAAAGTTCCCCAGTAACATAGTTTGAGCAAGAAAAAAAGGGATGCTATATGGAATGTTTACACTATAGGAAACAATGGTGAGCATAGAAATTGAGTAAATAGAAGAGCTGGCAAGTTATTTGAAAAGCAATATTATTTATTTTCATTTTTAATAGAATAAACTTAAAATTCTCGACAAAATAACAAGATGTGAGTAAAGTGGAATCTTTTTAGGCATACTTAAAGAAAGCAGTGGAGATGGAATTTTAAAATCCTCGTATCCATCTATTTTAAATTATTATTGTATCCTTTATTAGGCTATAGTTCTGCAAGTTTTCAAAAACATAACCACCACCAAAATGAAGATATAGAACAGTTTCATCAACCCCCAAATTTCTCCATTACCCTTCGCAAACATCCCCTCCCCAACTTCAGCCTGTCACCACTGATCTGTTTATTGTCACTATTGCTTTGCCTTTTTCAGAACATCATATAAATGGAATGATGTACTTTGATTCTAGCTTCTTTTGCTTAGCCTACTATGTTTGATATTCATCCATGACCTTGTGTCTATTAATAGTTTCTTCCCATTTATTGCTGAGCAGCATCCTATGTACATTGGCTTATAGATGTTTTATCCTTTGGACATTGAAGGATACTCTTCCAGTTTTTGTTGATTATGAAAAAGTCACTGTTAAGAGTTATGTACAGGTTTTAGAGTGAAAATAAGTTGTCTATTCACTTGGGCAATACCTCAGAGTGAAATTGCTGGGTTGTGTTGTAAGTGTATCTGTAAGTTTATAAGAAACTGTCAAACTGGTTTAACAGAGACTGACCATTTTACATTCTTAATTTTACTCATATGCACTTCATTAACATTGTAAAATAATGTAAGCTCTTCAAATTCTGGGACAAAATGAATGAAATATTACTGAGACCTTAAATTTGAAATCATCACAATTAATATTCATAGGAAAAAGAGGAGTTTTGAGAGAACAGAATCATTTATGCAGGTAAACATGTAAGTACAATTCAGAACAGAAAGTGATTTCGGGGAAACAAAACAAAAACACACACTTAGGGTTTGCAATTGAACATTCACCATTGAATCTTGTTTAATAAGTAATATTGGAATTGCTCTTGCAAAATTGTTTTAAAATTTTTGAGATATATGAATTATAAAGATTTGTGGTCTTTACAATGGAACGTACGTACCTCTTGATCTCTAAACACTTTTGTGCCCCTTGGTCATCATAAATAATTATATTGAAGTTCACATTTACCATTTTATAAAATATATAGCTATCATTCTGTCAGTCAGATCAGTTGTAAACCAATCTTTCTTCATTACCTCTTCTTCATGTCAAAATACAATTTTAAAAAATAAAAAATATAATAACACAAATATAGAATGATGTATTTATTAACATACTAATGAGGGAAACTGCAAGGCAGCAAAGCTGATATGAAAATTACTTGAGGGTGGGCCACGGTGGCTCGGCAGGCAGAGTTCTTACCTGCCATGCCGGAGACCTGCGTTCGATTCCTGGTGCCTGCCCATGCAAAAAAAAAAAAAAATTTTATAAAACTACTGAGACATTTAAAATATCAGAATGAAGTTGTCAGCTTAAACACAAAACTAATTGAAAATTCAAAGGGCAATAAATGGTGATGCGTGTGGGACTTCTATTTTTTATATTGAGAAATTGTATACAGCTCTATTGGACTCCATACCATAAAGTACCATGTAATATCAGAAGTCTCTGTCTTTAATTAGCAGCAAATAGCAAAGTCAAATATTGATTTATTTTCCTAGAAAAGCTTATAATCATTGGGTAAGCCTATCAAGTAACACAGTAGACAGAAAGATATGCTGTCCTGATATTTCTTTAAGGAAAAACTTGCTGCCCAGCTATTGGGAGTGAGGATAACAGATATCCTCCAGCTCTCAGAAACTTTAGGGTTTGTCTCAGCTGCAGAGATCATTGCCTGGAACATCTGACCTCCTGGAGCAGCCAGTATCCATGATCAAACTAGTTGGAGGTACGATATAAAGATCCAGGCTGCTCAGCCTGATGCAAGACAACTCTGATTAGCAATTTTTGCTCCAGAGCTTTCTACTGGGTTGGTCAAGTTTTGTACAGAGTGCATTGCAATTCTCCTTCTTCCTCTCTGCTTTCCTGCTTCTTCTTCCTTCCTTTAACAGGTACTAATTTCTAATAAATATTTCACATGCACTCAAACTCTGCCTCTGTTTGGTTCTTGTGAATTCAATCTGTGACCAACCATGTTGGAATATGATATTAGAAAGCCCAAATGACTGGCCTGGAATGTTCACTTTAGGAGTTTCAGCAGGATTGATTATCATTAAAAAACACTTATTGAGATCTTACTACATCACAGTCTCTGTTCTAAGCACTTTACATATATAAATGCTTTAAATCCTCACAACTGTACCAGGTAAGTGCTTTTTAAATCCTTTTACAGATGAGTATTTGGGGAATAAAGAGTTAAAGTACCTTATTAAGATCTCACAAATAATAAGTGATAGACCTGGAAATAAAACTAGTTGCAAAGTCACGACAATAATCTAGAGTCAGTATCATTCTTAGCGTACAAATTTATACCCAAAGTTCAATCTGATTGGTAGACTTAGCCCTTTTATTGGTGGTAGTAAATGTGACAGAAAGAGGTAAAAAGCATTGGCTTATGTAATGGAGGCATAGTTCACGGCCTTCCATTATAGACTTTTAGCTTGAATAGGTATGAAGATGATCATGCCATTTATCATAAATTGAAAAAGCCATAGAATTTCAGATTTTAGGTTGATGGATCAAGCATCCAGTTTTGGGCTAAGTGTGAAATGCTCACAAGTCATCTAGGCACACCAGCAGTTAGCTAAATGAGTTCGGGCTTTGGAAGACCTCACATCATCAGGTGTCAAAATGCACACAGATAGAATTTTAACACATGAGATAATGGAACTACCAAGGCAGACAATGTTGAGTGAGAAGAAAAAAGGCTTACATTGGAGCCATAAGGCAATACAATATGAGAAGTAGACTGAGGATTGAGTCAGTGAGGTTGCTGGAAAACCTAGTGAATGTGGTTACCTGGAAGTCAGAAAAAAAGTGTTTCAAGAAAAGAGAGTAGCCAATTGTTTCATGTCGAATGGAGTGAACATTAAAAAGTGATACTGAGTTTTCAGTATGAACACTATTGTTGATTTTGACAATAGAGACTGAGTGGTATGGTAGGGGGAAAAACCTGATGACAGCAGTATGATTTGTAAATGGTAGAAAAGGACATAGAATCTTGAGTATAGACAGCTTTTGAGATGATTTGCTCCGAGAAATGAGGTAATTGGAGGGAGAATGTGGTTTTAAGAGAAGTGGTCTCTAAGATGGCAGATCTTAGAGCATTTTTATAGCATATAGCAATGATCCAGTAGAGAGAGGGATTTTTAGAATCTGTATCTTTGAGTGATAAGAGAGCGAGGTATCAGAAGCCCTAGTAGTGGGTTTGGCCTCTGATAGGCTCTTTCAAAAGACAAAAAGCTATGTGCAAATATGCTGGTAAATCTGGAAGTTGAAGATAAGGAACTCCTATCAGACTGTTTCTCTTTTTCCATTGTTACATGAAGCAAGGTCATAAGCTTGCAGTAAAAGTTTTAATTAACTTTATTGAAGTCCAAATTTACATACAATGAAGTTGTATGCATCTTAACACATGGTTCTTTTTTTAACAGTTTTACTCACACACCATACAATCCATTCAAAGTGTACAATCATTGGCTCTTGGTACAATCACATGGTTACACATTCACCATGAAATGGCATTTTTGAAAGTAAGAAAGAGATTGTGTTAGGGTAGTGCAATAAGATATTGTATTCTTGGAAGAAAAGACTAAGCATTGCAAGGAACCAAAATTTTCAAATTAACCTTTTAAGTTTTGGTGAGCCCCCTTCTTTACTATGTGGACACATTACATATTTCTCACAAATTTATTATTCTATTCAATCCTCACAAACAACATGAGATCAATCCTATTATCACACTTTTAAGTAGAGCAACCCAAGGTACAAAGTTTAATGTAATGTCAAAGACACACAGACAAAAAAAAGGGGAAGCAGGAATTCAAATTAAGGCATTCTAGCCTCAGGCCCTATCACTGCTCTATGATCTCTGTAATACCCCTGCATAATAAAGAAGGGGATTCACCAAAACTAAATGACAAAAGAGCCGGATTTTAATCAACACATACATCACTATTCAGTAAATTACATACATGTATAATAAAATAATTGATGGAAAACTGTGTGTGATTTTTGCTTCTATTTAATTTTCTGTTTTATCATGAATTTGGCTTAACTTTGTGGAATAAGCAATTTACAATTATTTCTGTAAAGGAAAAAATAATTTTGGTTTTTCACAAAGCACTATCCTCAAAACTAATGCCACCTACAAGAGCCAGCATATTTTGGAACTTCTTAAATCAATGGGTTTAAGTTCCCAGTTTTTGTTATATATATTCCCAGACCAATAACTCAAGTGATAACAATGAAGCATATTTAAGCTAGCTAGAAAATGAACTAGATATTTTATCTTTTCTTTCATGTGGACACAGATATACCCATATACTCACCTTAAGAATATGAACTCCTTGCAATTGTTTTAATGCTTCAGAACACATCTGTATATGTAAGGGCACATTTATTTTCATTCAAGCAACATGCACAACGGATTTCATTCACTATAATTATTTATGTAATTTCAAATCTGTGAACTTTCACATTCTATTTTATTCATTTCTCTATTTTTTTTTAATTTTACACAGTGTAAAAATTTCCCATTTCAAAAAGACTGTCAAAGTTTCCAAGTAGAAGTGGTAGGTTCCCTTTCTTTTAGCTTCTTCCACTACCTCAATGTAGGTTTTGTCTTTATTTATATCATCAATGTGAATGCTCCTCAGGACTGGAAAACAGATATTGGCACATTTCCACTATTCTTTCCAACTAATTGCTCAAGCAATTGTTTACCTAATATACAGAAAGTCAAATATATCTTCTGAGCATCTTCTCTCCATTATTTTTCTAAGAATCCACTTCAAAGCATACAAGTCGTGCTCTGATGTTAAGAGGCTATGAGAGTTTAATGAGTCCAAAACTTTGTTTCTCACTGCTGCATGATGTTGAATTTGAGACTCAATCCTCCACCATGACAAGTAGGTAATCGAGTCAGGAGGATGCCTTACCTCAGAGTGATTTCAAAACACCGACTCAATGCTTTTTCTTTTTCTAGTTACTTTCACAACATGGGCTTTCAAGGACAGGTTGATATGTCCCAAGTGAGTACAACTTATGGACTCTATGCTTACCAGCTACATAGGAGAAATAAAAAGGTATTTTACAAAGTATGTGTATCATCTGAGAGTATCATATAAAAGATTGGTGGAATATAACATTTGACCTATTACATTTACAATTCTTTCATCCTACTATTGTAGCATTACTGTGGCTCCATGATTCATGGAACAAGTCTTCTGATTTGGGGAAGGAATGCTGAGAAGCAAGCAGTGAACCTGTTTTAATGGGTGGCATGCGTTGTCCATATGTATTTTTTCAGAACCCTCCAAACAGCCCCCATGACCTCTTTATTCCTCAGGCTGTAGATGAGGGGGTTCAGGGCAGGTGTGACAATCGTGTAGAAAACCGAGATGATGTTGTCCTGTTTGGGACTGTGGAAGGAACTGGGCAAGACATACATGAATGTGGCAGCTCCATAGAACATCCCAACGACCATCAAGTGGGAAGAGCATGTGACCAGGGCTTTCTTTCTTCCCTCTGTTGAGGGCATGTGGAGCACAGCAAAGAGGATCAATACATAAGAGGCAACAATGGCAGAAAGGGGTAGCAAGAGGAATGTCACTCCTGTCACATACACCATAAGTTCATACCTTGAGGTGTCTGCACAGGCCAACTTCAGCAAAGGTGGGATCTCACAGAGCAGGTGCCTGATTTCCCTGGTTTTGCAGAAAGGATAGTGCATAGCATACACAGTATGTCCTAGAGCACTTAGGGAAGCCAGGATCCAGGATGTGGCCACCATGAGCCAGCACACTCTAGGCCTCATGAGGACCATGTAGTTCAGAGGATGGCAGATGGCCACATACCTGTCATAGGCCATGAATGCCAGTAGGAGGTCCTCTGCGCCACCCAATGTCAGGGCCAGGAACATCTGAAGGGCACAGCCTCCAAATGAGATGGTGTTTTGTCTGCTCAGAAAATCCGCAAGAGCCTTGGGAGTGACGACAGATGTGAAGAGGAGATCCATGAGTGAGAGCTGCCTGAGCAGGAGGTACATGGGCACGTGGAGCCGAGCATCCATTGTGATGACCAGGAGCAGCAGGCCATTGCTGGTCAGGGCCAACATGTACAGGACAGTGATTGTGGAGCAGAGCAGCTCAGGAGCCCCACTGCCATTCAGAATCCCCATCAGGATGAAGCCACTTTCCAAGGTGGAGTTCCAGGGCTCCATTCTGCGTTGGTTTATTTAGTTGGCTAGAACTAGATGAACTTTCACTGAAAGCCTTGCTATTGGGCTCACTCTTACTTTGAATTGTGGAGGTCTCTGTGGAGTGGCCAATAGGAATCCATTAGAGGATATCTTTATTTCTTGGTAGCTACATTTGTTCTCTGATTTCTGAACATTTTTACAGAATTATGCTAAAGAACCAACTAATGGCGGGGGAAATGCATAAGTAATAGCTAGTCATTTAGAAATTTCCTTAAGTAAAGATTCCAAAAGAACAAGCCTATGCAAACACCTCTGTAGATAGATATAAGCATCTCTCTATTTGTGGTAAAGAAACACACTTCACATTGGTTTAAAATCCAACTGGGCTTCTGCTTAAAATATACTTTGAATTTGAATTCAGTTTTTAAATTTTTATATAAATAAAGCTCTTTGATCACTAGTAATGAACAAGCTGAGGGGGAAATCAAGAAACGAATCCCATTTACAATTGCAACTAAAAGAATAAAATACCTAGGAATAAATTTAACTAAAGAGACAAAAAACCTATATAAAGAAAACTACAAAAAACTGTTAAAAGAAATCACAGAAGACCTAAATAGATGGAAGGGCATACCGTGTTCATGGATTGGAAGACTAAATATAGTTAAGATGTCAATCCTACCTAAATTGATTTACAGATTCAATGCAATACCAATCAAAATCCCTACAACTTATTTTTCAGAAATAGAAAAACCAATAAGCAAATTTATCTGGAAGGGCAGGGTGCCCCGAATTGCTAAAAACATCTTGAGGAAAAAAAACGAAGCTGGAGGTCTAGCGATGCCGGACTTTAAGGCATATTATGAAGCCACAGTGGTCAAAACAGCATGGTATTGGCATAAAGATAGAGATATCGACCAATGGAATTGAATAGAGTGCTCAGATATAGACCCTCTCATCTATGGACATTTGATCTTTGATAAGGCAGTCAAGCCAACTCACCTGGGACAGAACAGTCTCTTCAATAAATGGTGCCTAAAGAACTGGATATCCATATGCAAAAGAATGAAAGAAGACCCATCTCTCACACCCTATACAAGAGTTAACTCAAAATGGATCAAAGATCTAAACATTAGGTCTAAGACCATAAAACAGTTAGAGGAAAATGTTGGGAGATATCTTATGGATCTTACAACTGGAGGCGGTTTTATGGACCTTAAACCTAAAGCAAGAACACTGAAGAAGGAAATAAATAAATGGGAGCTCCTCAAAATTAAACACTTTTGTGCATCAAAGAACTTCATCAAGAAAGTAGAAAGACAGCCTACACAATGGGAGACAATATTTGGAAATGATATATCAGATAAAGGTCTAGTATCCAGAATTTATAAAGAGATTGTTCATCTCAACAACAAAAAGACAGCCAACCCAATTACAAAATGGGAAAAAGACTTGAACAGACACCTATCAGAAGAGGAAATACACATGGCCAAAAAGCACATGAAGAGATGCTCAATGTCCCTGGCCATTAGAGAAATGCAAATCAAAACCACAATGAGATATCATCTCACACCCACCAGAATGGCCATTATCAACAAAACAGAAAATGACAAGTGCTGGAGAGGATGCGGAGAAAGAGGCACACTTATCCACTGCTGGTGGGAATGTCAAATGGTGCAACCACTGTGGAAGGCAGTTTGGCGGTTCCTCAAAAAGCTGAATATAGAATTGCCATACGACCCAGCAATACCATTGCTGGGAATATACTCAAAGGACTTAAGGGCAAAGACACAAACGGACATTTGCACACCAATGTTTATAGCAGCGTTATTTACAATTGCAAAGAGATGGAAACAGCCGAAATCTCCATCAACAGAAGAGTGGCTAAACAAACTGTGGTATATACATACGATGGAATACTATGCAGCTTTAAGACAGGATAAACTTATGAAGCATGTAATAACATGGATGGGCCTAGAGAGCATTATGCTGAGTGAGTCTAGCCAAAAACTAAAGGACAAATACTGTATGGTCCCACTGATGTGAACAGACATTCGAGAATAAATTTGGAATATGTCATTGGTAACAGAGTCCAGCAGGAGGTAGAAACAGGGTAAGATAATGGGCAATTGGAGTTGAAGGGATACAGACTGTGCAACAGGACTAGATACAAAAACTCAAAAATGGACAACACAATAATACCTAATTGTAAAGTAATCTTGTTAAAACACTGAATGAAGCTGCATCTGAGCTATAGGTTTTTGTTTTGTTTTGTTTTGTTTTGTTTTGACTTTACTATTATTACTTTTATTTCTGTCTCTATATTAACATTCTATATCTTTTTCGGTTATGTTGCTAGTTTTTCTAAACCAATGCAAATGTACTAAGAAATGATGATCATGCATCTATGTGATGATGTTAAGAATTACTGATTGCATATGTAGAATGGTATGATTTCTAAATGTTGGGTTAATTTCTTTTTTTCCGTTAATTAAGAAAAAAAGAGAGAGAGAGAAGGGGTAATTGGAGCTGAAGGGATACAGACTGTACAACGGGACTGGATATAAAAACTCAGAAATGGACAGCACAATACTACCCAATTGTAATGCAATTATGTTAAAACACTGAATGAAGCTGCATGTGAGGTATAGGTTTTTTTTGTTTTTTTTTTTCTTTCTATTATTGTTTTAATTCTTATTCTGTTGTCTTTTTATTTCTTTTTCTAAATCGATGCAAATGTACTAAGAAATGATGAATATGCAACTATGTGATGTTATTAAGAATTACTGATTGTACATGTAGAATGGAATGATTTCTAATTGTTTTGTTAATTCTTTTTCTAATTAATAATAAATAAATAAATAATAAATAAAAATTTAAAAAAAGCTCTTTGATATCTGTCTTCTCCTCTAGATTTGATATCCATCTGTACTTTTAGATCTCATATTGTTGAGATTTACCTCAACAGAGGAACCTCTTGACTCTTGGACCACTTGAGCTCTTGTAAACTTGGACAGTCTTCACATCATTGATGAGCATTCTGCTACTCTGCTGGAGGGAAAAAAATTCTGGAATGCATTGAATGGTCAAGGTGGCATAAATTTTGGAGATAAACCTGTAAGAAACAGTAACTGGTTGCTTGCAGATAATGATAGGACGTTTGTTTGGAAGGAGGCAGGGAAAAAAAGTAGATGAGATTTGCAAAGATTTAGTGAAGTGTTTGCATTTGGTACATACAAGAAAAGGTGTGCACAACAAAAGAGGAAACCTTGTAGAAAAGGCCCAAAGCCACACTGTCACCTGGGAGTCAGAGCATGACTCTGAATATAGGAAGGAGATTCCTCTACCTCATGAAATATGCAATATAGGAAGGTCCTGCTGAACCCTGAACCCATGTGGTAGTTCTGGGACAAGAGGTTGAGGGGGTAGGTAGGAAGAAGAGTTGTAGGTTATTTAGGTGAGGGTTTACTTAGCTTACTCTTTTTTAATACAGATCTTTCACAAATGGAAGTTACACTAAAAGAGAAGAATTCACAACCGAGGTCTTCATTTTTCCTTTTATCACCTGCACCTACTATTTTCTGTTGCTGCCACCACCCTGTTAACTAAGGGTTGAGACCTCTAAATGGAAGAGTCATAAGATCCTGAAGTTAGAAGGCTCCTGTGATCCAGTTTCCTTTTCATTCACCCTATATACACTTACTAAGGATATACAATGTGTCACACTATGTTTGATGCTACGAATACTGCATAGGTGTAAAGAATTCATCACACAAACTACTAATATACATCCAAAGATGATGATTGATATATGGAAGAAAATATAACATATAACCATATACTTAGGTTTCAGGTGAGCATTACATATCACCTACAGGCTAAGGAGGAATAGGAGGTAGTTAAGTAAAGAAAGGTCAGAATATAATGAATGAGAGAGGTCATAGCATGTGTAAATGGTAGGATGCATGAAATATGGTACAAGAATCTTCTTACTTCACTTTTGTCACAATGATATTTGGGCAAGAAGCAAACCAGAAAAAATGCCACATTTTTTCATCATGCTTTATAGTCCAAGAGCTTTCCCTTATCTCACAAAACCAAAATTAGAGGCTTAAACTGAAAGAAACATTGACCAGTAAGCCTTCTTTGCCTATTGGCAACAGCAAAAAAGACAAATTAAAAGACAGTTCCTATGCCTGCTATGCAGGGGACTCGGGCTCGATTCCTGGCTCATGCACTTCCCAAACAGACAAACCAACGAAAACCAAACAAACAAAAATTCAACAAAATGGTGCTGCACTAAGGAGATACAAACATGGAAAAAGAATGAAATGTGAACCCTGCTATAAAGCATACAAAAATAAGACAGTTCCTAGCACAGTGCCTGGTAAACATTAGACTTGAAATGCTTTTGTTTTTGTTGAATGAAAAAATACAAATGGAGGCATGAAGGAAGTGAGGAAAATAATTAGATGAGAATATTTCTCCACATTTTTGCACCAACAGTTTGGGCAGGATTTCAAAGAGCACGGATTGCAGTGCTCGGGTAAAGTGGCAAAATCAAGACCCAGGGCCCTCCCTAACCACCTTCTTCCCTCTGATTCAAGATATCTGCTTTCCCTCCTTTTCCTGCTAACTTATCCCTATCCTGTAGAGCCATCTGAAAAGAAGGGCCAGAGAACACATACTGGGCCTGTATTTCTTGTTCTTGGAGTTACAAAGAAGACTCCTTTCGGGAATGCTCATCATAGGGATGGTCGGGTAAGAGATGTCAACAGAGACCGAGATTGTTGTGCTTCATGAGAAATGAGTAAAGAGCCAATCAACAACATGGATCTAAAAATTTGGAAGCATATTTTTTTAAGTTATTTCTCTATACCATTATTCAGTATACTTAAAATTTTTCATTGATTTCCATTGGCTTTTTCTGTGGCAACAAGACTTCAGTGTCAAACAGGCATCCAGAGAGAAGCATTTCAGCTGCTTCTAGATGGTCCTCTCTGGTGTACACATTAGATAGATCAGACTGTTAGTGGCTAGGATAATCCAGGTGTACCAAAGTTAAGCACTGAGGAAGTATAGAAACCTAGGTCTGACCAGGAGCTGAGAATGCCTTTGTGTCCATATTGACTTCATGTTCAAAGGTGTCTAGAGTATAGAAGTGAGTCACCTATAAAGCCTGAGGCCCTGGAAAATCTGAAAGGCAGAACAATGTAGAGTCATGACACTATTTTCCAACACTCCCAGATTCCACACATTTCCTTGAAACAAAGACAGAGCCCTTACCTCAGATGGGGCTGGACACAGATACCAGATCATTCTAATTGTCCTGTGATTCATTTGACATATGAAGATGTTCAAGAAGACGGCATAAGAGGACATGGTTCTCCTGCCAGAGTAGGATGTACATGTAGGTGTGTCTGGGACTGAGATCGGAAGTCAAAGTCCCCTCCATTTGACTGGTATTGCAAGTCTTCTCTGGGGATGGAGATGGAGCTGAGAACCTAGAGAGGATCCCAGGGAAGCAATGAGCTGAATCTCTCCTAATTTCTCTCATTTACTCTACTTGTGAGAAATCCCCCACAGCCTTGGAGTTCTTTAGTCCAGGTACTCCTATTTGCATGCATTCCTCTCCTGCTAGATTCTATGATCAAAGCTGAGAACACCAGAAATTTAGGAGAGAAGGAATGTGAGAAGCTGCCCAAAGGAGTTTGTCCCTGGGGCAACCATAAGCCAAGGGTCCTGTCCTGGGGGAGGCTTCGCAGTCATATCCCCTCAATCAAAATGACTCCCTTTGAAAATGCTCCTCCAGGAAATAGGATTTTAATGAATCCCCCAAGAATGATTCTTGGTCTGCCACTCCTGCAAACTGCCACTAAATTAGCTCTGAGTACTGAGGACATGTTTTCCCCCACATGGAGGTGCTAAAGCTATTGCCATATCCCTGACTAAATAGACTGTGTCAGTACTGACCTAAAAAAGCAAGGGCCACCTGGGCAGCCCCCACTCAAACTATAAAGTATATCTTATGGATTATGTAAAATGCTGCCACCTACCCTGCTCTCCCTCTTTGTGCCTCTAGCCTGGGCTATTACCACCTAGGAGGATGGAACTGTGTAGTGTTTCTATAAATAGCAGGTCTTCCTTCACTGACTTTTAACAAACATCCAAGCACTGATTTATTGAACCTTTCTATGCCTTCTACTTCTTTTTTACTCCTTCATCCTCCCTCTGATGTATGTGCCCATATGTGCATGCACGTACGTATCATGTGTTTCTGCAGTCTGTGACCAGAGGGCTCAGCTGCTCACAGCTGTGGGATGATGATACAGCACCTTCCTCCACCCATCATAGCTTTAGTTCAGGTCTTGCTCATCTCTCAACCAATCTCTCTTTAATCTCTTTTTTACCAGTAAGGGCTGAAAACTGTGATGGAGTTTATCTTTTTTCTTTCAATTTTAAGAAAATTGAAAATAAGATTTTGACATTCTGATTATATAAAGAATATACCCAATAAAATTATTGCATGAGTACTATAGAAAAAATATAATTAAAATATCATTTTATTTGTCTCATTATAAAAGGAATTTACAGAAAAGGTTTTAACATGTAAAATGGAAGAATATCACTATTCAAAATAGAACAAAAACTAGGGGAAAAAAACCTTATGCTCATCAACAGAGGAATGGATAGATATTCACACAAAGTAATATTATACAGCAGTCAAAACTAATGAACTAGAGTGTCATACAACAAAACAAATAACTCGGCAATCTAATATTAAGTGGGAAAAAAGTCCTAAGGATTAGACATCAGGATACCCCTTTTCTAAAGTTTAAAACCAAATAAAAATAAACTTCGTATGCATATATGTAAATGCAATACAGCTATACAAAAAAGAAAGCATGAGAATGATGGAAATAAGATTTGGGATAATAGTTGCTAAAATGAAAAAAGGCAGGGAGATGGATTGGGAGTGACCATACGGTTCCATGTAAAATACTAACAAAGTCCTAGCTCTTTTGGACGGGTAGCAGGTTTATACTAATAATGAATTAAGTTCCTACAAATCTGCCTTTTAATCTTGTTTCCTACTTCATAGATTAAAATAAAAGCTCATGAATGATTAAACCTTTCAGATGGATACTTTTTTTCACCTCTTCGTTATCTTATGCAGAAATTGTTTACACCTTGTCCTTTTATTTTAAAGAAATAAGTGCTCCTTCTCTACTTTCAAGTTGACTTCTATAGCTCTTACTGAAATGTAGCTTTTTCATCTTCTTTGCCTGCTCTATCCCTTTTCTTCTTCACTTATATGTTCTTGTATCTTAAACATTCCCTCTTAATCCTCTGATTTAGCTTCTGTTTTGCAAAAGCTGCCAGAATGCAGCTGAAACAGAATGGCTTTTAAAAAAGGAATTTAATGAGCTGCAAGTTTACAGCTCCAAGCCATGTTAAATATTCAAATTAAGGCAAAGCTATAAAACGTCCAAACTAAGGCATCCAGGGAATGATGACTTTGCTCAAGAAGGCCAATGACATTTGGGGTTTCTCACTCAATTGGAAAGGCCCATAGTGATGTCTGCTAGCTTTCTCTCAAGATTTCTTCTATGGCATTCCCAGAGGCATTTTCTTTATGTATCTCCAAAGGTCTCTGGCTGTGTGAACTCTGTTGGCGCTAAAGCTTTTTCCAAATGGTTCCCAGTAAGCAACCCCACCTTGAATGAGTGGAGACATATCTCCATGGAAACCATCTAATCAAAAATTACCACCCACAATTGGGTGGGTCACATCTTCATGGAAACGGTAAAAAAGATCCCACCAAGCAATACTGAAGGAGAATTAAAGGACATGGCTTTTCTGGAGCATATAATAGTTTCAAATGGGCACAGCTTCCAAATAGGATCAAGATTTTCCTGTTCAAAAACAATTCCTAGATACAGACTGTACAACGGGACTGGATATAAAAACTCAGAAATGGACAGCACAATACTACCCAATTGTAATGCAATTATGTTAAAACACTGAATGAAACTGCATGTGAGGTATAGGTTTTTTGTTTTTTTTTTTCTTTCTATTATTGTTTTAATTCTTATTCTGTTGTCTTTTTATTTCTTTTTCTGAATCGATGCAAATGTACTAAGAAATGATGAATATGCAACTATGTGATGTTATTAAGAATTACTGATTGTACATGTAGAATGGAATGATTTCTAATTGTTTTGTTAATTCTTTTTTTAATTAATAAAAAAAAAACAATTCCTAGTTTTCCATTCCTTCCAGACTACAGTATTTAAAACCCACATTTTTTGTCAATAAATTTCCTTAAAAAGCATTTAATAAATCACTGAGTCTACTTCTATTTTAAATTACTCACTTTTTATTTTAAGGTAGGCTTTGCTACATGCTGCATCAGAAAACCCAGAAACTATAGTAGCTTAACCCCCCAAAATCCTATTGATCACTCGTGTGACAGTTTGATGCAGATGTTCTTGATTGGAGGGTTGTCCTTTTCCATTTTCCTCAAATAGTTGTTCTAGGGACCCAGGATTTTTCCATCTCTCAAGCCACCATCTCCAATATATTAACACAAGTTGACGACAAAAATCATCTCCATTCTGGATAGCCTGAAATGTAAGAGATCTTGGAGAATTGAGGTTAAGTGTTTGTTATGCCTCAGACATGGAACTGGCACACCTCACTTCTTCTCTGTGCCCCTCAGCCCATTAATATCTGCCTCTTCCCAAGTGCCCTACATGAGCTTGACTGACACTGTTTGCTTCAAGGTCACCTATGCCCTCTTTGACAAATACAGTAGTGCATATTATTTTATTTTACTAAGTTTATTTTGAACCACTAGATTTCCTTATTCCTTATTCTTTGGATAAAAAAGATTGGTGCTTGCTTGCTCTGTTTTTTCAGCAGTGCTTTTTTCTTTTATTTCTGAAGTGTGAGTTAATCTGATAACACACTCTACTAGCATATAAGTACAAGGGTAGGAATTAGGCCTGTTTTATTCCTCGATACATGTCTAGCTCCTACGTGTTAACCAGTATCAGGTTAGTAGTCAATTAAAGTCTGCTTAGTTAAGGAAAAAGGAATGAATAAAAGCGTCTATAATAGCTCCTTTTAAATTCCAACTAAACTGTCCATGAAGATATAAATATGTTTTAAAAATTGACTTCAGGTCAATTAACTAAAGTAAGAAAAGGTTACAGGACACATTTTAGAAGTCTACCAACTCTATAGTAAGAAACAGTATGTAGTAAGAAAGCTAGGTAACATTTTATTTATGTCTAATTCTATAATAAAGGAACTCCCTAGACCAGAAAATAGAAAAGTATCACCTATGATGCAGGGGCTAGGCTGAGCCATACCCTTGCCCACTTCCTCCCTTCTTCTTTAGCTTTTGTACCCAGACATCTGGAGAACACAGTTTCTAAAGAATATAAAAATATCAGGCAGAGACTCCTTGCATGCTAAGATGTATTTGAAGCAAAGGGAAAATAATTATATACAATAAGTGTATCTTAGTTTAAGTTCCATCAAAAGTTGACCCTGAGAGAAGGATTTGGGTATAAATACTTTATTTGGGAAACGACCCCAGGAAACATTAGCTGGATGGAGAAGTAAGGCAGAAAGGAAATGATTCAATAAAGTGTGTGTCATAAAGCAAGTTACTTTGGGCAAAGGATCTTAATCCTCTTGGGGAATTTTTAGAAAGGATATAGAATATATATTTTAAGTGTGAAGAATTTGGATATTTATACACCAATTCTCATCAATTATTGGTCAAGGGCTGCTTGTGCACAGAATGTTAATTTTCTAGGCCACACTGGACTTTTTGGTATATGAACAGAACTGGCAGGTCAGCCAAAGAAAGGTCTGATGGAAAAAGATGCAGATACTGACTGTTGGAAGTCAGTGGATCCTGAAATGACAAGCATCAAAAGGATATGTGCCCCTGGTGGCATGGGAGAGACTCCCAGAGATGAGTCTAGCCCTGGCACCATGGGATCAACAATGCCATCCTGACCAAAAAGGGGGAAAGAAGTGTAACAAATAAGATATCAGTGACTGAGAGAGTTCAAATAGAGTTGAGAGGATAGTATGGAGGTCACTCTTACACAAGCTTCAGTTAGACATAGCTACCTACGATAATTTGCCAACCCCCAACCAAAGCCATTCCTGCCAATTCTAAAGAACACCTAGGGCGTTACATAAGATTCTACAAAGGTTCAATGCACCAGGGTAACATTCCAGAAGCCTACAATCTCCAGATGGGTCCCTGGACCAGATTAGTCCTGAAATGCAGAGGGGAAAGTCTTTCCAGAATATCAGCTAGTTCCATCTCCCTATCCCAGTTATCAATAACCCCTTCCAACATGAAAAATTTTAAATGGGCATAACTCAAATGCCCTTAAAGAGTGGGAGAAAGATCAAGGGTGATGGTGGAGTTACACAGAGAAGGTAAGGTTTTACAAATGAGTATGATTGCTGAATCTTTATATTAATATTTCTTTTAGTCTCCAGTATCTTAGAGCAGCTAGAAGTAAAAACCTAAAATTGTGGAATTGTAACTCATACCAAACTCTGAAATCTTCTCTACAACTAATTGTTGTGATGTGCTTTGAAATATATTACTTTTTATTTTATACGTTATTTTTCACATAAAAGTAAAAAAATTTATCTTCTAGTCTCCAGTGTTTTGGAGCAGCTAGAAGGAAAAATCTGAAATAATGGAATGGTAACCCCTAATAAACTCTGAAATCTGTTCTGTATCTACTTGTTGACGCGTACTTTGAAAATCATTGCTTTTTCCTTCTTTTCTTTGTATATATGTTATATTTAAGAATAAAAAATGTTTTTAAAACAAAGGATAAGTGCAAACTATGTGATGATGCTGTGATGATACTGTGAACCAGTAATTGTATACTTCAGATGGTTTCTATGGTGTATGAAATATACCTCAATAAAATCGCATTTTTTTAGAAAAGGATGAAAATTTTAAAAGGATGTATGCAGGGCTCTGCCTTCAGCAGCTATAGGCAACAACAATATCTATAATAATGAATGCTCAGAGGTATAGTGTTACATTTGCAAGAATGTATAAAAATTAGAGAAATACAAAAAGAATAAAGGAAATGATCGAATCAGTCTAGTGGAGAATAAACAAAAACATTATGACGCTTCATTTTTAATTGTACTATTTAGCTAAATTTCCTAGCATTTCAGTTGAATTGTTGCATCTATAATAATGTAATAAAACAAACATTACCTGAAATTCAGAGATAAAACAATATTTGCCATGTATCTCCAAATTCTAAACTAAGGTGCTACAACATTAGGGAGGTCTTAAAAGGGAAGTAGTCAATATAGGATTTACAGACATTAAGGCATCAACCCCTCCAGGGTATAAAGGAGCTAACTGAAGGCTGGTAAAGAGGACTATTTTGAAGATAATTGTCAGGGTACAGTTTTACTCCTCCTTGCATGGGAAAGGAAGTCTTCCCCTCACCTTAATGTGACATGGCAAGAGCTTCAAAAATACTAGAGGAAAACTTCATGTGTCTTATCTGAGTTTGGTGAATACTCTAAGTACTTATCTCATACATAAAACCTAAAAGTCAAAATCTGTTGTGATGTCCCTGGTGGAAGAGAGGGGGCAAAGCAGTCTGTGTTTTCAGAATTCAACAGCACAATGTACAGGTATACCTCCTCATGGCTACACGTGGATCCTATGGAAGGGAACTAACCAGAGCTCCTTGTAAAAGGTACCCAGCCCAGTAGAATCACCTAGAAGGCAGAGATGACCCTCAACAGGTGGATACTGTAAATTAAAGGGGAGTCATAATTGACCAGCTTAAGTTTTTCCC
This sequence comes from Tamandua tetradactyla, assembly GCF_023851605.1. NCBI lineage: Eukaryota > Metazoa > Chordata > Mammalia > Pilosa > Myrmecophagidae > Tamandua > Tamandua tetradactyla. The sequence goes on along the minus strand of NC_135334.1, from coordinate 80,289,586 downwards.
ATGTCAAGTTATTCTGGGTAAGGCATCCCTATGATAGAGAAGGAACTTCTGAAAAACACAGAGAACAATTAAACTTGTGCAAATAGCCTGAGGTCACTGTTCTGTAAGTCAAGAAATTTTCTATTCCTTACCTTTGCTGTCTCCTCCCACCACAACTGTGGAAAAACAGTGACAGCACAGGAGGTGGAGAAGGGAGAGAAGGAGGATAAGGATAAGTTGCAAAAGGTATTGATAAAGTCATGCTGTTTTACCAGCTGCAGAATTTAGAGACCCTACATCAGACGTGAACTAAAGTTGATCAAAAGTTACAAAATGAATGAAAATGTGTCATTACGCTTAACTAGATTTTTATTAGTTAAGTAAAATGAAACTGCTTGTTACTACCAGAGAATAACCAAATAAACTGTGGAATCTGCCTGAGATTTCAGCCAGAAGAAATAAAAGGGTTCAAAGGGGAAATAGTTAAAAATAATTATATTGTGCCCTTCTTGTAGTCTTGTAGTCTACTAAAAAATAGTACTGTATTTTTATTATTGTTCATTGCTAATACTCATTATTTTTTGCACACTCAATGTATGTCAGGCATAGATTATCTCATTTAATACTGGCAATAATTTGATGGGATAAATTAGATCATTAATTTAATTCTATGTATAAGAAAACCTAAGATCCGAGGTTAAGTAAATTGCCAAAGTCACAATATCTGTGACTAAACTAAAAAGTAATGGACCAGGCCACAGTGGCTCAGCAGGCAGAGTTCTTGCTGACATGCCGGAGACCCGGGTTCAATTCCCAGTGCCTGCCTACGCAAAAGATAAATTAATTAATTAAAAAATGTTTTTAAGTAATGGATTTTCGCCTTTCATGCAAGAGACCCGGGTTTGATTCCCAGACCATGCACCCCGCCCCCCCAAAAAAAAACTTAAAGAAATCAAAAACTTAATAAAAAGTTAAAATCCTAAGTTTTGAATATTTCATTATACACTTCAATACTTGGTAGAATATATGGCCAAAGCAACAAAGTGTTAAAAGTTGTGGGATCTAGGTATCTGCAGGGTGGGGTGGGGGGATATTGCAGTTCTTTGTATGGTTTTATATTATTTTTACAACTATCCTGAAAGTTTGAAATTATTTCAAAATGAAAAGTTTAACACAAAAATATAAGTAAAACTTTATGTTCAATATAAAAAACAATTTCATGAATTCTATTATGTATAATATTAATTTAAACACATACTATATAAATGCCAAAAAATAACATCAGAAATTCTCACTTATTTTTCTCATTTTAGCAACATAAGAACAATAGTTCTCATTTTACCACTCATTAAATGTACAAACATATTTATTTTATCCATTTCTGGGTTCACTATTGTTTTCTGTATTTCATTATTTTCTTGTCCCTGAAATACATTCTTTAGGAAATACTTTAGTGAGAATCTATGATTAATAAACGTGTTTGGTCTTTGTGTTTCTAAAAATGCATTTTATTTTGCCTTCATTCCTTAATGACAGTTCAGCTAGGTATGGATGTCTAAGTTTGTTAATATTTTCCCTCAGCTTCTTAAAAATATTTTTCTATTATTCTATGACATCTGTTTTGCTGCGAAACATTTTTTCTTAGCCTAATTGTGTTTCATTTTTAAATTTAATTTCTTTGGGGGCTTTTTAGGTTTTCTGTTTGTTATATATGTTCTGACATTTTTCTATCATATGGTATCCTGTCTTATCTTTCATACTTTGAGTTCAAAACGTACTTTTAATTTGAGGACTCAAGTCCTTTTTCAATTTTGAAAAATCAGTCCTATATTCTTTCTTCTAATATTGCTTCCTTCATTTTCTATTTCCGGAACTCCAGTTAGGTGTAGGTTGGCACCTCTCAATGAAGCCTCAAAATCTATGAAATTGTCTTTTATATATTTTTTAAATTTCTTTGTCTCTCTGTGGTGTTCCAGAGTAAATTCTTCAATGCTACCTTGTAGCTCCTAAGTTACATTTTTTCATTTGATTTACTCTAAATTTTATTACATCTATTAAGTGTTTTATTTCCATGACTCAATTTTTTCTCCCAATGTTTCTAATAAATGCATTTACATGTACAGCTACACACCTATTTGAGTTTCCTAATTTTCTGTTCATTTTTAATGGATTTAGTTTTTTGACTATTTAAACACAATATCTACTTCATGATCCTATTGTTAATTTTATTTGCTAACTTTCTTAACAGTCAACTTCTTCATAAATTTTATAGTATTGGTTTTCAGGCTTCTTTTGAGTGAGATATTGTGTTGATTCTCAATCTCTCACTCTCTCTCCCACCTCACCCCAATCACCTCACTCCAATCCAGTAATTACTTTTTCCCACTCCAAGATTTTTTGGGGGGTGGCTGCTGCCACCAGCAATCTTGTTTGCTCTTTTAGTACCAAGTATTATAATGGTATTTCGCAGTTCTTGCTCCAAACTATCATCAAATCCAAAAACGATCTGTTTTCCTATTTGGTCTAAAGGCTCTGTCATTGACCTCCATCTTTCTTGGGGTGACAGTCTTTTATTGATGCACAGCACCGGGAGGCCAAAGGGCAGCGATTTTATTCTGTTTCCTTTCATTGCGCATTTGGTGGAGAGTGTAGGGAAGAGAAGCCCCAACCCAAGCAATGAGCTTTTTTCAAGTCCTTCATTTACAGATATGCTGGTAGAGTTTATTTTTTGGAAGGGAGATACATGATTTTATATTTTTCTTTATTCTTCTCACAGTATTAGTTTTATGACTTAAAAAAGCATTTATTTTTATTTTCTTAACATTGAACTCACCTTCCCTCTCTCTCCCCAAAAACTGAATTGTAACTGTGAAAGCAAATTTGTCAGTGAAGTAATAAATTGCAGACTGAAAAAGGAGGAGGATATGGAAATCAATGAGGTGATAGATGAGATTGGCCTGAGATAAAGTAGTGCTCAGTCAAGGAGTGTGAGGGAAGCAGATCCAGTACTACTGGCAGAGAATTCTACATAGTTAAGCTTCCTTATCAGACATCAGACTTAAATATGCACAGACACCTGTATATACTTGTACCCTCTTGCACACTTGCGCACACAGTATGCAATAAAACAGCCACACACAAAAAAACTCGTGGAAGGAATAAAAAGGAGAAAGAAGAAAGCAAATGCTTAGGAAGTGTGCTGGTTTGAAAGGAAGTATGCCCCCTAGAAAAGCCATGTTTAAATCAAAATCCCATTTCATAAAGGTAGAATAATCCCTATTCAATACTATAAATTTGAAGCTGTAATCAGATCATCTCCCTAGATGATGTGATTTAATCAAGAATGGTTGTTAAACTGGATTAGGTGACATGTCTCCACCCATTTGGGTGGGTCTTGATTGATTTATTGGAGTCCTATAAAAGAGGAAACATTTTTGAGAATAAGAGATTCGGAGAGAGCAGAGAATGCTGCAGCATCACAAAGCAGAGAGTCCATGAGCCAGTGACCTTTGGAGATGAAGAAAGAAAACGCCTCCCGGGGAGCTTCATGAAACCTGAAGCCAGGAGAAGAAGCTAGCAGATGATGCCTTGCTCGCCATGTGCCCTTCCAGCTGAGAGAGAAACCCTGACTGTGCTCACCATGTGCTTCTAGGATGAGAGAGAGACCCTGAACTTCATCAGTCTTCTTGAACCAAGGTATCTTTCCCTGGATGCCTTCGATTGGACATTTCTATAGAATTGTTGTAATTGGGACATTTTCTCAGCCTTGCAACTGTGAATTAGTAACTTATTGAATTCCCCTTTTTAAAGGCCATTCCATTTCTGGTATATTGCATTCCTGCAGCTAGCAAACTAAAGCAGGAAGGGTCGTAACACAATACAAGTTCATTGCAGGGAGGATCTGAGGGTTACAAAAACACTACAGTGTTCTATCACATTTAACTAGAAATAAGAAAATTGGAGGCAGTGGGTACTGTAGATCCCATGAGAAACCATATGTCTGGATAGAGAAAAATCTTGTTTTTTTGTCCAGTAACTGTCAATTCGGTCAGGGATATGGAAACAGGACTACAGCAAATCCATAAATGAAGGGATGACTCCTTGATGCTGGGGAAATGTTTGGGGAGATTAATCAAAACCTTTTCTCCATTTCCAGGATGAGTTTACTCTGCTCAGGGAAAATTTGTCTCAGGGCAGAACTGTAGGAGGACATAAGATCCCAGAAAAGTGAAGCCTATCCCTTTTTTTTTTCTCCATCCCCTACTCCATCTCAACTGATAAGCTTTTTCACAAGGCTTATCAATGTCCAAATAACAAATTTAATTACATGTATAAAGGACAATTTGGGACTCACAATCATATTATTTTAAAACTGGAAGAAAATCTAGACGTCATCTAGTTTAATCTCTTATTGCTTTTATAAATGAAGACTTTGCTTCTCAGCAGGAAATGACTTGCCCATGCTTAAAAATCAGTAGCAATATCAGTGCCTCAAAACATCTATCCAACATCTCTTCCTCTATGACAGTCTATTTTTAGTCCTCATCATATTTGACAATACTTTTACATTATTCATTATTGAATGCTTCTTAGTTCTTAAAACTTTTTTCTTATGTTTATGACACCACTTTGAACAGATTTCCCCTGATAGATCTTGGTTAAATCTTTATTAATGTCCTCCTTTATCTTCATTGCAGCTTTAAAGTCGGTTTGAACTAGGACGTTTCCAAACAAGTAAACAAGAATTTTTCAGAGAAAGGTGCTATAAACACAATAAAGCACAGTCATAGATAAAGAGGATGGATAGAAAGGGTACTGCCTTTGATAGGATGTTTAGGAAAGGCCTCTGGAGAGCTGACAGTTGTGCAGAGAATGAGTTGACTGTGTTGAGTAGGAGTCAGGTATGCCGATCCTGGGTGTCAGAGCATTCCACAGGGAACAGCAAGGTGCAGAAGTTTACAGTTTTGAGGATGAAAAAGAAAGTCATTTTGACTTAAGTATAAAGATTGTGGGGAACATGGTTTTAGGTAAATTAAGGACTTGGATTAAGTAAAAATTGCAGGATATGGTTAGGAATTTGGATTTTATTCAAAGTACCATTGAAAGATTTTAAACAGGATAGTAATGTGACTTAAGTTGCATTTGAAGAAAAGTCCTTTAAGGAGTAGGAGATCCATGGCAGATAAGGTCCAGGAAGCTGTACCACGATGGTTATTAGTAGAGAGTGATAAAAGCAGCCAAACATAGGAAGAAATCGTTTAGAAGTAGAGTTAATAGGATTGCTGACATACTAAAGGACAAGCCAAAAAGTTCAGGACAACTCTTAGATTTTGGGTATGGACACTTGAGTAGATGGTTGTACTATTTACTGAGATAGGTAAGAATGGGGAAAGAAAATTATGAATCAAATTCTGAATATGTTTAGCTTAAGTAGAGATCATTCATAGACATATTTGATTTTGTCTGTCTTCAGAGTTTACACCTATTGTTCCTGATGCAGGGAAAGACGCTTTCTGACCATTTTCATTATACTTTCACTTTGCTAGCTCCCAGTTGTCTCACAGGTATCCAATTGGTTATTTCTTTCTCCTAGAAGCCTTGTCTGAACCTCCCTAGACTTGGTTACCTTTGGCTCTTCGTGTTCCTATAGCACCTCTTTGAGGACTTCCTGCCTTCGAATTTATGTGGCCTAACACCAGGCTTACTATTTTCCATTTCCAACTTGTCGATTTTGTTACATTCTATAAGCCAATTAGTTCCACTACCATTCAACTTGTCATTCAGAGCACCATTTCTTAAATCATTTCAGGTGAAGTGATGTTTTGTTTTAAATCCATTATGGGCCAATATATTGCCCTACTGCACATGACAAGCATGCAGCTTTCATCACAAAACTCACCACACAAGCCCTGCAGCAACCAAACTGGTCCATTTTCTGTTCAACCACACAAGGCTACTGATTATGTATTTGAGTGACACAGCAGTGTCAAATCGCTATAGAAGTTTCTAAATGCTACTTTAAATTTCAGTACTTACCCTTCCTGAACTTGTAGCAAACTGTTCATAGAGCAGCACCAGTTTGTAGACCATACTTTGAGTAACACTAATTCAAAGCATTCCAGACCCTAGTCTCTTTCTCACTATTGCTATATAATTAAACTCTAAATTGAATGAGGATTTTGTTTTTAATTCTCATTTCTGCTTTTTTCTTCTCTGTCCTTTTACATCTGCCTTAATTCAGTCATCTGTCATCTTTTGTTTCATCTATTGCAAATCATCTTTCTGTTGTCCATTGTGGCAGAGAACATGCTAATGAAGTTTTCTATGTGAAACCCTCCTTTTGGCAGCCTCATGCAGCTAAACATGCAGCTATTTCCAACCAAAGAGTTGTCAGCAAAAGCAAAGTGTGTTATTTCTGGTTAGAGGTAATTAACAGCAGCTGCAAGTTCTCCATATTCTCTAATTCTCTGTGGTTGTGACTGTGGAAGCTAAGTGTTGAGATGTCAGAGTTTCAAAATGGAAGATTCTTGATTTCTGAGTTATCATAAGGAAGTGGACCTGGAAAGACATCTGAAAACTAAACTCTCTTGAGGTAAATTAGTGAAATATCTAGTTAACATGTTACATAGTATAGCTTAGCTTATCCTGACTAATATGATTTCATTCTCCATGTAGCCACCTAAAAATGGTTTTTAGAAACATATATCTAGTCTTACCACATCCATGCTTAACAATTTTAATACCTCATTATCTATATGATGAAGTCCACAGTTTTTATGCATAATGTTACTTAGGTGCAGCTTATCTATATTTGTTTTTTGTTCATTCCCTATAGACAAATTTTCTCCAGCTATATTAAAGTTCTTGTTTTTTTATGCCTCATTTCCTCTACCAGTGCAATCTCTGTCTGTCAGGGATGTCCTTTTCTTTTCCAGTCCTGTCTAACCATAGTGTTTATTATTCAATGAGATTCTTCCTCAAAGTTGTCATCATCAATCTTCCACTACTACCACCCAGGAGAGTTGATCAATCCTTTTTTTTTTTTACCTGTCACTCTTCCTAGTACAATCATTATAGCATTATTCACACTTCATTGTCCTTATAATGTTTCAGTACCTGGCATATTGCCACATATAAACTATGTGATCCCTCAACTTAAATCTCTTTAAAGAGAGCTACAAGTTTTTAGAGAGCATAAATGGCCATAACTATATTATGCAGACTAAGAATAATAGATCTCCCAGATATTTTAATACAATGGGGTCAGTATATATGTATTAACTGAGAAAATTACAGAGAAGATTAAAGCAGTTAAGTAACATGGTCTTTAAGTAATATGATAGTTAAGTGACATAATCTATAAGATACCCTACAAGGCTAAATATAGTTAAGATGTCAATTCTCCCCAAGTTGATCTGCAGATTCAACACACTACCAATCAAAATTCCAACAACCTACTTTGAAGATTTGGAAAAGCTAAATATCAAATTCATCTGAAAGGGAAAGAGACCCCGAATAGCTAAAAGCATCCTAAAAAACAAGAATAAAGTGGGAGGATCAACACTCCTTGACTTTAAAACCTATTATAAAGCCACAGTGGTCAAAACTGCATAGTACTGACACAAAGTTGGAGCACTGACCAATGGAAATGAAACAAGAGTGCAAAAATAGACAACCAAACCTATGATCAACTGATTTTTGACAAGGCCCCCAAATCCTCTGAACTAGGACAAAATAGTCTTTTCAATAATTAGGCATGGAAGAACTGGATATCAATAGCCAAGAGAATGAAAGAGGAACCCTAACTTACACCCTACACAAAAATTAACTCGAAGTGGATTAAACACCTAAATATAAGAACTAGCACCATAAAGCTTCTAGAAGAAAGTGTAGGAAAACATTTTCAAGACCTAATAATAGGAGATAGCTTCCTAAACTTTACACCCAAAGCACAAGCAACAGAAGAAAAAAATAGATAAATGGGAAGTCCTCAAAATCAAATGTTTCTTCATCTCAAAAGACTTTGTCAAAAAGATGAAGAGGCAGCCAATTCAGTGAGAATAAATATTTGGAAATCACATAACAGACAAACATTTGATTTTCTGTACATACAAAGAAATCATACAACTCAACAACAAAAGAACAAACAATCCAATTATAAAATGGGCTAAAGATATGAATAGGCATTTTTCTGAAAAGCAAATATAAATGGCTCAAATGCACATGAAGAGATGCTCATTTTCACTGGCTATAAGGGAAATGTAGATCAAAACTACAATGAGATATGACCTCACACATATAAGAATGGCTGCTATTAAACAAACAGGAAACTATAAATGTTGGAGAGTATGTGGAGAAACTGGGACACTTATGCACTGTTGATAGGAATGCAGCCACTATGGAAGACTGTTTGGTGGTTCCTTAGGAAATTAAATATCAATTTGCTTATGACCTAGCAATAGCACTACTTGGTATATACTCAGAAGAGCTCAAAGCAATGACACAAAGATGCTTGTACACAGATGTTCATAGCAGCATTATTCACAAGCATCAAAAGATAGAAACAGACCAAATCCCATCAACAGACGAGTGGATCAACAAACCATGTATATATACAATGGAATACTATGCAGCAGTAAGACAAAATGACATCCTGAAGCACATGACAAGATGGATGAGCCTTGAGGACATAATGCTGAGTGAAATTAGCCAGACACAAAAGGATAGACACTATATGATTGCACTTTTATGACCAGCATAAAGGTATAATCAGAAGCTTATTACACAGAATATAGGGGACTAATAGATACATAGAAGCTAGAGATGGGTGAACCGTTAGCTAATGAGGTTGAACTCCAATGTAAGAGAATAGATAGGAGTGAAGGTGGTTCTTTAGTGGGTCTAGAAGTAATATTACCATATTGAAGATGAACATGATTGAAAGGGGTTGTATAGACCTTGTGTCCCACTGATTCACACTAGAAATATGAATGAGTTATCATAAGAATTACTTCAAACACAGATTCTCGTATAAAGAGTGTTTAAGTTCAGGGTACAGGGGGAAAACTTCTATTGCATGCTATGAGCTATGTTCAAAAGGAAACCATCAGCACTACCACAGCAACAATAGAGGTAAATAATGGGGTGAGGGACAAGAGTTAAGAGGAGGTTTAGATTTCTTATGTGGCGAGAGTGTTTTATTGGTTTTCTGTTTCTTGGGAACAATGAAATTATCTAAAATTGAGAATGTTGATGGACTGTGGACTTTGGGCCCTCTATACGATGCCTGATGAATCAGGTGGCTGAAGGATGCACTGACGGAGAAGTAGATTGGTGAACAATGGTGTATACGTATGAATGAAGTTTGTGCTGGTACAAAAAGGAAGAATGTTGTGAGGCATGCAATGATGTGAATGGACATGTGGGACATTTGGTGAGACAAAATAAGCCAGAAACAAAAAGACAATGGTATGGTCACCTTTAGAAAATGCTTATAAGAAAACGGGCCTAAATTGGAAGTTTTTGAGCAGGCACATTAAGTCCATAGTGGTGATTATTATTTCTGGATTTTGAGAGGCTGTTTTATAAATGTAACCTGATATTTAGAGATAAGAATGAAGCCAAACAGGTTCGGGTTAAAGTCATTTGGAATATGGGGTAAGGAAGGCAGTGTCTGTATTTTAGAACTGCACATACTCTTTGAGACCAATGGAAGAAAGGTTTATTTGATCTGGAACTGAAATTTTCTGTAGGAAATAATCTAATTCAGCCTATCTGTATAGCTCATTTGAACAACTGAAACACAGGAAGCCGAGAATAAGAAAGAGGTCCTTTAATCCTGTATAGATTATTGTAATGCCTGGGAATTAAGTATATTAAGTAGATAATCAAAAAGTATTGGCAAAGTCCCCTGAGGGAAGGCAAAAAGAATATGAAATTATTAAATTTTACCATCAGGGAATCCCCCCAAACTGTGTCAAACTTTAGGGACACCCAAATCAATATGTCATGCCCTTGATCATGAGGCTTACTCTTGTGAAGCTTATGTAGGTAGCGGAGAAGCTTAGACTACCTACAGGCATGCCTAAGAGTTATTTCTGGAGGACTCTGCTGTTGCTCAAATGTGGCCTCAGTCTCTCTAAGCCTAACTCTTGCAAGTGAAATCATTGCCCTCCCCCCCTACATGGGAGATGACATCCAGGGGTGCAAGTCTCCCTGGCAATGTGGGAGATGACTCCCAGGGATGAATCCAGACCTGGCACTGTGGGATCAACAATTACATCCTGACCAAAAGGGGGAAAGGAAGTATAATTAATAAAGTTTCAGTGGCAGAGAGAGTTCAAATAGTCGAGGCGCTGCTCTGGAGGTGGCTCTTACATAAGCTTCAGGTAGGCCTTGTTACCTATCATAACCTGCCAACCCCCAACCAGGACCATTCCAGCCAATCCTAAAGAACACCTAGGGCAATATATGAGATTCCACAAGGGTTCCAGGACCAGAATAACTTTCCAGAAACCTACAACCTCAAGATGGGTCCCTGGTCCAGATAAGTCCTGAAACCTAGTCCAGCCTTTCCAGAACATCAGATAGTTCAATCTCCCTGCCCCATACTAGTGACTGACCCTCCCAATATCAAAAATGTAGTATTGCCGTAGTCCAAACAAACACAGAGAGGCATGGAAAGATCAAGGATGATGGCGGAATTATACATAGAAGATAGGACTTAACAAATAAATGTGAAGCTGAATCATTAAATTGATATCTCTTTTAGTCTCCAGTATTTTAGAGCAGCTAGTAGTAAAAACCTAAAATTGTGAAATTGTAACCCATATCAAAGTCTGAAATATGTTCTACAACTAATTGTGGTGCCTTGAAATTTATAGTTTTTTTGTATATATGTTATTGTACACAAAAAAAGAAGAAGAAAGTCGATTGTGATGATAAAAAAGTATTTAAGCCCTCTAGCCTCTTATATTCTGGAGCAGCTAGAAGGAAATATGGAGAGGATTGTATGGTAGTCCATGACAAACTCTGGGATCTGTCCTGTAACCACTTGAAGAGTGCTTTGAAAACTATTGCTTTTTTATTTCTTTGCTTTGTATACATGTTATACTATAGAATAAAAAAAAGTTAAAAAAAGATATTCTTCAAACTTGTAAGATGAAAAATTATCTTCAAATATGGAACATCAGATTCAATAGCTTCCAACAGAATATCCAGTATATAACACCTCTGAAGAAGAAGAATTGTGATGCTGTGATCATACAAATTGTCAAGATTTCCATTCAGTTATCAGAATGAAGTTCTTAAAGTACAGGTGTGGCCATTCTTAATTCTGCTTATGGGGCAAACTGGCTAAATTTGTACATGAGTCTCTGAAGAATATAATACAAACTAGTTAATCTTGTGACAAGACCATTCCTAATTTTTCCCCCTTTTTTCCAGGTTTTATTCAACAAACATAAAACTACTTCAGATTGCCACAAAAGTGTCTGAACAGCATCTCCAATTTCCATCATAGACCAGTAAAAGTTTCAGACACACCGGACCACGGACCACACTTTAAATAGCACTGGTCCAGATGGGCGTAGCAAGAGCTACAGAAGAACAGGAGAACTGATCACTTCTAAGGCATCCTAGACTACCCTAGTTCTTTCATCTAAGAGACTGAACAATAATAATACTAGAACCATTAGGCAGAAGTGGACAGACTAGAAGTGCAGCTTTGTATCCTGAAACAATTTTTTTTAATTGATATTTTATAGATTTGGGTCATTGTGGTTTTTCCCTCCTAAATTATTTTGCTTTCAGCAACCATTGAAACCAATATGCAAACATGTTAGCCCTGATGAACAATGCCAGAAAAAGTATAATCATACAAAGTGACTAAATTAATCATTTATACACTAATAACTATGTGAAATAATAAGGCATGAGGAATTGAATTAGGAAAAAATGCAATCAAAATTAGAGTGCATCTTAATTAGATTTAGATTTTTGATTAGATTTCCCAAAAGGGCTGTAAATTAAGTTAAGCCAGTAGCATGATGATGACCTTGCCATCATTAATGGAAACTCAACTTGGAGCATGTATGGTATATTTGACACACTTTGTAAAAACTTATGTGGATACTTTATTTAAGCTGAAATTATAACAAGACTCTTCTCAGACTTCCGTTTACAGTATGATAAATCATATTTATTGAGCATTTATTTTATTCCAGAAACATTATCTCTTTAAAAACTCTCCAACAACCCTGTAAGATAAGTATTATATTCTTCCATTTTAAAAGTGAGAAAACTGAGGTTCAGAAAAGTTAAGCATTTTAGAAAAGGTGAACAATTGTTAAGATAAGGGGCCAAGTTAAAACCGAGATCCCTCAAATGCCAAAGCCTGCCCTTTCTAGTCCTTATGCTCCATTGTACCACCTCTCTCCCCCTGGATCATCAGGGTTTTTTAATGCAATTTTGTTGGTATATCCTCACATACCTTGTAATAATTCAAAGTGTATAATCATTAGTCCACAGTATCATCATTTAGTTGTCCATTCATCACAATCCATTTTTAAGCATTTTCATTACTGAAAAAAATATATATATAAGAATAAAAATGAAAAAGACCATCCAAAACACCCCATACCTCTTATCCCACCACATTTATTTTGCGATTGTGAAAACCTCATGACTGACACTCCCTTTAACCAATGTATGGACAGATGAGTAAAAATTAAGGACGAAAATAAATAATCGCATGGTCATCATATAAAAGTTGTAGATAGTCATACATCATCTTCAAGAATCAAGGCTAGACTTCCGGAGAAGATGGCGGCTTAGTAAGACGCGCGGGTCTTAGATCCTCCTCCAGAAAAGCAACTAAAGAAACAGAAACAATACGAAACAGCTCCCGGAGTCACGACAGAGACCAAAAAAGACAGCGTACCCCATTCTGGAACGGCTGAATGGGTAGGGAGAATCCACTGCTGTGAGATACCCGAGGGGTGCACGTTTTCCCGGCTGGGGTGGCTGGCGTCTGGGGTCCCCTCCACGCACGTGGCTCCCCGGTCTGACTGGGAACATTGGATAGCGGGGCCCTCCCATCACGCTTGGCGTCTCGGGCCAGCTGGGCAATTTGGACCAGCACTCCCCCAAGCCACGGCCAGCGACCCCCGCCTCCACGCGCGGTTTCCCAGGCCGACTGCCCCGCAGACAAACGACCGCCACGAGCGCCACCTACTGGGCAGGAAAAGAAAAACAGAGCCCAGAGATTCCACAGAAAAACCTTTCAACCAGCTGGGTCCCACACCCAGGGAGATCTGATCAAATGCCCAGACACCAGCAGAAAATAATGGATGACGCTCGGAAAATTGAAGATATGGCCCAGTCAAAGGAACAAACCAATAGTTCAAATGAGATACAGGAGCTGAGACAACTAATGCTGAATATACGAACAGAAATGGAAAAACTCTTCAAAAACCAAATCAATAAATTGAGGGAGGACATGAAGAAGATATGGGCTGAACAAAAAGAAGAAATAGAAAATCTGAAAAAACAAATCACAGAACTTGTGGGAGTGAAGGACAAAGAAGAAAAAATGGAAAAAACAATGGATACCTACAATGGTAGATCTAAAGAGACAGAAGCTACAATTAGTGAACTGGAGGATGGAACAACTGAATTCCAAAAAGAAACAGAAACTATAGGGAAAAGAATGGAAAAACTTGAGCAGGGAATCAGGGAACTGAATGACAATATGAAGCGCACAAATATACGTGTTGTGGGTGTCCCAGAAGGAGAAGAGAAGGGAAAAGGAGGAGAAAAACTAATGGAAGAAATTATCACTGAAAATTTCCCAACTCTTATGAAAGACCTAAATATACAGATCCAAGAAGTGCAGCGCACCCCAAAGAGAATAGACCCAAATAGGCGTTCTCCAAGACATTTACTAGTTAGAATGTTAGAGGTCAAAGAGAAAGAGAGGATCTTGAAAGCAGCAAGAGAAAAACAATCTGTCACATACAAGGGAAACCCAATAAGACTATGTGTAGATTTCTCAGCAGAAACCATGGAAGCTAGAAGACAGTGGGATGATATATTTAAATCACTAAAAGAGAAAAACTGCCAACCAAGACTCCTATATCCAGCAAAATTGTCCTTCAAAAATGAAGGAGAAATTAAAACATTTATAGACAAAAAGTCACTGAGAGAATTTGTGACCAAGAGACCAGCTCTGCAAGAAATACTAAAGGGAGCACTAGAGTCAGATACGAAAAGACAGAAGAGAGAGGTATGGAGTAAAGTGTAGAAAGAAGGAAAATCAGATATGATATATATAATACAAAAGCCAAAATGGTAGAGGAAAATATTATCCAAACAGTAATAACACTAAAAGTTAATGGACTGAATTTCCCAATCAAAAGACATAGAATGGCAGAATGGATTACGACCCAGCAATACCACTGCTAGGTATCTACTCAAAGGACTTAAGGGCAAAGACACAGACGGACATTTGCACACCAGTGTTTATAGCAGCATTATCTACAACTTCAAAAAGATGGAAATAGCCAAAATGCCCATCAACAGACGAGTGGCTAAACAAACTGTGGCGTATACCTACGATGGAATATTATGCAGACTAAACTTATGAAGCATGTAATAACATAGATGGACCTAGAGAACATTATGCTGAGTGAGTCTAGCCAAAAACTAAAGGACAAATACTGTATGGTCCCACTGATGTGAACCGACATTCGAGAATCAGCTTGGACTATATCATTGTTAACAGAGACCAGCAGGAGTTAGAAACAGGGTAAGATAATGGGTAATTGGAGCTGAAGGGATACAGACTGTGCAACAGGACTAGATACAAAAACTCAAAAATGGACAGCACAATAATACCTAAGTGTAATGTAACTAGGTTGGAACACTGAATGAAGCTGCACCTGAAATATGGTTTTTTGTTTGTTTGTTTGTGTGTTTGTATCTTTTGTTTTTGTTTTTTTCTTTTTCCTTTTTATATATATATATATTATTAGTATTATTATTTTAATTCTCTTCTCTATATTAACATTCTATATCTTTTTCTGCTGTTTTGCTAGTTATTTTCCTAAATCGATGCAAATGTACTAAGAAATGATGATCATACATCTATGTGATGATACTAAGAATTACTGAGTGCATGTGTAGAATGGAATGATTTCTAAATGTTGTGTTAATTTCTTTTCTTTTTTTTGATTAATAAAAAAATTAAAAAAAAAAAAAAGAATCAAGGCTACTGGAATATACTTTGACAGTTTCAGGTATTTCCTTCTAGCTTTTATAAATCATTAAAAACTAAAAAGGGATATCTAGATAAAGGATAAGAATAACCTCCAAAATGAACCTCAACTCTATTTGAAATCTCTCAGCCACAGAAATCTTTTTTGTTTCATTTCTCATTGGCCTTATGGCCAAGAAATCTTTCTCAATCCCACAATGCTAGGGCCATGCTCATCCCCGGGAGTCATGTCCCATGTAGCAGGGGTTCATCTGCTGAGTTGACTTAGAGACAGAGGCCACATCTGAACAACAAAAGAGGTTCTCTGGGGGTGACCCTTAGGCATAATTATAAGTAGGCTTAGCTTCTCCTTTACATGAATAAGTTTCATAAGGGTAAACCACAAGATCAAGGGCTAGGCCTATTGCCAGGCAGTCTCCAAAGCTTGCAAGAATATCTGGAATTCCTTGGGAGGGGAAGTATAATATTTCCCTATTTTCCCCAAGGCCCTCAAGGGAGCTTTGCAAATCCTTTTTTATTCTCTGCCCAAATTACTCAGAGATGTAGCAGAGCATCACACTAATCTGTATAAACCAACAAGATATCACTCCCTAGCAAGGTTTCATGTAATTACAGTGTTCAAATAAACTGACCCCACAAGTTAAATTAGATAGTGTGCTACAGAGAAAATAAATTTTGCACCAAATAAACATCTCTTCCTTTGGTCTCACACAGAAGTTGAAGTTTTAAGACACAGTCAATGTCATCCTTTAATCTTTAGTCTGATTTACCTTAGTTCTAACCAGATCTGGTTTGTTCCTATCTCTAATTGAAGTCTGATTCTTTTTCAGCTTTTTAAACAGTTGCTTATGGGATAGTGCAGACTTTCAGAGCTGTAGAACTCTAGCTCTGAGTCTCAGGTGTCACACTGATACCACAAGTTCCAGGGACCAAACAGGTTATTCTCAAAATGCTCAGTATCTCAGAATTTAGAAATAACCACTACAACTCAGGAATAGATGTGGCTGCTGTAAGAGCTTACAATCTAGAGAATTTTACAATACGCCTTTCCCTGATATGCTCTCGAGTTCAATTCTTTGAGTTTGCACATTATAGTTAGTCCATATTGGTGAAACACCATAACGTTTGCCTTTTCATTTCTGGCTTATTTCACTCAACATACTGTCCTCAAGGTTTATTCATCTAGTAGCATACCTCAGAACTTCATCCCTTCTGGAAGCCACTCAATATTCCATTGTATGTACAGATCACAGTTCCCCTTTCCGTTCATCAGTTGATGTACCTTAAACCATCCATTGCAAATTATGAATGCTGCTGCCAAAAACACCAGTGTGCAAATGTCTACTCATGTCCCTGCTTTCAGTTCTTCCAAATGTATATACTTAATAATAAGGTTGAAGGATCAGATAGCAATCATATACTTAGCCTCCTATGGAATCATCACACTGCCCTCCAGATGGGCTACTCCATTCTACTGCGCTACCAACAGTAAATAGAGAACAGTACATCCCTCTCTCTACATTTTCTCCAGCATTTGCATCTTTCCATTATTTTTTAAACAGTTTTATTCACACACTGTATACTCTATCCTAACCAAACAATCAATGGCTCCCATTATAATCACTTAGTTATGCATTCACCACAATCAATATGAGGACATTTTTCCATTTCTTCCACAAATAAAGAGGAAGAGGAAGAAAAGAAAAATGAAGACTAAAAACTAAAAAAAGATAAAGTAAAAAGGAGGAATACCAATATCAAGAATCCCTTATCCATCCCATATGTCACCTTCTTATTGACATTTATCTTTGGTATACTGCCTTTATTACGTTTACTGGAAGCATACTACAATGTTACTGTTAACTATAGACTCTCGTTTGCATTGATTGTATTTTTTCAATATAACACCCAATTTTCAAACCCTTGTAATGTTTACACTCATTTGTTCTCCATTATGCAAAAAACATTCTTATATTTGTATATTTAATCACCATCTTTGACCACTCTAGGTTCCACTAAGTTACAACTTTATCTTCTATCTTTCTTTCCGGTGTCACACATGCCCCTAGCCTTTTCTTTCATCTATACTCACACTCATCTTTTTTCAGTGTCCTGACAATATTAGGCTGCCATTAGATATTGTACTATCCATTTCTAGATCTATAGAATGAATCCTGTTAACATTCTGTACTCCTTCACCATCAAATGCCTGAACTCAACCCTCTTTCTATCTCCTGAAAACCTGTGTTCTCAACTTTAACTCTCAAAGTTTGTTCATTAAAGTTAGTTTATATTAGTGAGACCATATAACATTTGTCTTTTTGTTTCTGGTTAATTTCACTGAACATAACATCCTCAAGTTTCATCCAATTTGTTGCATGTGTCATGACTTTACTCTGTCTTACCACTGCATAATATTCCATTGTAAGTTTATACCACAGTTTGTTTATCCACTCATGCTTTGGTGAACCCACATTTGGGCTATCTCTTGGCAATTGTGAATAATGCTGCCATAAACATTGATATGCAAGTATCTATTCATGTCCCTGCCTTCAGTTCCTCTGGAAATATACCTAGTAATGACATTTGCTGGATCATATGGCAATTCTACACTTAGCTTCCTGAGTGTGTTAGTTTGCAAGCCGCCAGAATGTGATATACTAGTAATGGAATGGCTTTTAAAAAGGGGAATTTATTAAGTTGCAAGTGTACAGTTCTAAGGCTGTGAAAATGCCCAAATTAAAGCAAGGATATAGAAATGTCCAATCTAAGGCATCCAGTTAAAGTTACCTTGGTTCAAGAAGGCTGATGATATTCAGTGTTTCTCTATCAACTGAAAAAGCATAGGGCAAACATGGTGACACCTGCTAGCTTTCTCTTCAGGCTTCTTATTTCATGAAACTCCCCTAGGGGTGTTTTCCTTCTTCATTTCCAAAGGTCTCTGGCTACATGAACTCTATAGCTATTTCCAAAATGGTTCCCTCTTAAAGGCTCCAGTAAGCAAACCCCATCTTAAATGGGTGGAGACACATCTCCATGGTAACCATCTAATCAAAAGTTACCACCCACAAATGGGTGGGTCACATCACCATGGACACAATCAAAAAGTTCCCACCCAGCAATCCTGCATGAGGATTAAAGAACTTTGCTTTTCTGGGGTTCACAACAGATTCAAACCGGCATACTGAGGAACCACCAAACTGCCTTCCAACTGATTCCACCATTGTACATTCCCACCAACAGTGAATAAGTGTGTTTCTTTCACCATATTGTCTCCAGCACTTGTCATTTTCTGTTTTTTTTTTTATGATGGCCATTATAGTAGGTGTGAGATGATATCTCATTGTTGTTTTGATTTACATTTTCCTAATAGCCAGTAAAGTTGAGTATTTTTAAAATATATATTTGAGCCATTTATATTTTCTCTTTGGAAAAGTGTCTATTTATGTCATTTGCCCATTCTTTAATTGAGTTGCTTGTCTTTCTGTTGTTGAGTTGTAGGGTCTATTTATACATTCTGGATATTAAACCCTTACCTGATATATCTTTCCAAATAATGTCTCCTACTCCATAGGCTGCCTTTTTACTCTTCTGACAAGCTCCTTTGATGCTTAAAAGTACTTAATTTTGAGGAGATCTCATTTATCTATTTTTTTCTGTCATTGTTCATGCTTTGGCATAAGATCTAGAAAACTGCCTCCTATCACAAGTTCTTTAAGATAGTTCCTTATATTTTCTTCCAAAGTTTTATATTGCTAGCTCTGTTTAGGTCTTTGATCCATTTTGAGTTAATTTTTGTATAAGGTGTGAGATGTGGGTCATCTTTCATTTTTTGGATATGGATATCCTTTTCTACAAACACCATTTATTGAAGAGGATTTTCTGTCCCAGCTGAATTGGTTTGTTCACCTTTTCAAAGATCAACTGTCCATAGATGAGAAGGTCTACTTCTGATCCCTCAATTCTATTCCCTTCATCAGTATATCTATCTTTACGCCAGTACTATGCTGCTTTGACCACTGTAGCTTTGTAATATGCTTTAAAGTCAGATAGTGTGAAACTTCCCACTTCATTCAGCTTTCTCAAGATATTTTTAGCTATTTAGTGCGCCCTGTCCTTCCAAATACATTTAGTTACTGTTTTTTCTATTTCTGCAAAGTAAGGTGTTGGGATTTTAATTGTTTTTATGTTGAATCTATAAATTAATTTGAGTAGAATTGACATCCTAACTATATTTACTCTTCCAATCTATGAATACAGTATGCCCTTCCAATTATTGAAGCCTTCTTTGATTTTTTTTTAGCAATTTCATGCCATTTTCTATGTATAGGTTTTTGTGGGCTTAGTTAAGCTTATTCCTAAATATTTGATTCTCTTGATTGCTATTGTAAATGAAATTTTTTCTTAATTTCCTCCTCAGATTGCTCATTACTAGTATATAGAAACACAATTGATTTTTGCATGTGACTTTGTTATTCTTTCCTTCTGTTTACTTTAGGTTTAGTTTGCTGTTCTTTCTCTAGCTCTTCTAAGTGAACAATTAATCCTTCAGTTTTTGCTCTTTCTTCCTTTTTAGTATAAGCATGTGGGGCAATTAATTTCCCTTTCAGCACTACCTTTGCTGCATCCCATAAGTTTTGATATTTTGTGATTTCACTTTCAGTTGCCTCAAGATCTTTAATGATTTCTCTTGTAATTTCTCCCTTGGCCTTCTAGGTGTTTAGGAGTATGTTGTTTAGCTTCTAAGTATTTACAAACTTTCCCACCTTTTACCTTTATTGATTTCCAACTTCCTTCCATTATGACCCAGGAAAATGTTTTGTATAATTTTGATCCTTTTTAAATTCATTCAGACTTTGGGACCCAAGATGTGATCTATCCTGGAAAATGATACATAAGTATTTGACAAAAATGTGTATACTGCTGTTGTGAGGTGCAATTTTCTCTAAATGTCTGTTAAGTCTAGTTCACTTATTGTACTATTCAACATCTGTTTCCTTATTGATCTTCTGTCTAGATGTTCTATCCATTGTTCAGAGAGGTGTGCTGAAGTCTCCAACAAACAGAGGTATCTACTTCTCTCTTCAATGTTGTATGTGCCTTATGCATTTTGGGGCACTATGGCTCAGTGCATAAATATTTATGATTGTCATGTCTTCTTGATGAATTGTTTATTTTATTTATTAATACATAGTGTCCTTCTATGTCTCTTTCAATTGTGTTACATTTGAAGTCTAATTTGTCTGGTATTAGTTGAGCTACCCTTGCTTTTTTCTTGTTGTTGTTTGAAATATCTCTTCCCAACCTTTCATTTTCATACCACTTTTGCCCTTGGGTCTAAAGTGAGTCTCTTGTAGATAGCGTATAGATGGGTTCAGTTTTTAAATCCATTCTGCCAGACTATGCCTTTTGATTTGGGAGTTTAATCCATTAACATTTAATGTTATTACTATAATGGCAGTACTTTCTTCTACCATTTTGTCTTTGGATTTTATATGTCATATCTTCATCTCTTTTGCCATATCTTCCCTCAACTCATTGATTTGATTTTTTACATGATTTTGCATGTCTGTCTGATCATTCTTAATTGTTTCAACTCCTGTATCTCATTTGAAATGCTAGTTTGTTCCTTTGACTGGGCCATATCTTTTCCCAGTATGACATATTTTTTTGCTGGTATCTAGACCTCTAGAATACCTTCTGTTTAACTGATCAGAATTTTTCAGCTCTTATTTTTCTAGTTCTTGCCATGCCTATATGGAGCCTTTTTTTGAGGAGGATTTCCCCAGATATGATTGACCTCAATCAGATTTTACCAGACAACACAGGCCCTGGTCTCAGGAGGTACGATCAGTATCAAGTTTCCCTGAGAGTGAGACCCAGCAGGTTGTCAGACCTAACTATGAAGCCTCTTGACTCTGTGCTTTTCCTATCCTGCCCAGCAGGTGGCACTTGTCAGCCCACAGCTCCCCACCATGGTAAAATGATGTGGTGCTTTTCATTCTCAGCAGACATTCCCTGCCAGGGGTGTGTTTGAGACAGATGCAGTGATAGAAGGTGAGCTTAGGTTACTTCTGTTTTCCAGCCCCTGGGTCCTGAACTCCCTGAAGGAGGGCCACAACTTGAGCTGGGCACACCCCCAAACTTTTCATGGGGAAGATACACCCTTTAGGGAATTATCTCCCCCACTTGACTCATTACTTTGCCTCTCTGACCTATCTTAATTCAATCCTTGGACGGATCCCACTACAATTAAAAATGCCTGAGACTTTCTCTAATGAGTTGCTTAGAATAGTTGTTAAAAAGAAGAAGAAAACTATCCCTTTCATAGGCAGTCCCCAGCCCCCAAAGTCCCCAGTCATGAGCCCGTGTTGGTACCTGGCTCTATGTGCTCCCTTTTCCAGGACATTGAGCTCAGCTAACCCCAAAATCCCTGTCATTAATTCTTTTTAACTTTATTTCAATTTATTTTTTGTCTGTCAGTCCCACCTCCTCTCTGTGGGAGTTAAAGACAATTGGAGCTTGGCTGAGCTACCTTCCCTTGCTCCCAGTAGAGGCTACTTACAGGTATGCACTTTAGGGAATTATCTCCTTCACCTGACTAGTAAATTGCCTCTCAAACATATCTTAATTTCACCCTTTCCTGGGGCAGTGCTGAAGCCTGAGAATACGCACAGCTCTATCTAATGGGCTGTTAGGAAGTTAAAAAAAAAAATCTGAGAAAAAAGTCCTTTTCACAGCCCCCAGCTCCCTGGGTTTGCCAATCCACAGTTGGAATTGGTACCTGGCTCCGTGCACCTCCTTTTCCATTACTTTGAGCTCATCCCAACTCAAAAAGCCTCTGTTTGCTTTTTTTTTTCATCAACCCCATCTCCACTCTGCCAGAATGAAACCTCCAGGTTCCTTTCATGCTTGCTCCAGTTTTATCTGTGCTCAGAGCTTCTATTCAGCAGTCAGAATTTGTTAATTAATTCCCCCAATTAGAGCTTGGTTGAGCTACCTTCCTTACTCCTAGTAGAGAGGGCTTCTTTTCCCCTCAGAAACCAACTCCAGGACAGCATGTAATGCCAGTGGGAGGATGGGCACTAGCCTCCACAGCTTGGAAGACTTAGCATTCTGCATGGGATCTCGGACATCCCACCCATTCCAGACTGGTGTACAATATGTGCATGCTCACAAAAGTCCCCAAACAGTTGTGCCAGACAGCTCCTGGCTATTTCTAGCTGCCCTAGAGGATTAACTAAATTCCACACCTCACTATGCCACCATCTTCCATACTTTTTGTTTTCTGTCACATAATTCTTTCCTTTTAAAATGCTCTCACTTTTCCACTTTGTGGTTTTGTTGCTGTTGAAGTGTCTTTTAGGCATCTTCTCTGCACCCAGTGCTGCTTGTTGAAATCGTCCATCCTTCTAATAAATCAAGTCTCATTTTAATATAGTCCTCTTCATGACATGTTCTGATAATCAAATAACTTATTGCCCTTGACTTCAATCCATGCAGTATTTTCCTTTTTCTTATCTCTAATATCTTTTCCTTACTTAACTTTAAAAATAGTTATTTCTATATTTGTGTTATCTTGTTAATGAATTGCAAATTCTTTTAAGGAAGTCACTGATCTTAAATCATATTGTAAGGCAGTAGACAGAGTGCTTTTAGAAAGTAGGATTCAATGAATATTTTGGAGAAGAAAAAAGGCAATTCATAAAAGAAGAAACAATGAGGATGTTGGTGGCATTTTATCAATCACAATGCTTCTCAGTACTCAAGATAAATGTCAGAAATGCTGCCACTGAAGGTGAACTATCTTCCAGCCAACTTCCTGAGGGCCCCCTTCACATCCTTATTCCTCAGGCTGTAAATGATGGGGTTCAGCATAGAGGTCATAACTGAATAGAACACAGAGATGACCTTATCTTTTTCACTCATAAGCTTGGAATTGGGTCTCATGTAGGCAAATATTCCAGAACCATAGTAGAGGACAACGACAGTGAGGTGGGAGCTGCAGGTAGAGAAGACCTTCAGTCTCCCCTCCCCTGACTGCATCCGGATCACAGTGGAGATGATGTTCCAGTAGGAAACTAGGATGAGTGAGACAGGAGCCAGGAGGATGACCATACCCATTGAAAAGAGGGCCATCTCAGCACTGTAGGTGTCTGCTGAAGCCAGCTTCAGGAGGGCGGGAGGTTCACAAAAATAATGATTAATTATGTTCTGTCTCTGGTAGGGGAGATACAGCGTAAATGCACTGTCCACTGAAGATACAAATGCCCCATTGATCCAGGACACTAGGGCAAGCTGGGCACAAACCCTCTGGGTCATGATTGTGGAGTAGTGCAGGGGCTTGCAGACAGCCACATACCGGTCATAGGACATCACCGCCAGCAGTGTACACTCTGTACAGCCTGCTAGCAGGAAGACAACTATTTGTATTGAGTACCCAACAAAGGAAATGGTTTTCTTTTTTACAAGGAAGTGGGCTAGCATCTGCGGAACAATGCTTGTAGAGAAACAGAGATCAGCAAAAGACAAGTTTTTGAGGAAAAAATACATGGGAGTGTGCAGACGAGAATCGGTTTGGATAAGTATTATTATGAGCAGGTTTCCAAACACAGAGAGAAAGTAAATTATCAGGAAAACACAGAACAATAAAATCTGGATCTTTGGATCTTGTGAAAGTCCCAGCAAAATAAATTCAATCACAGATGTTTGGTTTTCTTCCCCCATTGATGTTTATTCCTGTTTACCTGTCATCAGAAAGAGAACACATGCATTCTGTATGTCTGATGTCATAAACTTTTGCAAACATGTATTATTTAAATGAGAGCACCTTATTGGGCCATTAGAATTCAGCTGTTTTCAGTGATAGATAGTATTGGGATGTGTGTTGCTGTTTCTAGAAATTTACACAATTTTAAACACATTTTTCCTTCCTTGATCCTTTTGGTAGCCTGAATCACATTCTATATGGTTTCTCAACAAATCTTGGTTTCAAGATATTTATATATTGCTAAATGACTATTTAGAAATATTAACAGAATTAGCTTTGATTCAATTTTCATAGTTTTAACTCATTAAATGGTTTGTATTTACTTGTATTTGGGGTCTGAAAATAAGGTGAACTGGTTTAGACAATGAAAACCACTTATATTTTTAGATTTCTAAAAACCTAAAAGCCATCAACAACACACAGAACTTAATGACAAATTTGCCCATAACAGAGTAGAAGGTTTAAATATGGTGTTTGGAGTCAAATAGATTAATTGTAGTTGTTAGTGCCTGTTTTTTCCATAGTGTTTTTATAAAGCGACTTTTAAACTAGCAATCCAAACAGGGTAAGGGAAGAAAAGAGGTCATGTCAATGGACCATAATCTTGACCTTTGCTTAAATATTTCACATAATAAAAAAATACATGCCATCATGAGACTTTAGCATCTGGAGACTTATATGAGGAAAAGAAGTCAGAGCTACATAACAATCTTGAACTTCTGAATATCAGATTATACAGTCCCATGGCACACTGAACCTCAGATCACCTCTGACCTCTTCTTCACCTGTGGTGAACAGCTCTGATTCTCCCGGTGCCAGGCATTCCACCTCAAGAACTCATTGTCTTTCAGTAGTCTTCCCCAGGGAACTTTGGAAGTATAGGCAAGTTAATGCCCCAAGATGCAACCTTCAACCGTGGGCAAGAGACATTAATAAATAAGTGTGTCATACATTTCTGGGAGGCATCCCATGAGATGCCTTGGCAGGGGGGGGGAAATCCAGCCAATGCTTCAGAGCCAAAGGAAATTATCTTCAATCCATAAAATGCTTGTTCATGAATAGCCGGCTCCTAGAAATGGCTGAGGTCAAGGTTTTCAAATATTATCAACTAGAAAATGATCTGGGGAAACTAAGCTTTGTAGTAAAGTCACATTCAAATTTCTAAAGTTTAAGGAAGAGCCAAGTTTAACCAGCTCTAAGGAGGGCAATCAAGGAATATATCAGGTTCTCCAGCGGGGCCAAATGGAGCAGGAGTCAGTGCGTGTGGTGTCACTGATGACCACACTGGATTAGATTTGTAATGTAGAAGACTTGGTGAGGTATGGGAACCCAACTGTTGTCTCTAGGATCTTGTATGCTGAGTAGCAGAGCATGCTACTTTTAAATAAGAATAATAACGTTAATAATGCTAAAACTAAAAATAACTGAAAAAAAGAACCTAATTTTACTTTATTTGGCACTTAAAATATTCTAGGCACTCCTATAAGCATATAATATTTACTAAATTATTTAATTCTGAAAAATTCCCAAGAGGTCAGTATTACTAATGTCCCCATTTGATATGGATTCTGAGGCACAAAGAGGATAAGAAGTTTTCCAGAAATTCAGAACTAGTAAATATTGAACCAGGATTCAGTTCCAGTTGGGCTCCACAGCCCAGTCAAGCTATCAGCCCATTGAATAGAAGTTCAGATTCTATTCATACATATTCTTCCTTTCTAGAGATACACTCTGATTCTAAGCTCGATCTCAGTCCACGAAAGGAGCCAAATATGGAAAGCACCACAGAATGAAGATTTGGGGAAAACATAAGGCTGTGGGTGATAGTTTACATAGAAAAGAAACAAACATGCTTATCTTTCTGTAGCTTGTATTGAGGAGAGGAGACTGAGAGCATCTGTGAAAATGTCTGCACAATCAGTAACTGAAACCTACGACACTCTGTTAATATTCCCCATTTATTTTCTGTCCTTTCTTTCTTTAGCTACCTGCTGTTCATTGAGGATTTCATGCAAGTCCTTTACCTCAACCACTAATTATGTATGGAATGTCTCAAAAATTATCCAATATCTGGCCACTATTATAAACTTGAATCCTATTTTCAATTTCTGCTGGTTATTTACAATAGAATATTTTATTTCTGCCTCAAAATCAATGTATTGACTGAACTCTTAATTTTATTCTACAGATCATTTTAACTTCCTTAATCCTACAAACAGTATGACCAATTTTCCTAATGATCATAGCCTAAAAAACATAAAATCAGCTTTGACTTCTTTACCCTCCTTGTTTCTTCCAGTTATCAGTCATAAAGTTCTCTGGATTTTTCCTTTGAATCGTCTTTCAAATCCCACCCTTTCTTTTCATTGGCATTGTCATCCTTGCTATTCTAATATTTCATTCCATTCTGCTTGTATTATTTCAGTGCTCTTCCAGTTTCTTTCTACACCCTAGAGTGTAATACATGCTGTATTCCACTAACTGATGAATCTTCTAAAGTAAGTGATTTCCTATGTACCCTTAAATAAACTCCAAATTCCATAATTGATCATTTAAAGCCTACTTCATACTGACCCCAATCTCATTCCTACTTATGCCTTACTGTTCAGTAAAACCAAATTGTTAATAATGTAATGGTATTATATTCTAAGAGCTTGGTTAAGTGAAAAAAAAAAGAGCGAGAGATAAAAAAACAGGTCACATTAAGTATATCTATTAATTGAGACTAATTTAAAAATTATAAGTGTTATCATACACATATTTAGTAAAATAAATGCTGAATTTCTAGAAGCAATCAGTACATTTTTGTTGTTGCTGTTTTTGCATGGGCAGGCATGGGGAATCGAACCTGGGTCTCCAGCACGGTAGGCGAGAAATCTGCTACTCAGCCACCATCGCACCACCCAATCAATACATTTTTAAAGTTTTAGTTACCAATTTTGAAAAAAGCAATGAAATAGACTGAAAAATGTAAGAAAAACTATGATGGTTTTTAAATATTTACATTTCATAAATCTCTGGCACATGTGGTCTTACATATGTATCCCATATAAATTTCAAGGAATAGATCATTTTTATTTTTTAATTATACCACAGCATAGAAAAATAGGATGTTGGCAGTTTCAAATAACAACAAGAAGAAAAAAACAACATCTCAAGCTGTGCTGAATATAAAGGGCACCCACTGGCCCTTGTTACTGTTAAGTCCAAGGGCAGAGCAATATTCAAAAGTGAATTCATACAATGTTTCAACATGACAAGAAGTCTATGCTTATGTATGTAGCTGAGAATTTAGCTTACCTATAGGTATGCCTAAGAGTCACTTCTGAAGGACCTCTTTTGTGGCTCAAATGTGGCCTCTCTCTCTAAGCCCAACTCTGCAAGTGAAATCATTGTCCTCCCCCCTACATGGAACAAAGCATCCAGGGGTGAAAGTCTCCCCGGCAGGGTGGAGATGACTCCCAGGGATGAGCCTGGCCCTGGCACCATGGGATCAATAAAGCCATCCTGAACAAAAGGGGGAAAAGAAGTGTAAAAAATAAATTATCAGTGACTGAGAGAGTTAAAATAAAGTCAAGAGGCTACTCTGGAGGTCAGTCGTATGTAAGCTTCAGTTAGACATTGCTACCTATCGTAGTTTGCCAACTCCAACCAAACCATTCTTACCGGTCCTAAAGAACATCTAGGGCAATATATAAGATTTTACAAATGTTCCATGCACTAGGGTAACTTTCCAGAAACCTGCAACGTCCAGAGGGGTCCCTGGACCAGATAGGTTCTTAAATGCAGAGGGCTCAGCCTCTCCAGAAAATCAACTAGGTCCATACCCCACCCCATATTATTGACAGCCCCTTTCAACATGAAAAATTAGATAGGCATAGCCCAAATACCCCTAAAAAGTGGGAGAAAGATCAAAGGTGATGGTGGCGTTATACAGAGAAGGTAGGGTTTAGCAAATGTGTGTTATTGCTGAATCATTATATTGATATTACTTTTAGCCTCTAATACCTTAGAGCACTAGAAATAAAAACCTAAAAGTGTGACAAAGTGAAACTTAGGTAATGGCTGTGTAAATCCAAATTTCACCACATTCTTTCCAAAATCAAAGAAAAACACATAAACTGCCAAAGCAAACCATGAGTTTACCATGACTAGGAAACAGAGAATGCCTAAGCTTTAAATTGCCTTAGTGAGAAAAAACTCCCACCAAGTCAGAGAAAAACTCTCATATTCCAGGTGCACATCTTTTCAGAAAGCAAGAAAAAGTCCAACAAAAACTAAGTGGGAAAGAGAAGAAAAAAGCCAACAGAAAGCATGAGATTGATCTATAATCAATACCAGAAAGAGAAAATCCTCCTTTTGTGTAAAAACACTGTAAAAGAATCCTAGATGATCAGGGCACTGACTATAGAGAGGGAATTAATAATGTGTGTAATTCAAGGGACCAGTATTGGAAAGACAACACT
The DNA here is from genome assembly GCF_023851605.1 of Tamandua tetradactyla. Classification (NCBI taxonomy): domain Eukaryota; kingdom Metazoa; phylum Chordata; class Mammalia; order Pilosa; family Myrmecophagidae; genus Tamandua; species Tamandua tetradactyla. Next base: position 80,261,097 of record NC_135334.1, on the reverse strand, counting down.
TCTGAAAGAAAATAAGTTAAAAAGGAAGATAGAAGCAACATTGGCGATCAGGGATTAAAAGGGTGAGGAAGCAAAAGGAAGAAATTTATGGTCTCTGCAAGACAGAAGGTGTTTAAAAATCAAAGAGCACATAACCTATCCCCACTCCACCTGGAAAAAAAAATGTCATCCATTACAGAAACTTTTCCTCATTACACTGGCATATCCTTGAAATAGGACACCATGTTAAATTCATGAAATAAATTAAATTCTGAATTTATAAAAATAACTATATATTGTTGCACAGTATTACTGAGCAGAATCAACACATCAAGAAAGTAAAACATTACCAAGTGGGATTTATCCCAGAAATACAAGATTAGTTCAGTATTCGAAATTCATAAAGATCATGGGTGATATTACAAGCTCGAAGGAGAACATTTATATCATCATCTCCATAGACTCTGAAAAAAACAATATCCATTACTGATTTTAAAAACAGGACTAAGACTATATATCTTAGTCCTTTAGCTAGCCTCTTACTTGTGGAAAACACTAGAGGAATTTCCACGGAGATCAGAATAAGACAAGGATTTCTTCTATCTCCACTATTATTTAACATAGTACTGAAGATATTAACCATTGCAATTAGATAAGAGAAATCAATTAGAGGCAGAAGAATTGGAAAAGAAGTAAAAATTATCTCTATTTCCTGATGATATGATAGCATATCTGGAATATTCCAGGAATCAATGATGAAATTAATTCAAACAAACAAAAGAGCATTCAGTGAAGTATCAGCATATAAAATTAGCATACAGAAGTCAATAACTTAATATATACAACAATAACCAGTTAGCACATATAATGTTGTGGGGAAAACCTCAAATATAAGGGTAACAAAGAAGATAAAGTATTTAAGAACAAGTTTAACAAGAAATGTACAAAATCTATATGAGAATACCTTTAAAATACATCTTAAAGGTAAATATAAGTAGATTTGAAAAACATTCCTTGCTTTTGCCATCCCTTGCTTAACATAATAAAAATGTCATTTTTTTCTGTATATTTGTGTGTTCATAGACAGCTTGATTAGGGTAAAACTACAAAATCTGCCTCACTCACAATGACTTGAGTTATTTAGCTTTAGTTGCAAGCTATTTTGAATCTATTCCACACATGTATAGGCCAGCAGTCAGCCAAAGACTTGGGTAGAGTTACACATAGAATCTGGAGCACCTTTTGTCTGGTTCTCTACTGTTTGTTTCCTCTCACCCTACCTGATCTGCAAACTTAAAGCAGCTGCAGTTGCCTCAGGCTCTAGGTTCTGGTACTTCAGAACAGAGAAAAGGTGTTTTGCTTTCCTGGACAATCTGCCTGCTTTTGCTAACTCTGGAGCTTTCAGAGCGCTGTCTTTTGTACTTTGTCCAAAGTTTAGAATTATTACCTTTGAGAGGGTCATCTACTAGGCGTTTACTCTACCATATTGGAAAAAGTGACTTGTGCATTTTAACTATGAATATAATTGCAGTACCATGAGTTAGTCTTATTATTGTTTTATACAGTAAAAATCCACACATTTACTCTTTCTATTGCTCATCAGTCTACAGTGCATCTGCATGGTTCAATCTAGAATGCTTTTCACTCTGCTTGAAGAAACTTATTTAGTGTTTCCTTTTATGTAGTTCTATGGTTTTCAGTTTCATTCAGTTCTTGTGCAAAAAGTAAATGCATGTTGCATTCATTTTTGGAGGATATTTTCAGTAGTTATAAAAGAGGACATAAAGAGGGTGGGCCACAGTGGCTCAGCAGGCAGGAATGCTTGCCTGCAATGCCAGAGGACCCGGGTTCGATTCCCAGTGCCTGCCCATGTGAAAAAAAAAGAGGACATAAAGAAATAAACCTGTCTTTAGTCAATGATAGCATCTGATGAAATCTACAAAGACTCATAGAACTAACAAGTGACTTTATCACTGTTGTAGGATATAAGTCCAATATACAAAAGTCAGTAATATTTCTATCTACTAGCAACAACCAGAAATAAAAATTTTTAAATGCCATTTTAAAATATGTGGTTTCTTGCTTTATTAACTAGATAAATTCTTAGTCATTCTCGTAATCCTCTACCCTAATGCCACTTCTTCACCCAAACTTTCACTAACTCCATTAAGCTGAGTTACTTCCCATCTCTCTCCTCCTCTAGGTTTTGTTCCCACCACTGTTAATACATATTTTATATTGTACAATATTTATTTACATTCAAATCACTTTTATTATTTTATGAATTATTCTAAGATAGAGACCATTAGTGATCCTGTTACCATACTTGACACAGAGAGGTTTTTCAATAAATGTGTATCTCATGACACATACCAGTTTGCACATATTTTCACTCATATACCCAGACATATACACTGCCATGAACAAGAAAGAGTGAATGAGGTATCTATTGGGCCAATAGGGTGTCACCAGGAATGACCAGCAGAAAATATGCAAGCCCAGGCTTGCTCAACTGGGCTTGGGAGTAGGTGAAGTTGCAAAAACACTTTTTTCTTATATTATGTTCAAGAAGTAGCAAATACTATAGATTGTACAAACCTTTTACCTTCCATCTGAGATGAGGGCAAAGAATGTACATGGCAGAGATAACAGAATGAAGTATTGGGTCTTATAATAACAAAACTCTTCAATAACTATCATATCCTTGGCATTTGCTCCATCTCACTGTCTAGACCCAGGGATTTTCAGAATCAAAAGACCAGATTTCCCCATAGCCCCCTGCCTGTCAAAGATGGGAAAAATAAAGGGGGATGACACAGAGTCAGCAAAAATCAGGGAAGTATCCAGTAGGGTTGCGGTATTGGAACCTGAAGTCAATGTGGGAGGCTATTACTCTAGAGATTTTGGAGGACCTTTTGTGTAGAATATGATCCCCAAGGGCACTCTGGAGCACTATTTCTATGTTAAGAGGTCTATGGAAGGAAAGTTAAAGATAAGCCAAAAACAAAGAAGAGCGGTGCTGTAAAAGAAAAACACTGCAGAAGTGTCTCTTCAGAGACAGCATTCTTGATACAGTCCCAACTCTCACCTGGTGGGCTGATCTGAGTTAAACACAGAGTAGTGGAATCACTTGTGAGGGAGTCAAGGGCTAAATGCAGGAAAGTGAGATCTGGGCAACCTGAATTTCCAAATCCCACTAAGCAGCTCTCACTACATTTTTATTCCTATGAACTCAGAATGTGTCTCCATTCTAAAGCTTTGCCAAGCACATTTCTCAAGGATACAGACCTAAATTCTCCAAGGGTCTGAACTCTTGATTTTCCTGAGAGGAAGTTATTAAAAATGAGATGGTAAGAACTGATGTAAACAGGGCATTCCCATGAGTGCTCACTTTCTAAGATACCCTGAACTCATTTATATTATACTTGTAAACACAGACTGAAATTTATGTATCTCCCCTGATTTCAAACTCTATTTTTTTAAAAGTGAAAAACATGTATGGGTATATAGAATCCAAAACTTGTGCATCCAAATACGAATGGGTTAATTTTTCCATGCAATCAGCTCATATTTTCTCTTGTTGGCTTATTGCCTTTCTTCAACTTAGAAGCAAAGAAAGCTAAATCATCATCAGGGTTTATTAAGGGAATTTGGATTCTAATATTGCTTTTTTTTTTTAGTTGTACTGAATGATGTACCAAGATTTAAGAGAAAAAATTGAAAAATATTTCCAAAAGCTAAATAAGTTGCAAACTTTAGTTGTCCAAAACATTTGGTCACTTTAACTGGGTTAGAAGCATGTTTAGATATTGAGCCCTTCTGCTCTTGGGGTAGTCAAAGGGGTCTGAGGTTGCCAAACCTTCCTGAACTAAGAACAGCTTCCCTCATTTACTACAGTGTGCCACATGTTCACCTCACTAGTTCACTTTTACTTCAGATTGCAGTTTCTATGTGTCTTGTTCAGCAAATATACACATTATATCATTTAGCTCCTGCAGACAGGCCATGTGGAGTACACTGACAGCCAGCATTAGATGCCATTCATGTGTGAGGGCACAACCTTCAGATTATTCAAGTCTTCAACCTTTGAGGTGCCCCAGCTGGACAATACATGATGCAGAGACAAGCTAACCCCTCTGAGCCATGCCCCAAAGTGGATATTCATAACGTTTATTTTTGTAAGCTACTAAATTTGGGGATGATTTGTTATGTGACAATGGATAATCAGAATAGAATATTAATCTCACAATGAGATACCATCACATACCTAGCAGAATGACTAAAATGAAAAATCCTGACAATTCTATGTGTTGACAAGAATATGGAACAACTGGACCTCTCATACATCACCAATGGGAATGTAAAAATGTGCAACTACTCTGAAAAGCAGTGTGGAATTTTATTATAAAATTAAACATACATTTATTAGTCAACCCAGACATTCCACTCCTAGATATTTAACTAAGAGAAATGAGAACAAACGCTCACACAAAGACTATTGTAATACAATTGTACATGGCAGCTTTATTCAAATTAGTGAAAAACTCAAAATAATCCAAATATCCATCAATTGGTGAATGCATAAACAAACTGTGTTCTGTCCATACAATAAAATATTACTCCACAGGAAAAAAATTAATGAACTATTGATAAATGAAAAAACATGTCTGAATCACAAAAATATTGAGCTGGTCAAAAGGGAATTATTTTATGTGAGAGAAATACTATACATCTTGATTGAAGTTCTAATTATGAAAGTATATACATTTTTCAAAAATTATCTAACTATATGCTTAAAAAGATTAGATTTTATTATATTTAAGTTATACATCCAGAAAATTTATTTTTAAAAACTCTATTCTGTATGCCAATATAAAGAAAGGGGAATCCAAAGTTAGGTTATGGAAACAGCAACTCTGTTAGAGATGCAGTCACTGAATCATTCATAACAAAGTTATTGAAACAAAGGTGTTAAAGCCAGAAGTATTCAAATTTCCATGTCATCGATGTGATATTTATAAATACAAAGCTTTTGATATTTTGTAGAATCCTTACAAATGTTTCTAATATGATAACAAGCAACCTTGAAGATATTGCACAAGGCAAGATATTGCTACTTGTTTTGGTTGCAAGTAGCAAAAACAAAAACAAAAAAATCCATGTTTGATTACTTTTGCTTTGATCATAAGTGGATGCCACTAGAAAGGTTAGGGAGATTTTACAACAAATAATTTAAATCTCTTTTTCAAGTAAAAGACTACTGTATCTGTTTTCTCCATCTGCCTTCTTGTGTTCAAAAGTTGCTAAGCCCCTTCCTGCTCTGTCCTGTGTTTCTAATGAACATATCCTGGGGCTCCCTTGCTGACTGGCTTCCAATCGGAGGTAGATATTGGGAGGTGATATCAGGGGACAAGAAAGCAGCAGCATAAGCAGAAGTAGAGTATTTCTTTCCTTACAGCCCCCTGCTCAGGGCCCAGTTTTCTGACAGTGCCTGTGTCTCTGCTGTCTACAACTCCTGCAGCTGCTCCCTCTTTCAGAGCATCTTTTCCTGGAGAAAAGAGCACTCTTTCTTCCCCATTCTCCTCCAAGTCTTTGGGTGGCAATGGTTTTCTGCCCTTGCTAGTCTCTGGGTGTCTAAATATCCATGCTGGTTCCTGTATTTCTATCTTAACTTCTTTAAGTAGTTTCTTCATTAAAGTTTCTTGAAGCATCTGTTTCTTTCCAGGTTGTTTACTGATATGGTGATATTTTAACACTACAGAAAAATGAAAGTAATTCTCTAAACAAAGTAATGATTGGAAGAGACAAGCTTTGAAAATGGATGTTTAAAAATGTTTCAGTTAGCAGGTAATTTTGTGGCTAAAAATATGTGCTATGTATAAAAATTATTCGGTAGTCACACTGAAAAACTTGAACACAGAATTTCCTAAACTGAGAGTCTCCCGTGAAGATTTTCTGTGGATTTTTTATCCTCTATTGAAAGTAACTTTTAAAAATATATTATTGGTATGAGGTATAGTTATAAAACTAGTTGGCAATAAAGAGTGATTTCCATCAGTGAATATGGAAATTTACCAGCTGGATTTCAGAAAAAAATACAACAATGTGTGGATGGATTTGAAAAATTAACATCACCATTTTTGCAAGAAAGCATTGCTTGTATTTTAATCTATGAATCTTTCTGAGTCATGTAAGTTGCATAACTTACATAAGATTATTAAATTGTACCAGATAGTAAAAATAAAATTATCAAGATAAATAAATACTTGAACATCTAGCTTCCTTTTAAAAGTAAAAAGTTGGAAAGAATATCTTTCCCATCATAATAACAATGAAAATTATAACTTTTCTTTAACCTATCAAAGAGTTGAGGTTAGCAGGAAAGAAAACAGTGTAAAGCCTAATAAATTCGGAACCTACAAAAAAGAGAATGGGCAAGAGCACTGACTCTCCCGTGGTTGAGCACAGCAAGAAGACAGAGATACCATAATAGTGAGCTCTACTGGAAAATGTGTACAAAACTTCAGCAGAGAGACAGAAACTGCATAAAAAAATATAATGGAAATGCTAGAAATGTTTTCAAAACAGTAACAGAGGTAAAGAATGCCTTAAATGGGTTAATAAAGAGACAACAGATTAGAAGAAGGAATCAGAAGAATTAAAGAAAAGTAAAAAATATAAAGTAGTGAGGCAGGAATTGTGGAAAGATAGTGGAGTCGGGACTCAGGAATCAGTCCTTTCACCAGAACAACTATTAAATAGGCAAGCACTGTCTGAAACAACTCTTTCGAAACTCCAGAGGCCAGAAGAAAACTGTATAGCATCCAGGAAGAGGCTGACAAATAATGGTAAAGCATAATAAATTGTTCTCTCTGTTCAGTGGTTACCAGTGTCCATCCTCCACTCTCATGTCAAACCACTAGAAAGGAGCAAAAAAGCCCAGGAAAAGCCCCTGGCTAACTCACTGTTGAGAGAAAGGTATGTAAAAATCCTTCTCCTCAAGACCATGGGTGGAATGATCAAACAACTTATCATGGCTTTTGATTAGCAGCTTTGGATTGCTGGGGGCCTGGCTCTGAGGGCAGCCATTATTTCAGCCCACGAGGGACAAAGTCCATAGTAGAGGAGACTTAATGTCCCTGCACTTCCTTAGACCTATAAGGGACAGTAAGTTAAAGGGCTGCATTTTCTGGGAGGCCAAGAGGGTTCAGCTCTGGGGACCCATGAGAGAAGCTCTTGGAACTCCTTTCTGATTCCCTCCCCCAGGCACTTTGGAGCCAGTCTATGCCACTTTCATGGGTCTCTGGTCCTGTGTGAGCTGGAAAAGACTGACTTGGCAAAGTCCTGTTGGGCATGCCCCTCCTCCTAGAATTTGTCCTCCAGGCAAAACCAACTTGATATAACAAGTATAGCAAACTATAGAAGAAATGATCTGGGACAAAGATGATCTGGGGCTTCAAACACTCAGGAGAGGGAGGTCTGTCTCCTGGGAAACAGAGAGGACAACTAAACTCCTGTAAACAAGGGAACTCCAGAACAACCACGGAGCAAAAGCCCAGGAAAAGACACAGGCCCGCAAAGATGAAATATCTGCACACTGCATTCACCTTGGGCAGACCTTCCTGATAGGAGGCTGAAGTCAAGAAAATCTCTGTCCTATCACCAGCTGGTTACAAAATCAAGAAACAGACATCTCAGGGAATAAATCCCAGAGTTAACTTTTTAAAATATTAAAATGTACAGTCTGAAACCAAAAAGTAAAAGAGGAAATGTTAGTCCATGCAAAGGACGAGGACAAAAATCTAGAAAACACAAATAAAGAAGATAAGAATGTGGACATACTGAAAAAAAAAATCTTAAAAAAAATAATCTTAGAAATACTCAAGGACATGAAGGGAAATACAGGGACAGAAACTAATGGATATCATGAAATCAATGAATGAGAAATCTGAGCATATTAGTAAAAAGATAGAAATGTTTAAAAGGAACTAGCAGAACTATTAAACTTTACCACCAGGGAAACCCCTAATATTGCGTCAAACATTAGGGACAATAAATTAATAGGCCAAGCCCTTGACCTTGAAGCTTGCCCTTGTGAAGCTTATGTACATAGCAGAGAAATGAAATGTATGTATGTAGTAAAGAAGTTTAGCCTACCTATAGGTATGTTTGAGTTACTTGAGGTCCTCTTTTCTTGCTCAGATATGGCCTCTCTCTCTAAGCCCAACTCTCTCTCATTGTCCTCCCCACTACATGGGACATGACATCCAGGGGTGAAAGTCTCCTTGGCAGTGGAAGAGGACTCCCAGGGATGAGTCTGGCTCTAGCATGGTGGGATCAACAATGCCATCCTGACCAAAAGTGGGGAAAGACATATCAGTGTCTGATAGAGTTCATATATAGAGTCGAAAGGCTACCCGGGAGGTTACTCTTATGCAAGCTTAGTTAGGCATCATTACTATCATAATTTGCCAAAACCATTCCTGCAAATCCTAAAGGACACTTAGGGCATTATATATGATTTTGCAAAGGTTCCATGTACTAGGGTAACTTTCCAGGAACCTACAACCTCCAGATGCATCCCTAGACCAGATAAGTCCTGAAATGAAAAATTCCCAAGATGGTTTCAACAACAGATTGAAGCTGGCAGAAGACAGAATCAGTGAAAAGGGTGGTGTGTGGTGGGGGGCAGGGAACCAATGTAAACAATGGATGATATCTAGAACTATTTTAATAATCTTTCATCCATTGTAACATAGGTAATTACTGTTAAAAAATAGTTCAATAGGGACTTCCGGGAAGATGGTCAACTAGAGGAGCTTGAGATTAGCCCTACTCCACAGAAAATTTAGAGAAGGGGGACAGGAGGGCAACTGAGGTGGCAATTCAGAAGTGCAGCTGACCTGGGAGAGCCTTCTACACCACATGCAGCAGCCCTGGTCACAGAGACCAAGAAACTGAGAGGGTGAAAGTTGGAGCCTGGCATGAAGGCATGGTGTTGTGGAGCCCGTTGGAGTGCATGGGCAGGAACACAGGACTAGGAAGTAAGCCAAGCCGTGTTCCTTGGGTGCACTACCCTCACCAGCACAGTCCCATAACCGGCTACTCACCCACACCCCACGCACCTGATCCCGGTCACCCACTCGCATTCCCCGGGCTCCAGGCACACCCACCCCACCAGCTCCCAGTGCACATACTTGCCCCAACCCCCACCCCAAGTGCAATCCAGCCCACCTTTCCTGCACCCCTCCCGAGCACTATTTCCCCTTCCCTGTTCTCTGCAGGCTGTTGCCAGCATGTAAAGGTTGTGGGCACTAACCTCCATACCTAGGCTACCCCTGCCCCCCACCCATGGTGTTGCACAGCCTCACCCCACCCTTCCTGAGCTCAGTGCATCTGTTTATGGCACTCCTAGACCCAGGCATGCACAGAGGCCTTCAATCACATCATTCAGTTCTAGGAACTGCACTTCAAAGCAGTCCTAGAACAGCACATGTGCACAGCCCTCAGCCTCACTTCCCAGCTTTGACAAAGTGCCGACCTGCACAGCTGGGTCATGTCTGTCCCCAATCCATGAAGTCATAGCACCAACCTGCTGCCACAGCTCTATGTATGTGCACAAAGGGTCCTGTACCTTAGACCAGCATACACCAGGATTATGCCCCCCAGACTGGTGCACCCACACAGCTACATCCTCCCTGGCTGCTGGATGTCCACATTCACAAGCATCAGTGTAACATCCCCAACCTGCACCCATACCCGCCCTGAAACAAATCGCTGTACTGAATACTCCACCCCATGCCCTGCTCCCTGCTGTACAATCATCCTGCAAACACAAAGCCTTACACTACTGAAAGAAATCAACTCCCGAAGTAAATCAATAAAGATATTTACATGTGGCAAAGACAGCAGAAGATCACTAAGCATATCACAATGCAGACAGATATAGCCTAATGACCAAATTAAAACACCAGAGGAGACAAGACATTGGAACAACTAATCAAAGATGTTCATACAACTCTACTTAATAAAATAAGTGGGATAGAAAATGACATAAAGGAGATCAAGAAGACAGAAGAGCACAAAGAGGAATATGAGAGAATAAATAGAAAAATAGCAGAAATCACATTGATTAAAGACTCTGTTGACCAAATAAAAAACATGCTAGAAGCACACCACACCAGATTTGAAGAGGCAGAAGAAAGAATTAGTGATATAGAAGACAAAATAACTGATTTCGAAGATTCAAAACAGCAAATGGCAAAAAAATGAAAAAAATTGAATGGGAATTCAGGGAAATGATAGACAAAACAAAGCATGAAAATATAAGAATCATTGGTGTCCCAGAAGGAGAAAAGAGGAGTAAAGGGATAGGAAAGAGTAGTTGAGGATATAATGGGGGAAAACTTCCCAACCCTCACAAAGGACATAAATATACAAGTCAAAAAAAAACCCAATAAACTCCAAACAGAATAAATCCAAATAGGCTGTCCCCAAGACACATTCTAATCAGTCTGTCAAATGTTAAAGAGAAGCAGAAAATTCTGAAAGCAGCAAGAGAAAAATAATCTACTACATATAAGGGAAATCAAATACAACTCAGCTCAGAATACTCAACCAGCACTATGGAAGCAAGAAGCCAGTGGTATGATATTTTTAAGATCCTGAAAGAGAAAGACTTCCAGCCAAGAATTCTGTACCCAGCCAAGTTGCCATCAAAACTGAGGGGGAGATTAAAGTTTTCACAGACAAACAAGTCCTGAAAGAATTTGTCAACAAGAGACCAGCCCTACAGGAAATACTAAAGGGAATTCTGCCAGCTGAAACAAAAAAGACAGGAGAGGGAGGTCTGGAGGAGAGCACAGAATTGAAGAGTACCAGTAAGGGCAACTTAAAGGATAAAAAGAGAAAAAGGGAAAAGAATATATAGATCTGACAAACAAAATCAAAAAGATAAGATAGTGGATTCAAGGAAAGCCTTCTCAGTAAAAACTTTGAATGTTAATGGACTAAATTTACCAATTAAAAGATACAAATTGGCAGAATGGATTAAGAAACATAATCCAACTATATGCTCCTTACAAGAGACTCAGCTTAGACACAAGGATGCAAATAGACTGAAAGTGAAAGGATGGGAAAACATTTTCCATGCAAGTTGTAAACAAAAGAAAGTAGGAGTAGCTATACTAATATTGGACAAAATAGATTTTAAATGTAAAGACATCATAGGAGACAAAGAAGGACACCATATACTAAATAAAGGGTCAATCCACCAAGAAGATATAACAATCATAAGTGTTTATGCTCCCAATCAAGGAGATCCAAGTACATGAGACAGGCATTGGCAAAACTGAAGGGAGTGATAGATGGTTCAACAATAATAGTAGGAGACTTCAATACACCACTCTCTGTTATAGATAAAATAACCAGTCTGAAGATCAAGAAGGAAATAGATAACTTAAATAATTTGATAAATGAATTAAATCTAACAGACTTATATAGGTCATTTTACCCAAAAATATAAGTATGTACACTCTTTTCTGGTGCTCATGGAACATTCTCCAGAATAGATAATATGCTGGGGCAAAAAAAAGAAAAAACAGGTCTTTATAAGTTTTAAAACATTGAAACTATTCAAGGCACTCTCTCTGATCACAATTGAATGAAATGGATCTCAATAACCACCAAAGAATGAGAACCTTCACAAATATATGGAGATTAAATAACACACTCTTAAACAACCAGTGAGCCAAAGAAGAAATTACTAGAGAAATCAGTAGCTATCTGGAGATTAATGAAATTGAGAATACAACTTATGAGAATTATAGGATGTGGCAAAGGCTGTGCTGACAGGGAAATTTATTGCCTAAATGCCTACATTTAAAAACAAGAAAGAGCAAAAATAGAGGACTTAACAGCTCACTTGGAGGAACTTGAGAAAAAACAGCAAACTAACTCCAAAGTAAACAGAAGAAGAGAAATAACAAAGATTAAAGCAGAGATAAACAAATGGGGGGACAAAATAACAATAGAAAGAATCAATAAACCAAAAGTTAGTTCTTTGAGAAAACCAATAAAATTGATGGTCACTAGCAAGACTGATAAAGAAAAAAAGAAAGGACGTAAATAAACAAAATCAGAAATGAGAAGTAGTGCATTACTGTTCTAGTTTGCTAGCTGGTGGAATGCAATATACCAGAAACAGAACAGCTTTTAAAAGGGGAATTTTAATGAGTTGCTAGTTTGCAGTTCTAAGGCTGAGAAAATTTCCTAACTAAAACAAGTCTATAGAAATGTCCAATCTAAGGTATCCATCCAGGGAAAGATACCTTGGTTCAAGAAGGCTGATGAAGTTCGGGGTTTCTCTCTCAAGTGACAAGGCACATGGTGAGCACAGTCAGGGCTTCTCTCTCAGCTGGAAGGGCACATGGCAAACACAGCGTTATCTGCTAACTTTCTTTCCTGGATTCTGGTTTCATGAAGCTCCCCAGGAGGCATTTTCCTTCTTCATCTCCAAAGGTCGTTGGCTGGTGGACTCTCTGCTTCGTGGTGCTGCAGCATTCTCTGCTCTCTCTGAATCTCCCATTCTCCAAAATGTTTCCTCTTTTATAGGACTCCAGTAAACCAAACAAGACCCACCCAAATGGGTGGAGACATGCCATCACCTAATCCAATTTAACAACCACTCTTGACTAAATCGGATCATCCAGGGAGATGATCTGATTACAGTTTCAAACATACAGTATTGAATAGGGATTATTCTACCTTTAATTAAATGGGATTTTGATTAAAACATGGCTTTTCTAGGGGGCATACATCTTTTCAAACCAGCACAATTACCACAGACCCTGAATAAACAAAAGAAATCATAAGAGGATACTATAAACAACTATATACCAACAAACTGGACAACTTAGATAAAATAGAGAAATCCCTGGAAAGACAACAAACAAGCTACACTGACTCAGGAAGAAATAGAAGATCTTAACAAAACAATCACAAGTAAAAAGATTCAATCAGTCATCAAGAATCTTCCTACAAAGAAAAGCCTGGGGCCAGATGGCTTCACAGGGAAATTTTATTAAACATTCCAAAAAGAATTAACACCAATTCTATTCAAACTTTTATTTTAAAAATTGAGGAAAAAGGAACTCTACCTAACTCATTTCATGAAGCTAATATCATTTTAATACCAAATCTGGGTAAAGATGCTATAAGAAAAGAAAACTACGGGCCAATCTCCCTAATGAACATAGATGTAAAAATTCTCAACAAAATATTAGCAAATTGAATCCAAGTACATATTAAAAGAATTATACACCACTACCAAGTGGGGTTTATACCAGGAATGCAAGGATGGTTCAACACAAGAAAATCAATTAATATAATACAGCATATTAACAAATAAAAAGGGAAAAAAAAACATGATCATTTCGATTCATGCTGAAAAAGCATTTTAAAAAATTCAACATCCTTTTCAGATAAAAAACACTTCAAAAGATAGGAATCAACACAATAAAGAGAATATATGAAAAACTAATAGCCAGCATCATTCTCAATGGAGAGAGACTGAAAGCTTTTCCCCTGAGATCAGGTAGAAGACAAGAATGCCCACTGTGACCACTAGCATTCAACATTCTGCTAGAAGTTTTAACTAGAGCAATCAGGGAGGACAAAGAAATAAAAGGCATCCAAATTGGAAAGAAAAAAGTAAAACTTTCATTATTTGCAGATGACATGATACTAGACTTGGAAGATCCTGAGAAATCTACAGTGAAGTTACTTGAGCTAATAAATGAAAACCAGCAAGGGGGTGGGATAAAAAATTAATATGCAAAAATCAGTAACATTTCTATACACAAGCAATGACCTAGCTGAGAAGTCAGTTAAGGAAAATATTTCATTCAAAATAACAAGTAAAAGAATCAAGTACTTAGGAATGAACTTAACTAGGGATATAAAGGACTTCTACACAGAAAACTACATAATATTGCTAAAAGAAATCAAAGGAAATCTAAATAGGTGGAAAGACATTCCCTGCTCATGGATAGGAAGGCTAGATGTAGTTAAGATGTCAATCTCCCCAAATTGATCTACAGATTCAATACTGTACCAATCAAATTCCAACAACTTACTTTGAAGACTTGGAAAAGCTAATTACCAAATTCATCTGGAAGGGAAAGAGACCCCAAATAGCTAAAAGCATCCTAAAAAAGAAGAGTAAAGTAGAAGGGTTAACACTCCCTGACTTTAAAACCTATTATAAAGCCATAGTGGTCAAAACAGTATGGTACTGGCACAAAGATAGAAGCATTGACCAGTGGAATCAAACAAGAGTACAGAAATAGACCATCAAATCTATGCTCAACTGATTTTTGACAAGGTTCCAAATCATCTGAACTGGAACAAAATAGTATTTTCAATAACTGGGCATGGAAGAACTGAATGTCAATAGCCAAAAGAATGAAAGAGCACCCCTATCTTACACCCTACACAAAAATTAACTCAAAATGGATCAAACACCTAAATATAAGAACTAGCACCATAAAGCTTCTAGAAGAAAATGTAGAGAAACGTCTTCAAGACCTAGTAATAAAGTTTAGGTGGCTTCCTAAACTTTACACCCAACGCACAGGCAACAAAAGAAAAAAATAGATAAATGGGAACTCCTCAAAATCAAATGCTTCTGCTGCTCAAAAGACTTTGTCAAAAAAGGTGAAGAAGCAGTCAACTCAATGGTAGAAAATATTTGGAAATCACCTATCAGACAAACATTTGATTTCCTGTATATACAAAGAAATCATACAACTCAACAACAAAAGAACAAGCAATCCAACTGTAAAATGAGCTAAAGATATGAGTAGGCATTTTTCTGAAGAGCAAATACAGATGGCTCAAAAGCATATGAAGAAATGCTCATTTTCATGGCTATAAAGGAAATGCAGATCAAGACTACAATGAGATACCATCTCACACCTATAAGAATGGCTGCTATTAAAAAAACAGGAAACTATAAACATTGGAAAGGATGTGGAAAAAATGGGACACTTATGTACTGCTGGTGGGAATGTATAATGGTTCAGCCACTATAGAAGACTGTTAAGTGGTTCCTTAGGAAGCTAAATAGGGAGTTGCTCTATGACTCAGCAATAGCGCTTGGTATTTACCCAGAAGAGCTGAAAGCAATGACACAAACAGACATTTGCACACCAATATTCATAGCAGCATTATTCACAATTGCCAAAAGATGGAAACAAATCAAATGCTCATTAACAGACAAGTGGATAAACAAAATGTGGTATATATGTACAATGGAATATCATGCAGCAGTAAGATGCAATGAAGCACGTGACAAGAAAGATGAGCCCTGAGGACATAATGCTGAGTGAAATAAGCCAGACACAAAAAGATAGATACTGTATGATTCCACTTTTTTTACCAGCATAAAGATATAACCAGAGGCTTATAATACAGATTACAGGGGATGTAGAGATACATAGAAGCTAGAGATGGGTGAATGGTTAGCTAATGAGGTTGAACTTCAATGTAAGGGGATACATAGATGTGAAGGTGGTTCTGATAGGATTTAACAAATGAATATGAATGCTGAATCACTAAATTGATATCTCTTTTAGTCTCCAGTATCTTAGACCAGCTAGAAGTAAAAACCTAAAATTGTGGAAGTATAACCCATGTCAAACTCTAAAATATGTTCTATAACTAATTGTGGTGCCGTGCTTTGGAATTTATTGCTTTCTTGTATATATGCTATTCCCCCCCCCAAAAAAAAAGAAGCAAAAAAATGTCGATTGTGATGATTAAAAAATATTTAAACCTTCTAGCCTCCTATATTCTGGAGCAGCTAGAAGGAAAAATCTGAGAGGATGGTATGGTAGCCCATGACAAACTCTGGGACCTGTCCTGTAACTACTGTTGAAGAGTGCTTTGGAAACTACTGGGTTTTTATTTCTTTGCTTTGCATATATGTTACACTATACAATAAAAATGCTTAAAGGGAGATCCAAGATGGCGTCTTAGTAAGGTACATGCATCTTAGTTCCTCCGACTCCAAATCAACTAATAGGTGAACAGAAACAGTACAGAACAGCTCCCGGGGCTACAGCAGGGAATGGACACACAGCGTAACCCAGTCTGGGCTGGTTAGTCTGACTGCGAAACTCGGCTGCGGTGAGTGAGATCCCCGAGCGGCGGGCGATTTCCCGAGCAGCCGCAGCTGCGGCGGTCCGAGCTAATCCCTCCCTCCTTCCCGGGCTGGCTGAGAGACTCGGAGAGAGAAGCTTCCCAGCCAAGGCGGCCGGCGCCACACTTTTGCGGGCGGCTTCGAGTCTCGGCTTCGAGTCCGCAACTATGAGTCTCGCATCAGAGGGCTATCCAAAGTCTGGGCTGGCAAGTCTGATTGCGAGACTTGGCTGCGGCGAGACCCCCGAGCAGCCGCAGCTGCGACGGTCCGAGCTAATCCCTCCCTCCTTCCCGGGCTGGCTGAGAGACTCGGAGAGACAAGCTTCCCAGACAAGGCGGCCGGCGCCACACTTTTGCGGGCGGCTTCAAGTCTCGGCTTCGAGTCCGCAGCTACGAGTCTCGGATCAGAGGGCTATACAAAGTCTGGGCTGGCAAGTCTGACGGTGACTCTTGGCTGCGGCGAGACCCCCAAGCAGCGCGTGATTTGCCGAGCAGCCGCAGGTGCGGCGGTCCGAGCTAATCCCTCCCTCCTTCCCGGGCCGGCTGAGAGTATCGGAGAAGTAAGTTTCCCAAGCCGAGGCAGGTGGCGCCCTTCTTCTGCGGGCGGCTTCGAGTCTCGGCTTTGAGTCCGTGGCTACGAATCTCAGATCAGAGGGCTATCCAAAGTCTGGGCTGGCTAGACTGACTGCGAGACTCGGCTGCGGTGAGACCCCCGAGCGGCGCGTGATTTCCCGATCAGCGGCAGCTGCGGTGGTCCGAGCTACTCCCTCCCTCCTTTCCAGGCCGGCTGAGAGTATTGGAGAAGCAAGTTTCCCAAGCCGAGGCAGGCGGCACCCCTCTTTTGCGGGCGGCTTCGAGTCTCTGCTTCGAGTCCGCGGATACGAGTCTCGGATAGGAGGGCTATCCAAGCCGCGGTAGCCCCCCCCCCACGGGAGGCTTCCTGGTCTGGTGGGGAATCCCCCAGGCCCGCTGCGGCCCGCAACCAGCCACAGGGTCCCCTCAAGCCGCGGCAGCTGACGCCCCCACCACACGCGGCCCCTGAACCAACGGAGAGAATTGGATCCGAAATCCCCAGGCCACGGAGATCGGTGACTGGGGGAGACCCATTCCAAACACTTGAGACAAACGTGTGCCACGTGCGCCACATACTGGGCAAGATAAGAAAAACAGATCCCAGAGATTTCACAGAAAAATATTACAACCTTGCTGGGTCCAACACCAAGAGAAATCTGAATAAATGCCCAGACGCCAGCAGCAGAAGATAACTGTCCACGCTCAAAAGATTGAGAATATGGCTCAGTCAAGGGAACAAACCAATAGCTCAAATGAGACACAAGAGCTGAGACAACTAATGCTGAATATACGAACAGAAATGGAAAACCTCTTCAAAAATGAAATCGATAAATTGAGGGAGGACATGAAGAGGACATGGGCTGAACATAAAGAAGAAATAGAAAAACTGAAAAAACAAATCGCAGAACTTATGGAAGTGAAGGATAAAGTAGCAAACATAGAAAAAATAATGGATAGCTACAATGATAGATTTAAAGAGACAGAAGATAGAATTAGTGAATTGGAGGATGGAACATCTGAATTCCAAAAAGAAACAGAAAATATCGGGAAAAGAATGGAAAAATTTGAACAGGGTATCAGGGAACTCAAGGACAATATGAACCGCACAAATATACGTGTTGTGGGTGTGCCAGAAGAAGAAGAGAAGGGAAAAGGAGGAGAAAAACTAATGGAAGAAATTATCACTGAAAATTTCCCAACTCTTATGAAAGACCTAAAATTACAGATCCAAGAAGTGCAGCGCACCCCAAAGAGATTAGACCCAAATAGGCGTTCTCCAAGACACTTACTAGTTAGAATGTCAGGGGTCAAAGAGAAAGAGAAGATCTTGAAAGCAGCAAGAGAAAAACAATCCATTACATACAAGGGAAACCCAATAAGACTTTGTGTAGATTTCTCAGCAGAAACCATGGAAGCTAGAAGACAGTGGGATGATATATTTAAAATACTAAAAGAGAAAAACTGCCAACCAAGACTCCTATATCCAGCAAAATTATCCTTCAAAAATGAGGGAGAAATTAAAACATTCTCAGACAAAAAGTCACTGAAAGAATTTGTGACCAAGAGACCAGCTCTGCAAGAAATACTAAAGGGAGCACTAGAGTCAGATACAAAAAGACAGAAGAGAGAGATATGGAAAAGAGTGTAGAAAGAAGGAAAATCAGATATGATATATATAATACAAAAGGCAAAATGTTAGAGGAAAATATTATCCAAACAGTAATAACACTAAATGTCAATGGACTGAATTCCCCAATCAAAAGACATAGATTGGCAGAATGGATTAAAAAACAGGATCCTTCTGTATGCTGTCTACAGGAAACACATCTTAGACCCAAAGATAAACATAGGTTGAAAGTGAAAGGTTGGGAAAAGATATTTCATGCAAATAACAACCAGAAAAGAGCAGGAGTGGCTATACTAATATCCAACAAATTAGACTTCAAATGTAAAACAGTTAAAAGAGACAAAGAAGGACACTATATATTAATAAAAGGAACAATTAAACAAGAAGACATAACAATCATAAATATTTACGCACCGAATCAGAATGCCCCAAAATACGTGAGGAATATACTGCAAACACTGAAAAGGGAAATAGACTCATATACCATAATAGTTGGAGACTTCAACTCACCACTCTCATCAATGGACAGAACATCTAGACAGAGGATCAACAAAGAAATAGAGAATCTGAATATTACTATAAATGAGCTTGACTTAACAGACATTTATAGGACATACCATCCCACAACAGCAGGATACACCTTTTTCTCAAGTGCTCATGGATCATTCTCAAAGATAGACCATATGCTGGGTCACAAAGCAAGTCTTAACAAATTTAAAAAGATTGAAATCTTACACAACACTTTCTCGGACCATAAAGGAATGATGTTGGAAATCAATAATAGGCAGAGTGCCAGAAAATTCACAAATACGTGGAGGCTCAACAACACACTCCTAAACAACGACTGGGTCAAAGAAGAAATTGCTAGAGAAATTAGCAAATACCTCGAGGCGAATGAAAATGAAAACACAACATATCAAAACTTATGGGACGCAGCAAAGGCAGTGCTAAGAGGGAAATTTATTGCTCTAAATGCCTATATCAGAAAAGAAGAAAAGGCAAAAATTCAGGAATTAACTATCCATTTGGAAGAACTGGAGAAAGAACAGCAAGCTAACCCCAAAGCAAGCAAAAGGAAAGAAATAACAAAGATTAGAGCACAAATAAATGAAATTGAAAACATGAAAACAATAGAGAAAATCAATAAGGCCAGAAGTTGATTCTATGAGAAAATCAATAAGATTGATGGGCCCTTAGCAAGATTGACAAAAAGAAGAAGAGAGAGGATGCAAATAAATAAGATCAGAAATGGAAGAGGAGACATAACTACTGACCTCACAGAAATAAAGGAGGTAATAACAGGATACTATGAACAACTTTACGCTAATAAATACAACAATTTAGAGGAAATGGACGGGTTCCTGGAAAGACATGAACAACCAACTTTGACTCAAGAAGACACAGATGACCTCAACAAACCAATCACAAGTAAAGAAATTGAAGCAGTCATTCAAAAGCTTCCTAAAAAGAAAAGTCCAGGACCAGACGGCTTCACATGTGAATTCTATCAAACATTCCAGAAAGAATTAGTACCAACTCTCCTCAAACTCTTCAAAAAAATCGAAGTGGAGGGAAAACTACCTAATTCATTCTATGAAGCCAACATTACCCTCATACCAAAACCAGGCAAAGATATTACAAGAAAAGAAAACTACAGGCCGATCTCTCTAATGAATATAGATGCAAAAATCCTCAATAAAATTCTAGCAAATCGTATCCAACAACACATTAAAAGAATTATTCATCATGACCAAGTAGGATTCATCCCAGGTATGCAAGGATGGTTCAACATAAGAAAATCAATTAATGTAATACACCATATCAACAAATCAAAGCAGAAAAATCACATGATCATCTCAATTGATGCAGAGAAGGCATTTGACAAGATTCAACATCCTTTCCTGTTGAAAACACTTCAAAGGATAGGAATACAAGGGAACTTCCTTAAAATGATAGAGGGAATATATGAAAAACCCACAGCTAATATCATCCTCAATGGGGAAAAATTGAAAACGTTCCCCCTAAGATCAGGAACAAGACAAGGATGTCCACTATCACCACTATTATTCAACATTGTGTTGGAGGTTCTAGCCAGAGCAATTAGACAAGAAAAAGAAATACAAGGCATCAAAATTGGAAAGGAAGAAGTAAAACTATCACTGTTTGCAGATGATATGATACTATACGTCGAAAACCCGGAAAAATCCACAACAAAACTACTAGAGCTAATAAATGAGTACAGCAAAGTAGCAGGTTACAAGATCAACATTCAAAAATCTGTAGCATTTCTATACACTAGCAATGAACAAGTGGGGGGGAAATCAAGAAACGAATCCCATTTACAATTGCAACTAAAAGAATAAAATACCTAGGAATAAATTTAACTAAAGAGACAAAAAACCTATATAAAGAAAACTACAAAAAACTGCTAAAAGAAATCACAGAAGACCTAAACAGATGGAAGGGCATACCGTGTTCATGGATTGGAAGACTAAATATAGTTAAGATGTCAATCCTACCTAAATTGATTTACAGATTCAATGCAATACCAATCAAAATCCCAACAACGTATTTTTCAGAAATAGAAAAACCAATAAGCAAATTTATCTGGAAGGGCAGGGTGCCCCGAATTGCTAAAAACATCTTGAGGAAAAAAAATGAAGCTGGAGGTCTTGCACTGCCTGACTTTAAGGCATATTATGAAGCCACAGTGGTCAAAACAGCATGGTATTGGCATAAAGATAGATATATCGACCAATGGAATCGAATAGAGTGCTCAGATATAGACCCTCTCATCTATGGACATTTGATCTTTGATAAGGCAGTCAAGCCAACTCACCTGGGACAGAACAGTCTCTTCAATAAATGGTGCCTAGAGAACTGGATATCCATATGCAAAAGAATGAAAGAAGACCCATATCTCACACCCTACACAAAAGTTAACTCAAAATGGATCAAAGATCTAAACATTAGGTCTAAGACCATAGAACAGTTAGAGGAAAATGTCGGGAGATATCTTATGAATCTTACAATTGGAGGCGGTTTTATGGACCTTACACCTAAAGCAAGAGCACTGAAGAAGGAAATAAATAAATGGGAACTCCTCAAAATTAAACACTTTTGTGCATCAAAGAACTTCATCAAGAAAGTAGAAAGACAGCCTACACAATGGGAATCAATATTTGGAAACGACATATCAGATAAAGGTCTAGTATCCAGAATTTATAAGATTGTTCAACTCAACAACAAAAAGATAGCCAACCCAATTACAAAATGGGAAAAAGACTTGAAAAGACACCTCTCAGAGGAGGAAATACAAATGGCCAAAAGACACATGAAGAGATGCTCAATGTCCCTGGCCATTAGAGAAATGCAAATCAAAACCACAATGAGATATCATCTCACACCCACCAGAATGGCCATTATCAACAAAACAGAAAATGACAAGTGCTGGAGAGGATGCGGTGAAAGAGGCACACTTATCCACTGTTGGTGGGAATGCCAAATGGTGCAACCACTGTGGAAAGCAGTTTGGCGGTTCCTCAAAAAGCTGAATATAGAATTGCCATACGACCCAGCAATACCATTGCTGGGAATCTACTCAAAGGAATTAAGGGCAAAAACTCAAGCAGACATTTGCACACCAATGTTTATAGCAGCGTTATTTACAATTGCAAAGAGATGGAAACAGCCAAAATGTCCATCAACAGACGAGTGGCTAAACAAACTGTGGTATATACATACGATGGAATATTATGCAGCTTTAAGGCAGGATAAACTTATGAAGCATGTAATAACATGGATGGACCTAGAGAACATTATGCTGAGTGAGTCTAGCCAAAAACTAAAAGACAAATACTGTATGGTCCCAATGATGTGAATCGACACTCGAGAATAAACTTGGAATATGTCATTGGTAACAGAGTTCAGCAGGAGTTAGAAACAGGGTAAGATAATGGGTAATTGGAGCTGATGGAATACAGACTGTGCAATAGGACTAGATACAAAAACTCAAAAATGGACAGCACAATAATACCTAATTGTAAAGTAATCATGTTAAAATACTGAACGAAGCTGCATCCGAGCGATAGGTTCTTGTTTTGTTTTGTTTTGTTTGTTTTGTTCTTATTATTATTACTTTTATTTTTTTTCTCTATATTAACATTCTATATTTTTTTCTGTTATACTGCTAGTTCTTCTAAACCGATGCAAATGTACTAAGAAACGATGATCATGCATCTATGTGATGATGTTAAGAATTACTGATTGCATATGTAGAATGGTATGATGTCTAAAAAAAAAAAAAAATGGTCAGCACAATACTGCCTAACTGTAATGTAATTATGTTGGAACGCTGAATGAAGCTGCATCTGATCTATAGTTTTTTTTTGTTTTTTTTTCTTTCTCTTATATATTTTTGTACTTTTTATTTTTATTTGTGTTTTCTCTGTGTTATCACTTTATTTCTTTTTCTGCTGTCGTGCTATTTCTTTCTCTAAATTGATGCATATGTACTGAGAAATGATGACCATACACCTATGTGATGATATTAAGAATTACTGATTGCATATGTAGAACGGATTGATTTCTAATGTTGTGTTAGTTAATTTTTTTTAATTAATAAAAAAAAATATTAAAAAAAAAAAAACCATCCCTGCCAACCCTAAAGAATATCTAGGGTTTTATATGAGATTCTTCACAGATTCCATGCACCAGGATTACTTTCCAGAAACCTACAATCTCCAGATGTGTTCCTAGACCAGATAGGTCCGGAAATGTAGAGAGGCCAACCTCTCCAGAGCATCAACTAGTTCCATCTCCCTATCCCATATTATTTTCAGCCCCTTTCAACATAAAAAAGCTAGAATGGGTATAGCCCAAATACCTCTAAAGAGTGGGAGATGGTGGAGATATACAGAGAAGGAGATGGTGGACATATACAGAAAAGGAAGAGTTTAACAAATGAGCATGACTGTTAAATCATTACATTGATACTTCTTTTTAGTTTCCAGTGTCTTGGAGCAGCTAGTAGTGAAAACCTAAAATTGTGGAATTGTAACCCATACTAAATTATTAAATATGTTCTACTACTAAAAAAAAAAAAAATGCTTAAAAATGATGTGGTGCTTTTAACTCTCAGAAGACTGTCCCAGCCAGGGGCATAGTTGAGACAGAGGCTGAGGTAGAAGGCAAGCCTAAGCTGTTTGTTTTCCAGCCTCTGGGGTCTGAATTCCCTGAGGAAGTACCACCACTTGAGCTGAGT
Organism: Tamandua tetradactyla; assembly: GCF_023851605.1. Lineage (NCBI taxonomy): Eukaryota > Metazoa > Chordata > Mammalia > Pilosa > Myrmecophagidae > Tamandua > Tamandua tetradactyla. The sequence continues at coordinate 80,237,455 of NC_135334.1, read as the reverse complement.
CCACCCTCCCTCTTTTCTTGTTGAAAATACATCCTTTAGTGAATTATCTCCCCCAATTGACCATTATTTTGTCTCTCAGACCTATATTAATTCAACCCGTACCTGGGTCCCACTGACTGTTGAAAATGCCTGAGGCTTTCTCTAATAAATTACTTGGAACAGCTTTTTAAAAGAAGAAAAAATAAGGGGAAAAACAGGATTCCCTTTCCAGAGCCAGTTCCCAGCACCCAAGGTTCATCAATCAAGAGCCAGAGTTGTACATACCGCTTTATGTGCCTCCTTCTTGGGGCACAGCCCCTGTCCGGTACTCTGAGTTCAACCAACTCCAAGATTCTTTGCCTTTGTTCTTTTTTTTCACCTTAATTCATTTTTTTTTCTGTCAGCCCTGCCTCCTCTCTTCTGGTATTAAAACTGCAATTGGAGCTTGGCTGAGCTATCTTCCCTTGCCTCCAGTAGACACTACTTAAAGATATGCCCTTTAGGGAATTATCTTCTTCACCTATTTACTTTGTCTCTCAAACATACTTTAACTCCACTCTTCCCTGAAGCACTGCTGAAGTCTGAGAAATTCCTTTTCAGAGCCAGACCCCAGCCTCCTGAGTTTGTCAATCAAGAGACAGAGTTGGTACCTGGCTTTATGTGCCCCTTTTCTTAGGGCCCTGCCATTTTTCTAGTATTTTGAGTTCATCTAATACCAAAATTCTCTCTTATTCCATCATCCCCAACTCCTCTTTGCCAGGGTGAAACTTCACTGTTCCTTTCATGCTTGTTCCAGGTTTATCTGTGCTCAGAACTTCTATTCAGCAGTCCAAATTTGTAAATTAATTCTGCAATTGGAGTTTGATTGATACCTCCTTGTTCCTAGTAGAGAGGGCCTCTTTTTCCCTCTGGGAACCAATTCCAAGCAGCCTGCCATGCCATTTGGGGAGGGGCACCAGCTTCCACCACTTGGGAGACTTACAGTTCTGTGTGGGATCTCAGCCATTTCACCTGTTCCAGACTGGTATGTGATGTGCGTCTGGTCACTGAAGTCCCCTAAACAGTTGTTCCACACAGTTCCTGGCTATTTAATAGCTACACTAGAGGACTAGCTAAATTCCACACCTCATTTCCCTGTCATCTTTCCTTGCCTGCCACACACCTTCTTTTTTGAAATACTTCTTTCTCCAGGTCTCAGGGATCCCATATGTGTCTCATCCTCCCCACCCCACCTCCCTGGATGCTTTTTAGTTTCCTTTACTTCTTTTATAAAGAGTACTGCCCACCTCCACGTTCCTTCTTTCTTCTCTATCTCTACTTTCTCCCATGCCTTCAAATACAACATATTGATTGCTCTCTAATCAATATCTCCAAACCAAACTCATCCCTTAAAAGGTTTTCCCAGCGTTGGCCCACTTACCATCTCTATAACCTGCCTAGTAGATATTGAGCATTAACTGTGACCCCCCAATCTGCCTATGCCATAAACTTTGATGATCTGAGATCATGACACGATCATCAAATTATTTGCTTAGGTCAAAATCCTAGAAATCATTTGTATTAGTTTTCTACCACTGAGTAACAAATTACCAAAAACAATGCCAATTTATTGTCTCACGGTGTCCATGGCTCAGGAGTCTGGGCTTGGAGTAACTAAGTCCTCTGCTCAAGATTTCACAAAACTGAAATCAAAAAGCCAGCCATGCTTGTAATCTGGAGCTTAGGGTCCTCTTCCAAGCTCATTTAAATTGTTGGCAGAATTCTGCTTCTTGTGGGTATAAAACTATAGTCCCCATTCTCTTGCTGGTAGTCAGGCAAGGATCATTCTCTACTCCTAGATGTTACCTATAGTTCCTTGTTATGTGGCCCCTATAAATAGTTCACAACCTGGTCTTTTCCAATACAGCAGAAGCAACCCTGTAGCTGCTTCTAGTCTCTTTTACAAGTTCACCTGATTGAGTAAGGCCCACATAGGATAGTTTCCTTTTGGCCATTAACATAACATAATCATGGGAGTAATATCTCATCATATTTATAGGCTCCACTAACACTAAAGGGGAGAGATAATACAGGACATGTACACCAGGAGGCGGAAATATTGGGAGACATCTTCAAATCCTGCCTACAATATTGTCCTTATATTTTCACCTTCCTTCACACCTTATAACCAAACCATCAGTAATCTCTGGTAATTTTATTGTGGAGGAGGGTGTTCAAAGAGAGAGAGTAGTACCAAAGCTTATAGGAGCAAATTAAAGAAGGTGATCATGGAAACCCTGAATATGACCATTTGATCTTCACTACTAAAACTTTAGTTCAATGCACCATCTCATTTAGACCATTGCAGCAGTCTCTAACTGTTACCCCTGCCTTCTTCCTGTTAACTCCTATTCTTTATCCTCAGCCAGCAAAGAGAGTGATTTTTCTGAAATTAAACCAAGTAATATTAGTTCCATGTTAAAATGCTCCAGTTGCTTCTCATTATATTTGGAATAAAATTATGCCAAAATCCTTATCATGTTCTAAAAATTTCTCTATAAATTACAACTTTCTGACTTTTCATCTTCTTCTCTATCTTTTGTTCCAACCACATGGGCCTTTATTCTGTGCAAAACACCAAACTTTCCATTTGCTAATCCTTATTCTTGGATGGTTTTCTCCCAGTTCTTCACGTATTGGGCTTCTTTTCTTCTTTCAGGCTCAGATTTAACTATCACATCTTCAGGGTAATCTTCCAGTCATCTCCTTACCCTCCACCCTCTAGTAACACTTCCACCACTTCACAGTATTCCCTCATCTTCATCACATTATTAGTCCCCAAAATAATCATATATAGAGAAAGCATTTCCTTCCACTATCCTCTCCTGCCATGGAAGGGAGAGATTCTGTCTCTATTGTTCATGATTGAATCCTCAGCATGTGGATCATTTCACAGTGTATGGCATGTGCTAGCTAAGTAATTATTTGATTAATTTTCTCAGGGCATTTTTGTACTGAATGTAAGAAAGTAACTGGTAACTTCCAGGTGAGAATTTCCAGGAATTGTAGGGGAAAAGAAGCAAAAATTCAAGTATTTACAACAATTACAAGCATTATACAAAAGCAAATTGATATGAAGAGTATACAATGGTGAATAATATACCATCCATTATGTAACAGAAAGAACATGATTTTTGGAATTGAAAAGACTTCTGCTCGAATTTTGCCTCATACCTTACAAACTTTTTGATCCAGGAAATATTGTTCTGGCACTCCATTTTCTTGTCTATAAAGTAGAGAGAATACCTATTCCTTTTTTGTTAAAAGTATAGAGAACAAGTAGGCGACTGTGTTTTGGCAGTGGTGGCCAAGGAGGCAAAGGCAGCAGCGGCACTGACAGCTCTGGGATTTCCATCTCAGGGTCCATCAGCCACTGCCGCTGCTCAGGCCTTGTATGTGCAAATGGCTGATTAGGATTCTTGCATCATTTTCTATTTTTGTGAGTGGCCCGGGCCCTCCTAAAATGGCAGTGCTCAAACAGGGCTCTGTTTTCCACAGTGAACACTGATGAAATGCCAGCCAAAAGACCAAGATTAGATTGCTTTCATTCCCAAGTGAAAAACAGTGTCTACAATGCTGCCAGTATTTGGCATTCCCATTCCAGCTGACCACAAAGCCCGTGGTAACTTGCACTTGTAATGGAATCTAGACTATGGCCCCTCAGGAGAGGCATTTTCGAACTCTTCATCTTGTAAACTGAAGGTTCTGGATCCTGGAACAATATGCTGGAACCGGATACTAAATCTCCTAGTGGAATACGTGACTATCCAAATATCACTGACAGCAGCCCAATTTCAGCCACACAAAGTCCTGCCTCCCTTTAGTTTTACTTTGAACTCAGAAAGCTATAATAGAAGACCAGGTAGCTGTTGCCACCACAAAGGCAATCCAAAGAGTCCCTTAGTGTGGAAGCCTCAGGAACAGGTTGTAACAGAGATGATTTCTGAGGAGGGTGGCAATTTTCTTGTGGAGGAGGATGTTCAAAAAAGGAAAGTACCAAAGGTTATTGGAGCAAATTAAAGAAGGTGATCATGGAAGCACTATCCCTCCTATAACTTCACACCATCATAGTGCTCAAAGAATTCAGATGGATACATTAAAGACCAGGGCCTGGAGGGAAGGACACAATCACAGAGTCAAAACAACTCAGTTTGTCATAAAACATATAGAACTATTGAAGCAAGGGGACCTCTGTGTTAAGTGAGAAGTGAGAAGAGGTGTTCAAAGGGAAAATTTTCTGATACAGAGAAGATAATGGAAATGAAGGTAGGAAAGGATACCTGCTGAAGCCTAAACTATGCAAAGAAGTATCAGCCTGACTCCACTTGGGCAGTAGGAGCAATGGGTTACTCAGGAGGAAAATATCAGTACTTGAGAAAAAAGACAGAGGACATGGAAAAAGAAATGAGTAATACTTTAGGTCATGGCCACAGGATGAGATCTTAAATGCCTTCAAACTATGAATCAGTTGCAGTGATATCCAGACCTTGAAGAATCATCATTGGTTCAATGATGGAGTAATTAATTTTTACATGAGTCTTCTAGTGGAAAGAAATAAAAAGCATGGCTATCCACTACTTCGTGCATTTAGTACTTTCTTCCATTCGAAATTAAGTTATTGGGGTTACCAAACAGTAAAGATGGACCAAAGGGGTCAATCTCTTTGAACAAGAGCTTATTCTGGTGTCTAGTCATCAGAGCCTGGTACTGATAGACCTAAGGAAAAAGTGTCTTAAATATCTGGATTCTGTGGGACAAAAGGGCCACAGGATCTGTGAGGTTCTCCTTCAGTATTTACTAGATGAAAGTAAGAACAAAAGAAACACAGATCTAAATCTTTTAGAGTGGACCCACTATAGCATGAAGCCACATGAGATTTCTCAATAGCTGAATGGGAGTGATTGTGGAATGGTGACTTGTAAATATGCGGATCATATCTCTAGGGACAAACATACTACATTTACTCAGCACCACATGCCTCCCTTCTGGAAGAAGATGGTATGGGAAATCCTTCACCAGCAGTTACAGTGAGAATGCCCTTCCTGTTCCCTCTTGCTGCTGGTGGTTCCATATACCTTCCGCACTGCAGGTTAAAAAAGTCCCTGCATCACCTCTGTTCCCTTTAAACAACTGAGCTATCAAAGGTGCATGAAGGCCTTTGACTGCACCCCTGTCCTTACTTGTTGGATGGAGGGCTGCTTGCAGCCCTGTCTGTAAGGGCTGTGCCTGCTCAGAGCCCTGAACTATTCGACCCACATAAGAACAAATGCTAATTATACTTTTTTTTTTAATTTCCCTATAAATGTGGGAAATTCAGGATTTATTCTGTGAATTATTTTCTCTGTGTGTTTGTTCATGTGTATTCATTTGCTTACTAATTTGCAAACATAAATGGGCAGTTGCCATTTCCCCTGGTCTTTTACAGGAACTCTGAATTACTTGTTTGAACTGCTTATTTCTGAAAGGAATGTTCATCAAGCTGCGTCTCCTGGAAGGTGATGAGTGATGGGAGGAAGGAAGTGTTCATTAACTTCCTTAATGCAGGAGCCGCAGCTGCCAACTTGAAGTTGCAGTTTTTTGTTTGTTTGTTTGTTTGTTTTTGAGGCTTGAAAATGTCAGATGAAATGCTGTTGGATAGGGTTCTGTGTGCCTTTCAGAGGAAGCCTGACACCACAGCTTGGACATGATATTGTGGAGAAGTGAAACTATGGCCAAAAGATTCAGTGTCATGGTCATCCCAAACAGACTTCCATTTCTGGAAATGAAGTTTTGTGACCTACTATTGAAACTGGATTGTAGTAACTGTAAATCACAAATCTTCATTTTCATCCCAGATTTGTTGAGTGTAAACCTCAGAATTCAAAGAGTTGACCTGATCTGTTTGTTTCTAAAGCCATTATTCAAGTTAAAGATATTTTCCTCAAAGTTTTTTTTTCATATAGAGTCAAAATTAAGTTCTGTACTTATTAGGATTACCTTCCCCTACTCCACCCCTCACTGAAATTTGTGGATGAAAATTTAGTACTTGTCTCTGAGGTTACCAGATATACAATAAACTATTTTGCATATGAAAATTCATATTTAAAATTTTTGTTCATTAAAATCCTTACAGAAATGGTTATGCATTTTTAATTTCCCAGCAAGTTTAGCAGTTCAAAATATATTTTGCAAGATCTAGTGCACAGTGATGCTTTTCTGATGTAATAGAAAAAACGTCTGGCAGAACCTGAACATAAATAAATAAATAAGATAGATTATGCAAAGCACCTCCCATACTTCCTGGGGCTTAACTGATGTTGAGTACATACTATTTGTTCACTTAATTAATAGCATCTGTGATATACCAGGTGACAATAATTGGAACACATAAAAAATTATAATAACAAGACAAAATGGAAGTGTCATAAGGATTGTGAGTTCAAAGTTAGGTAACATCACATCATTTGGGGAAAATCAAAAAGGATCTCATGAAGAAAACAGTATTTTATAGTAACTTTAATAATAGTGAGAGTTTTGGTGGGAGAGATGAAACAATTTGGGAATGATATTGCTGATATAAAAGTTGGTGGTGATAAAAATTGCATTAGCCTCAAATATTTACTCACCAAGAAAACTTTTTTTCAGAATAGGGCAAAAATAGAGACTAACAGGAGTAGTAAGCATAGGGAAAAGTTGAGTCTACCGTGGTTACAGAGAAATCAGAAAACTGAGTTCCAATTTTCACATGTAAGTAGAATCTCCTAAAACACCTCACAGCCCACTAATGTACACAGAAATGAATGCGTAAATATCCTCACTTCTCTGTTAAACTTTGATTCGTTATAACTGCTCATAATTCACTTATTTTTCCTACCTACTGGAAAACATTATGTACACCCTTCTCCTGCCTTTTTTTCAATATAACATAATCTTCTATAGGAGCCTATCCCATCCCATTGTTCACAAACAGATATCATGGAATAGAGTATCTTGGGAATTTTAGGACTGGGGTTTGATGTTTGGAACGTGGGGAGTGGGGAGGGAAGGTGAGCAGCCCAAAACTTTGAAGAATATCTTATAAGAGACATATTTTGGAGCTCAGGGTTTCTTTTCTGCAAGACAGTCTCTGATCTCACCTCTCATTTCTTTTAAGCCTTTTGCTTATGTGTTCTTCTTATCATTCCTATAATGACCCATAGCTATAACTCCATTTCAGGTGAGTGACTGCAGAGCTGTCAGTTTCCCAAGATTCAACTGTACAGAATGGAGAGCACATTAAAGGCACACCTCCTCACCATCCTTTAAGACCTTATAGAGGAGGAGTTGGTAAAGTTCAAGTTCCAATTGACCAACATAGTGCTTGTCAAGGGATATAACCACATGCCTCGGGGCACTCTACAGCAAGCAACCCCTACGATGCTTGCTGACCTACTAATACAGTACTATGGAGAAGAATACTCCAAGACTGTGACTCAGGAAGTCCTGAAGGCCATAAACCAGCACAACTTGGCAGAGATACTTGCTCAGTCAATGGAACAATGTGAGTCTAGAACTAACCCATCCCTCTCTTCACTGGACATGACCAAAGACTTTCCCTGAAATCTTTGTATCTTAATTCAACATATACATGGACAAACTAATATATGATAAGCATTGTGTTTATGGTGCTTTTTTTATTAATTAAAAAAATTAACAAACAAAACATTTAGATATCATTCCATTCTACATATACAATCAGTAATTCTTAATATCATCACATAGTTGCATATTCATCATTTCTTAGTACATTTGCATCGATTTAGAAAAAGAAATAAAAAGACAACAGAAAAAGAAATAAAATGATAATAGAGAAAAAAAAGACTATACATACCATACCCCTTACCCCTCGCTTTCATTTACCACTAGCATTTCAAACTGAATTTATTTTAACATTTGTTCCCCCTATTATTTATTTTTATTCCATATGTTCTACTCTTCTGTTGATGTAGTAGCTAAAAGGAGCATCAGACATAAGGTTTTCACATTCACAGAGTCTCATTGTGAAAGCTATATCATTGTTCAATCATCATCAAGAAACATGGCTACTGGAACACAGCACTACATTTTCAGGCAATTCCCTCCATCCTCTCCACTACATCTTGAACAACAAGGTGATATCTACTTAATGCGTAAGAATAACCTCCAGGATAACCTCTCGACTCTGTTTGGAATCTCTCAGCCATTGACACTTTGTCTCATTTTACTCTTCCCCTTTTGGTCGAGAAGTTTCTCTCAATCCTTTGATGTTAATTCTCAGCTCATTCTAGGGTTTTTCTCAGTCCCTTGATGCTAAGTCTCAGCTCATTCCAGGATCTCTGTCCCACGTTGCCAGGAAGGTCCACACCCCTGGGAGTCATGTCCCACGCAGAGAGGGGAAGGGTGGTGAGACTGCTCGTCATGTTGGCTGGAGACAGGGCCACATCTGAGCAACAAAGGAGGCTCTCTTGGGGGTGACTCTTAGGCCTAAATTTTAAGTAGACTTGACCTATCCTTTGTGGGGTTGAGTTTCATGTGAACAAACCCCAAGCCTGGGGGCTCAGCCTATAGCTTTGGTTGTCCACACTGCTTGTGAGAATATCAAGAATTCAACTTTTTGGGAAGTTGAATTTCTCCCCACTCTCACCATTCCCCGAAGGGGGCTTGCAAATACTTTTCCAGTCACTGATCAAATCATTCTGGGATTCATCGGGGGATCACATTGGACAAACCAACAAAATCTCATGTGCTACCTGAGATTCCAAGTACTTATGACATTCAATCAAACATGAGTTATATTAGGAAATGCTCTAGTCAAAATCTAAATTTTGTAACAAATAAACATTTTTTGCTTTAGTCTCACACATAAGGTGACATTTTAAAGTATTAATTATCATCTATTTTCAGCACCCTGCAATAATGACATTCCTTTGTTCTTCCTCATGCCAAAACATTTTTAAAATTTGTACATTGTACATTTCACTATTATTATACACTCTAGGCATTCCTAGATTATACCATCTCAATCTTTAACATCTATCTTTCTTTCTGATTTCATTTATGTCCCCAGCCCTCCTCCCTCTATCATTCTCACATGCAGCTTCATTCATTACAGTTAGGTAGTATTGTGCTGTCCATTTCTGAGTTTTTGTACCCAGTCCTGTTGCACAGTCTGTATCCCTTCAGCTCCAATTACCCACTATCTTACCCTATTTCTGTCTCCTGATGGTCTCTGTTACAAACAAAATATTCCAAGTTTATTCACTAATGTCAGTTCATATCAGTGAGACTATACAGTATTTGTCCTTTAGTTTTTGGCTAGTCTCACTCAGCATAATGTTCTCAAGGTCTATCCATGTTGTTACATACTTCAAAAGTTTATTCTGTCTTAGAGCTACATAATATTCCATCATATGTATATACCACAGCTTGTTTAGCCACTCGTCTGTTGATGGACATTTTGGCTGTTTCCATCTCTTTGCAATTGTAAATAATGCTGCTATAAACATTGGTGTGCAAATGTCCGTTTGTGTCTTTGCCCTTAAATCTTCTGAGTAGACACCTAGCAATGGTATTGCTGGGTCGTATGGCAATTCTATATTCAGCTTTTTGAGGAACCGCCAAACTGCCTTCCACAGTGGTTGCACCATTTGACATTCCCACCAGCAGTGAATAAGTGTGCCTCTTTCTCCACATCCTCTCCAGCACTTGTCATTTTCTGTTTTGTTGATAATGGCCATTCTGGTGGGTGTGAGATGATATCTCATTGTGGTTTTGATTTGTATTTCTCTAATGGCCAGGGACATTGAGCTTCTCTTCATGTGCCTTTTGGCCATTTGTATTTCCTCTTCTGAGAAGTGTCTGTTCAAGTCTTTTTCCCATTTTGTAATTGGATTGGCTGTCTTTTCATTGTTGAGTTGAACAATCTCTTTATAAATTCTGGATACTAGACCTTTATCTGATATGTCATTTCCAAATATTGTCTCCCATTGTGTAGGCTGTCTTTTTACTTTCTTGATGAAGTTCTTTGATGCACAAAAGTGTTTAATTTTGAGGAGCTCCCATTTATTTATTTATTTATTCAGTGATCTTGCTTTAGGTGTAAGGTCCATAAAACCATATGGTGCTTTTTATACATTGCTTATTCCCTATGCCTAGACAGTGCCTAGCACTTCTAGATGATTTTTTAAAGAATAATAAATGTATACATTGACTCTGGGAGCCTTTTCTAATCTTCCTAGATACAGTTCATCATCCCTTCCTTTACATTTTCTCTGTGTCTAATTCCCAACATCATTAGAAATTTTCTTGAATAACAATTTTCTCTTTGCCTATCTAAGACAACACTCTAACCTGGTGGTTAAAAAATACACACAAACATACACACATACATTTTACACAAACATAGATATACATACAATGGGGGTTGCCAAGATCAACCTATGGTCTCCAGCTCTCTTCCAAGAGCCAGAGAAATGATAAACTATAGCCCTTCCAATCCTAGCCCTAGTCCTACCAACCATTTGGGAGTATGAATAAGCACTTTCAGTTACTTGGACGTATTCACCTCCCCATCCTCTTCTGTTCCTACTCCTATGCACCTCTGAGAAGGGCACCTCCAGAGCCAACAATGCTTATCCTTCTTAATATTGATAGCACTGCACAGGGCAAGGCCCATTCCCCATATCATGCATTCAGAAAGTATTTCTTAAGCTCTGATACAGGCCAGGCACTCAACTGGATACTAGGAATCCAATGAGAATTAATAGGGACTTGGTCTCTAAAAGAAAAAGTCTAGAAAGGGAAATGAAATACAAAATAGGTGTGTCCTATGTTGTAAGAGCAATGCTATGAGGAAATTAAGTAAAGAGGATGTATAGGTACAAAGAAAATGGGTATCTCAGTCAAGCTTATAAGTCCAGGAAAGTTTTCTAGCACTTTCAAAGTCAGTTTAGAATGATTAAAAGACTTAATGATATTCAAGAGTTGGTTTTTATGCTGAGGATTAGCTCTCAGGTGGGAAGTGAGGGAACTAGGAGATGGCAGGTAAAGCAGTTAAGCAAAGATGTTTCTGCGGAAGTCTAACCTCACCCTTATTCCATAGGAAGCTCTGGAGTCTGAAAAGCACCAGAGTGTTCTCACCTTGGGGACTAGGTTGGGGGTACACTGTTTTAGTTTGTTAAGGCTGCCAGAAGGCAATATATCAGAAAAAGAATGGCTTTTTATTAAGTTGCAAGTTTATAATTCTAAGGCTGTGAAAATGTCCAAATTGAGGCACCAACAAGAGATTACCTTCACTCAAGAAATGCTGATGCCATCCAGAGCACCTCTGTCAACTGCAAAGTCCTGTGGCAGGCACTGCTGGGGTCTCTGACTTCTGAACACCTCTGTCAGCTGAGAAGGCACATGGCAATGTCTGCCAGCTTTCTCTACTGGCTTCTCCGATAGATTCCCCAAGGGTGTTTCCTTTTGCATCTCCAAAAGTCTCTGGCTGTGTGGGCTCTGTTGACTCTGAAGCTTTTTCCAGTAAGCAATCCTACTTTGAATGGGTGGAGACACATCTACATGGAAACCATCTAATCAAAAGTTACTACCCACAATTGGGTGTGTCACATCTCCAGGGAAACAGTCAAGAATATCCTACCCAGCAATATGAATGAGGATTAAAGAACATTACTTTTCTGGGGTACACAGCACCTTCAAACTGGCACATAAGACTCATATCAAGCAGGCACTGATTGTGGGCCATCTCTGAAGCCATGTTAGAAAAAATAAATAAATTCAGCATGACAAAAGGATATTTTGAAAAGGGAGGATAGGGTCAAAATTTCCAAATGTAGGTGTGTAAAAAGTCCCAATCATGAGGAATGTAGTCATCTATTCTCAGTTTAAACTTTCTCCTGGGGACAGTGGAAGCTATTGGTATTCTTAAGTGGGGGAGTGACATCATCTGATTTGAGTTTTTAAAAATGCCAGAAAATAAAATGAATGAAGGGTGGAGATGAAACTGGAGGCATGGAGCCAAGAAACAGGAGTAACCTAAGGAATAGATAGAGTGGAATGGACTTGAGCAATGATAGTGGAAATAGAAAAAAGTAGAGCTATTTTAGATAGAAATTTAATAAGAAGATTAATAAGATTTAGTGATTGATTTGTGTGCTGGTTTGAGAGGATGTATGGACCCTAGAAAGGCCATGTTTTAATCAAAATCCCATTTTGTAAAGGCAGAATAGTCCCTATTCAATACTGTATGTTTGAAACTGTAATCAGATCATCTCCCTGGAGATGTGATTTAATCAAGAGTGGTTGTTAAGCTGGATTAGGTGACAACATGTATTCACTCATTTGGGTGGGTCTTGATAAGTTTCTGGAGTCCTATAAAAGAGGAAACATTTTGGAGAATGAAGGAGATTCAGAGAGAGCAGAGAATGCTGTAGCACCATGAAGCAGAGAGCCTACCAGCTAATGACCTTTGAAGATGAAGAAGAAAAATGCCTCCCAGGGAGCTTCATGAAACTAAAAGCCAGGAGAAGATGCTAGCAGATGATGCCATGTCTGTCATATGACCTTCCAGATGAGAGAAGGAACCCTGACCATGTTCACCATGTGCCTTTCCAGATGAGAGAGAAACTGTGACTGTGTTCACCATGTGCCTTGTCACTTGAAAGAGAAACCCTGAACTTCATTGGCCTTCTTGAACCAAGGTACCTTTCCCTGGATGGATGCCTTTGATTGGACATTTCTGTAGACTTGTTTTAATTGGGATATTTTCTCGGCCTTAGAACTGTAAACTAGTAACTTATTAAATTCCCCTTTTTAAAAGCCATTCTGTTTTTTGGTATACTGCATTCTGGCAGCTAGCAAACTAGAACAATTTGAAGTTTGAGAATGAGGAAGATAAAGGTGTGAATGACTTCCAGGTTTGAGGCTTAGGCAACTTGGTGGTAGTGTGATATTACAAAGAAAAGTAATGAGAAAGAGAGATATGACTGCTTTAGGTCACTATTTCTAGCAAAAATTGTCATCCTCAGGGAAGTCCCTTTTTTGAAAAAATTTTACCATTTTACTTGGAAGTCTGTTCTCAAAAAAATTGAAAACGTGACAGTAGAAAAAGCCATTCTCATCATTTTCCCAAGGCAATAAATATGCAATGATTGATTACCTATGTATAAATAGCAATGTATTTCTCAGCAATGCCTTAGCTATCTTTACCCCTGCCATTTATTTGACAGCTACTCAATTTGTGTAATTTTTATACCTCACAACCTCATATCCCATGAGCCAGTTACTGTATTTCTCATCATTCCCATAACATCAAATACCCATATCTTGGTCATATCTAGGAAGCAGTTACTTATATTGAATTTGTTGATGTAAAATGTTGCTGTCCATCTAATGATTATAGGTGGGAAATTAAACTTGAGCAGCACAGCAATTCTGATTTTGTGGTTTTCTGTTTGAAAATGATTAACAATATTTTCCTTCCAAAGCTGGATGTTCCACTAAAAAAAATAAAATCCAGGAAAGGCAAAGAGGAAGAAAGGAAATTAAGTGGGACCAGATAAAGATAAATGGCAATGAAAGATACCAAAGGTTTGTGATTTCTCCTGGGGCAGATATTTTTGCTCAGGAATGGAGTCCCAGGCCATGAGGATGCTCAAAATTTCAGGAGCCTACTGGCTTCTGTATGCTACAGTATAAAATAATCATTTCCATACTAGTCACCAAAATGCCTCTAAGGTGTTTTAGAGATGAACAGACCCTAGAGAGATGTGGCTATGACTCCTGGTTGTGTCATTCATTTCTTTGTGACTATTAGTATACTGCTTGATTTTCATGAACCATTTCCAAAATGGTAATAATGATAATAGTGGGGGCATTATGAAGATAGGAGTTTACTAAATAAAGTTTAATTCATTTTTCCTTCAGTTTTCTTTGCTAGCCTCATTTTTTGCCTCTGCCTGTGTATACTAGATTACTATCTGTTCCCTAAACCTACTCAATTTGCACAAATCTTTGCCTTTGATTTTCTGTTCCCTTTATTTAAGATGCCACCCCTCACCCACTGTACTCCCTGATAAAATCCTGTTCATTCAACAACATAATATGTGCAAAGCACTTAACACTGTACCTATCTTGTGATGAGTTCCTTCTTATTCCTTTTTAAATTATCTCTTCCTCCAATCCCCTTCAAAGATTATCCGCTACCTGATTGGCAAAGTCTTTCTTCTTATTTGTATTTCAGGAAGATCTAATCACTTCCTCAAATGTGTTGCCAATGCATTTTAAACTTGTCTCTATATCTTAAGACTTGCATCATAGTGTAGTATAGTTAACTACTTATTTAATTCTCTCATTGTTGAGTTTTAAGCCCTCAAAGTGGGATTCTGCATTATACTCTATTCCCTAGTAATCCCATTTGCCTAGGAAATGGAAAGATTCTATTTATTTTTTGAAAAGTAATGGATATATCCATGTATGATAAATGATAAACTTAAGCTTCTTTATCATAGAATAATAATAGCCATTGTCACTGTTTTTGTTTTCTTTTCTAGATATTTCAAAATTCCTTTTCTTCAAAGAAAGGATCTAGTAGATCTGGACCTTATCCCAGAGATCCTCAACAGAGCAGAGAAATAGCTAAAAATCAACACATTGATATTATCCCAGAGACTCTCAACAGAGTAATGATAAGGAAATAGCCAAAAATCAGCACTTTCATGACTTGATCTGGCAGCTTAATCTAGAGAGTTATTACCCCAAGAAGATGACCAAAATCAATTCACTTTTGATAAATAAGGCCTCCTTCCATGGCACTCTACCAAGAGCTGAGGGGGAGCTACCAATTTTTTTCCTACAGAAACTGTTGGTATTAGATTACCATTTGAGATACTTAGTTTATAGAGATAATATAGATACAAAATCTACTGTGTCCCAGATATTGGAAATCACAGAACCAGAAAGAAAGCTCTCAACACTTGAGGGCTTTTTCATTATCAATGAAAAACACTTGACCATGGCATAAACTTGCATCCATGCCATGGACATACAAATTGCAATTTTTTACTATGCTGATGATTTTACCGGCAGTTCATTTTAAGCAAACTTTCAATTTGTCCATTTGCACTCCCACTTTTGGTGCCTAATCCCTGCAACTCTCAAATTGTATTCCCTCTTTGGTCCTTCAGGCAAGTTAGAAAAAGCTGGAGAGAGGTGAAAATAATAGGGTGGGAGAAAAAAATTAGGAATTATAACAACCAGCTGATCTGTTGGCAACCTATACACCTTGTGTCCTTCATAAGAGTTGGAAATTTCATCTCTACTTCCAAATCACAGATTCTGAATTCACTCTTGAGTAAGTGCAAACATGACAATTTCTTCCATCATGATTGTAGGGAAGCTAACAATAGCTTTCTGTTAACGGAAGGTATGGTAGAAATCTACTGATTCTGTCCAGGTGGGAGAGCTGAGGACAGACTTCAAAACTGTATTGTTTTCACCAATCTCCATGGAAATGCTGAAACATATGAGAGATAAGTCAGGTTCCTGCAAGAGGTCTCCTCAGTCACTGTCATCCTCTTAACAACTTCTGATTTTGATAAAATGGACAAACCCATTCTACTTGAATTTTGGAATTCATCCAAACCTCTCATCTGTTTGTTTGAAAATGTAGAAAATATCATGAATAAGAGTTCTGCTCACAAAGTGAGAATTGATATCAAGAATCTAAATAAGGTATAATTGGCTGAAAAACTTACGGCTACATTAACAGAGTTGTTAAAGAATTCTGGATGTCCATGCAGTTTGAGTAACTGTACCAACACTGCAAGGAAATATGGATTTATCATTGATGAGGACCAAAGAGACTGCCAAGTAGCAGGAAGAAAAGTAGATATCTTTATGGACCTGTTGAGAAAAATGAAATTATCTGAGATAAAGGAAAAGTTACTACCCCTTCAGGGAGGATTATGTCATAATTGATGTAAAAAGGACAAGGAAATCTATCAGCTGAGAGAAAAGGGGAACAGGACCATTGAACAATGGTATTCTCCTTGAACATTCTCATTGAACAATGAGAACGATATTGAGAAGGAAAAGCAAAAAATATGCTATGAACAGTACCACGAAGTCATTATCCTCAATGACCTGAAGCCCCTCTTTGAAAGTCTTCAGTCACACCCAGAGACCCACACAGAGCTCTACTTTCTCCAGAGACTGAGTATGTTGATGGACCAACTGACCAGAGGAGAATTGGAAAAGCTCTACCAGAGGCATAGTTCCCTGTTGACTCAGGTACAAGCAGAGAAGCAGAAGCAGTCAAAGAGAGACTCCCTCAAGCGCTGGGAGGCTGAACTAGAAGCTATTTCCAAAGAGATTGGTGACTGCACACTGGGAATTGAACATCTCCTGAGAGAGGTTGGCCAGATCTATGAAGCTCTGGAAGAAGTTTCCTCCCAAACAAATACACTATTTCTCTCCCTTCCCCAAATCGCTGCTGACCTGATGATATGTGGAGTTCCCAGAGAGCTGATGGGTGGGGATGCTTCTTATGTGCCCCTGAAGTGGGTGGTAGCTGTTCTTGACAAGGTCTTTGAGTAACTTGGAGACAAATGAGTATTTGTTTTTTCTGTCCTTGGCCTGCAAAACTCAGGAAATTCTACCCTATTGAATGCAATGTTTGGGCTGCAGTTTAGTCTCAGTGCTGTGAGATGTACGAGGGGGGGGGCTACATGCACCTCCTAAGGGTGGAAAAGATGCTCAGAGAACCATTAGACTGATTTTGTGCTGGTTGTGGACACAGAAGGACTTCAAGCTTCACGGCTTATCAAAAAATCACAGAATGAGGAAAATGAGTTGGCAACGTTTATCATTGGACTTGGAAACTTAACTCTAATCAATATTTTTGGGAAGGATCTATCAGAAATACAAGATACTCTTGCAAATATCTGTTCATGCCTTTCTTAGAATGAAACAACTGAATATCTCCCCAAGATGTGTATTTGTTCACCAGAATGTGGAAGAAATTTTAGATACAAATCAAAGTATAGAAAGGAAAAGGTGGCTACAAAGGAAATTGGATGAAATGGCAATTGCTTCAGCCAAACATGAACAGTGCTCAGATACATGCCAATTCAGTGATGTCATTAAGTTCGATGCCAAGACCCATATCTATTACTTTGCTCACTTCTGGGAATGTTATCCCCCAATGACTCCTCCCAATCCCTGCTATACTCACAATGTCCAGGAGCTGAAAAGTAGTATTCTTAAGGATACCAAAGAAGAATCCAGGGGAACTATTTTGAAGCTGTCAGAGCTTAAAGTCCAGATAAGGGATTTATGGAAGGCTTAGTAAATGAGAACTTCAGTTTCAGTTTCAGAAACACTCAAGAGGTCATGGCTATGAATAAGTTGGAGACCTTATACAACAGATGGACTTGGGAGCTAAGAAGTCATGTGCAGACTTGCAGAAAAAACTGAACAACCAGATTCAGAATGGAGAAGCTGAGGAGCTTAAGAGAAGCTCAGTTCAGATTCAAGTTGTAGAAAAACATGAAGCCATGAAGCAAGAACTTGAGAGGTATTTTTGAGAAGATAGAGATAGAGATAAATTGACTCAGTGGAAAGAAAGATTTGAAGATGATTTGAAGAATCGTAAAGAGGATCTTTTTGTAGAAACCATGAGAAAATATGAGGCTTTAATTAGCAGAAAGAAAATGCGAGAATTTTTGAGGGGGAAAAAAGTAAAATTTGAACATAAGTTATTAGAAAAAATAAGGTAGATGTCTGTGTCCCCCACTGGGAAAAAATTACATGACATGGAGCTGAGGGAGATGCTCAACAAGATCTGGTCCAAGCATGTCTCCATTCTATTGTACTCCAATCTCCCATCTGTTGAAGATCCTTATATTGATATTGAGCTAGAGAATATTCTCCTGGAGCATTTTAAACAGGAGCCCAATATTGTAAACAAAGTTAGGTATTGTGACGGGAAGAAAACATTTTCTATCAATTTCTCTAAACATGCTATCACCTCTCAAAAGTGCCGAGTATTTGTGGAAGAGTTTGAAAAAGGTATTATAAATAAGACCACTCAAGTTATGAAAAGGGTTAAAGAAATCATCTACAAAAGAGAGCAGCAGAATGAAGGCTACAGTTCTAGTTACTTTCATGAAATTCTGCCTGTGATTCATACAGAGGCTGAAGCTGCATCTCAAGGAGTCAGATTCGTGTTAACCGACAGATATAAATTAGAATTAGCTCTAGAGCTATTCCAAGAGGCAGCAAACAGTTTTTAAAAGGTATGCACAGCATTCAAGAGAGCAAATAATCCTGTCCTGTACCTAGAAAGTAAAAGAGGGGAATTTTTGCTAATTTTAAGTTGTCCTATAAAAGCCATCATAACACTGACTGACTGATTTCATTTGATGCAATTGGATTATGTCACCTCACAAACTAGGCTAAATGTACAAAACTTTACCACCTGACTTTTTCTTAAACTCAACCAATTAAGTACTTAAGGCTTGTATCTTCTCTGTGCATTTAGAATTAGTATACAATTCTGCAAGCAATCTCCAAATTAGAGTTTTACCAAAATTTAAATTAAATATTTGATAGAAATAACATAAAACATAATTTGCTTTTATTCAACACATTAAGCAAAGCAAAATTATAGAGTGAAAACTAATAAAAATTAAGAACCCAAGTCCAATATATTGGACTTCTTTCCTTCATTCCTTGACATATTCCTCTGTTCTTTTGTTCCATCCTCAACTGAGTTCCTGCTATAAGCCAGGCATTTTGGTAAATGTTGGTGATATAGAGAAATATAGGACATGGACTCTGGGTTTTACGTTTTATTCAGACTGCTTGAGAGAAAGAAATAAATACTATTAACTACAACAAATTATAGGAATTGCTGCCATTCAAGAAAGAGGGAAAATTCAACTTCTTCATGTGGAAAATTCCTGATATTCTCCCAAGCAGTGGGGACAACCAAAGCAATACACTGAATCCTCAATCTTGGGGTTTGTTTGTATGGAACTTATCCCCACAAAGGATAGGCTAAGCCTACTTAAAATTAGGCCTAAAAGTCACCCCCAGAGAACCTCTTTTGTTGCTCAGATGTGGCCTCTTCCTCTCAGCCAACCCGACAAGCAAACTCACTGCCCTCCCCTTCTCTACGTGGAACATGACTCCCAGGCACGTAAACCTTCCTGGCAATGTGGACAGAAATCCTAGAATGAACTGGGACTCAACACCAAGGGATTGAGAAAACCCTCTCAACCAAAAGGGGGAAGAGAAAAATGAGAAAAAATAAAGTGTCAATGGCTGAGAGATTTCAAGCAGAGTCGAGAGGTTATCCTGAACTTATTCTTATGCATTATATAGATATCATCTTTTTAGTTAAGGTATTTTGGAGAAGCCAGAGGGAAGTGCCTGAAAATGTAGAGCTGTGTTCCAGTAGCCATGTTTCTTGAAGATGATTGTATGATGATATAGCTTTTACAATGTGACTGTGTGGTTATGAAAACCTTGTGTCTGATGCTCCTTTTATCTACAGTATAGACAGATGAGTAAAACATAAGGATTAAAAATAAATAAACAATAGGGGGAACAATTATTAAAATAAATTGAGTAGATTGAAGTGCTAGTGATCAATGAAAGGGAGTGATAAGGGGTATAGAAAACAATAGGGGAAACAAAGGCTAAAATATATTGGGTAGATGGAAATACTAGCAATCAATGAGAGGGAGGGGTAAGAGTATGGTATGTATGAGTTTTTTTCCTTTGTATTTCTTTTTCTGAATTGATGCAAATGTTCTAAGAAATGATATGGTGATGAATACACAACTATGTGATGATATTGTGAGTTATTGATTATATAACAAGAATGGAATGATTATGTAGTAAGAATGTTCATTTTTGAGTATTATGTTTAAAAAAATTGAAAATTGGAAAAAAAAAGAATTGCTGCCATTGATGTAATTAAAGAGAAATATGGGAACATGGATGGAATAAGGTTTACCTTAACCTGGGTTAGGAAAACCCTCAGGGTACGTTTTTAAGATGAGGAAGATAAGGCCTGAGTTGAGACTAAAAGAATAAGTAAAAATTTTCAAACAGAGAAAGAAAATTACAGGTAGAGAAAAAAGCTTGGGCCCTCTGAGGAAGTAGAAATCTATCAATATGGTTCAAGTTCGTGTTGTATATGGAGGCTTGAAAAGAGAATAAATACGGTTAGAAGGCACGTCATAGAAGCCTTTTTGATCCTCATAAGCATATTAGGTTTTGTCCTGGATGGGAATTTTATCAGATGCATAATTGTGCTAGATAAATTCCTTTTGCATCTTAAGGACCACTCTGGCTGAAAGGAAGTACCTGAAAGTATAGAGCTGTGTTCCAGTAGCCATGTTTCTTGAAGATGACTATAAAATGATACAGCTTTTAGAATGTGACTGTGTGATTGTGAAGACCTTGTGTCTGATGCTCCTTTTATCTGGGGTATGGACAGATGAATTTAAAAATATGGATAAGAAATAAACAAATAATAGGGGGAACAAAGTTTAAAATAAATTGAGTAGATTGAAATACAGTGGTCAATGAGAGGGAGTAGTAGGGGTATGGTATGTATGAGTTTTTTCTTTTCTCTTTTTTATTTCTTTTGCTGAAGTGAGTGATGCAGATGTTCAAAAAATGATCATGGTGATGAATACACAACTATGTGATGACATTGTGAGCCATTGATTGTACACCATGTATGGGATGCTTGTATGTCAAGAGTGTTTGTGTATTTGTATGTGTTAAGTTTTCACAATAAAAATATTAAATAAAATAAAATAAAACAATACAGGGTGGAGAGGTAGGGCAGTGCGGAATTTATTTCATCCTCCAGGAACCATATGGAACAACTGTTAAGGGGATATCAATGAGTGGGCACACATCATACACCAGTCTGAAGTGTGTGGAAGACTGAGATCCCACACACAACTGTTAGTCTCCCAAGCAGCAAGGGCCAGCACCCCTCCCCCAAAGGCATAGCAGGCTGGTTCCCCAAGGGAAAAGGAAACAGACTTTACTAGAAACAATGAAGTTAGCTCAACCAAGCTCCAAATGTGGAATTAATTCACAAACACGGGTTATTGAAAATAGGCCCCTAGCACAAATAAACCTGGAGTAAACATTAAAGAAACCAGAGTTTTCATCCTGGCAGAGAGGGGCAGGGCTGAGGAAAAAATAAACAGGGTTTTTGTGTTGGGCAGCACAAAATACCAGAAAAAGGCTGAACCCCAAGGAAAGGGGGCACAGAGAGCCTGGGGATGCATACAGCCACTTACCAGATCCAGCTCTTGATTGGCAGACATGGGGAGCTGGGGTCCAGCTCTGTGGTGATTAGGTTCTGGTGTCAACTTGGCCAAACGATTATTCCAAGTTGTCTTGTCAGGGAAACATTGGCCTAAGGGTTGCTTCAAGGATATTTCTTTGTTGGTTGATAAACTGGAAGGCTGGTGTATTAAATCATCAGTCAGTTGATTGCATCTGTTGCTGATTATATCTGTGATCAACTAAGGCATGTTTCCCACTATGAGACAATCCAATCAGTTGAAGGCTTTTAAGGAAGAAGAGAGACTTTTTCAGTGCTTCTCCAGTCAATGAGCTACTCCTGTGGAGTTCATCCAGAAACTTCATTGGCGCTCCAGCTGTACAGACTGCCCTACATATTTTGGACTCTTCCATTTCCATGGTTGCATAAGACACCTTTATAAATTTCATACTTACATATCTCTCCTAGATTTTTCTAGAGAACCCTGACTAACACAGGCTCTGAGAAGGCTTTATCTTTTTTTCTTTTTACTTCTTAACACTCATTAGATGGGACTGCAAGCACTCTCAGGTTTCAGAACTGCCCCAGGCAAGGATGGAATTAAATCATCTCTCAGAGACAAAGTAGTCAGGTAAATGAGGACAATTCCCATAAGCATGTATCTTCCCCTCAAAAAAAGGAGGCAGGGCCCAGCTCAAGTGGCAGCCTTCCTTCAGGGAATTCAGGATCCAGGGGCTGGAAAACAGAAGAAATGTAAACCTGCCCTCTACCTCAGCCTCTGTTTCAACCACACCACTGGCAGGGAGAGTCTGCTGAAAGTAAAGGCACTGCATCACTTTACACTGGTGGGAAGCTGCAGGCAGACAAGTGCCACATGCTGGGCAGGATGTGGCACTTGTCTAAAGAAAGAACAATATCTAGAGGCTTCATAAGAAAGTCTGACAACCTACCAAGACTAACCATTGGGGAAACTTGATACTGGCTACTTTCACCTCGAGATGAGGGCCTGTCTTCTCTGGGAAAATCTTACTGGAAACAATCAGATCCTAAAAAAAGGCTCCTATATAGGGGTTCAGGGAAAGAACTCTAAAAACAAGGGCAGAAAAATTCTAATTAGTTAAACAGAACCTATGTTAGAGGTCTAGAATAAGTTGAACTTAATGACATAGAACAGACAGAGAATAAAGCCAACTAACAAGAAAACCCTTGGTAAAAGAGTGAAAATGACCTCGAGAATAAACTATGAAAATCAAATGCCTGGACATCAGCAAAAAAATAATGAGTTATAACAGGAAAATCAAAGATATGGCTTAGACAAAAGAACAAACCAACATTTCAAATGAGATACAGAAGTTGAAACAACTAATTAAGGATGTTCGAACAGACATACAAAATCACATCAAAAATCAAATCAATGAGTTGAGGAAAGATATGGCAAAAGAGATGAAGGATATAAAGAAGACATTGGGTGAACATAAAGAAGAACTCAAAAGTTTAAAAAACAAATCACAGAACTTATGAGAATGAAAGTCACAATAGAAGAGATGGAAAAACAGTGTGTATACAAAAGCAGATTTGAAGAGACAGAAGAAAGGATTAGTGAACTAGAGGACAGGATATCTGAAATTTTGCACATGAAATACAGATAGGAAAAGAATGAAAAAGTATGAGCAGAGTCTCAGGAAACTGAATGACAACATGAAGCACACTAATGTACATTTTATGGGTGTCCTGGAAGGAGAAGAGACAGAAAAGGCAGCAGAAAGAATGATGGAAGTAATAATTACTGAAAATTGTCCACCTCTTATAGAAGACATAAAATTACAGATGCAGGAAGTGCAGTACACCCCAAATAGAATAGATCCAAATAGACTTAACCCAAGGCACTTACTAATCAGGTTATCAAATGTCAAAGACAGAAAATTTTGAAAGCAGCAAGAGAAAAGCAACACATCACATACAAAGGAAGTTCAATAGACTATGTGTGGATTTCTGAACAGAAATCATGGCGACAAGAAGGCAGTAGTGTATATTTAATATTCTGAAAGAGTAAAACTGCTAACCAAGAATTCTATATCCAGAAAAAAACTGTCCTTCAAAAATGAGGAGTTTAAAATATTTTCAGACAAACAGTCTCTGATGGAATTTGTGACTAAGAAACCAGCTCTACAAGAAATGCTAAAGGGAGCACTACAGGCAGATAGGAAAACATGGGAGAGAGAGGTTTTAAGAAGAGTGTAGCAGTGAGGACTGTAAGAGTGAAGCAATGAAATAAAAGTAAAAAGAGAAAAAAACATAAGATAAGACATATAAAACTCAAAAGACAAAATGGTAGAAGAAAGTATGTCCTTACAGAAAAATAACACTAAATGTTAGTGGATTAAACTGTCCAATCAAAAGATACAGACTGGCAGAATAGATTAAAAAAACAAACAACAACAACAAAAAAAACAGGGCCTGTTCTAGCTTGCTAGCTGCTGGAATGCAACACACCAGAGACAGATTGGCTTTTAATAAAAGGGGATTTATTTTGTTAGTTCTTCATAGGAAAGGCAGCTAACTTTCAACTGAGGTTCTTTCTTATGTGGGAAGGCACAGGGTGATCTCTGCTGGCCTTCTTTCCAGGCCTCTGGGTGGAAATCACCCTGGGGAACTTTCCCCAGGATGATTTCTTTCTGCATCTCCAAAGGCCTGGGCTGAGCTGCAAGTGCTGAGATGAGGTATGCTGAGCTGCTTGGGCTGTGCTACGTTGAGCTCTCTCATTTAAGCACCAGCCAATTAAGTCAAAATCATTCATTGCAGTAGGCATGCCTCCTAGCTGACTGCAGATGTAATAAGCAACAGATGAGGTTTGCGTACCATTGGCTCATGTCCACAGCAACAGAACTAGGCACCTTCACCTGGCCAAGTTGACACCTGAACCTAACTACCATATGTCCACCCCTTGTCAACTTGGCAACTATATGCATCACCTTAAATGATATTAAAGTGGCACAAATTCTCTACTGGCTGTGGACCTATGAATCTCAAAACAAGTTATCTGGTGCCAATATGTAAAGGAGGGATGGTCACAGAATCCATAGGGAGAAATTGGAAGGAAAATCTGCAGGGCAAACACCATTGGATTTCAAAGTCTGAAAGTCATTTATCCTTCAGCTTTAGAAAGTGGTGATCACACCCTTTGCAAGGGCCTATGCAGTGGCCTGCCTCTTTCCAAATCAACCTTGGGAAACATTGAGGAGACCACCTTTTTCTCAGCTCCACTCCCTCCAGGCATCAGGGCCACACCTGGGCTCTCTGACATTTCTTGGGCACATGCTCAACCCCTCCATGTGGTGGCAGCCAGGCTCTCCCCAGTCCCCAAGGAGCATAATGTACCTTCTCAAAGGCCTGAGGTGGCACAACTCTTCCACTTTAACAAGATGGGAGACTCATCCTCTGCTCTAATGGAAAACTCACCCTCTCCAGGTATATGGGTGGGTAGGTACACCCTCCTGGCTGAGGTTTCTTGGCTTCAGACCCGAGCTTCTATGGTTCTCACTCTGCAAACTCCAATTTGTCCCTTCTGTGTCCCCCTTTGTCCAGATTTGCAGTGACCCCTTTTACACCAACAGTCTCTTCAAGCACTCCAGGACTTCTCCATTATTCTTTTCACAGTCCCTCCAAAATCTTCCCCTTAGCCATCCAAAAAACCGTTCCAACATATCTGGTATTTGCAAACTGAAGCAGCACCCCACTCTCCAGTACCAAATCTGTCCTAGTTTGCTAGCTGCCAGAATGCAACACACCACAGACGGATTGGCTTTTAATAAAAGGGAATTTATTTCATTAGTTCTTCAGAGGAAAGGCAGCTAACTTTCAACTGAGGTTCTTTCTTATGTGGGAAGGCACAGGGTGATCTTTGCTGGTCTTCTTTCCAGGCCTCTCGTTTCCAACAACTTTCCTCAGGGTAATTCCTTTCTGCATCTCCAAAGGCCTGGGCTGAGCTGCAAGTGCTGAGATGAGGTATGCTGAGCTGCTTGGGCTGTGCTACGTTGAGCTCTCTCATTTAAGCACCAGCCAATTAAGTCAAACGTCATTTGTTGCAGCAGGCACACCTCCTAGACTACTGCAGATGTAATAAGCAACAGATGAGTTCTCATACCATTGGCTCATGTCCACAACAACAGAACTAGGCACCTTCACCTGGCCAAGTTGACACTTAAACCTAACTACCACAGGGCCCATCTATATGCTGTCTACAAGTGCTCACTTCAGACACAAGCACAAAAACTGTTTGAAAGTGAAAGGTTGAAAAAAGATATTTTACTCAGACTACAGACAAAAAGAGTTCATGTAGCTATACTAATACCTGACAATTAGACTTCAAGTGTAACACAATTAAAAGAGTCAAAGAAGGACACTGTGTATTAATAAAAGGAACACTTCAACAAGAACATAAAAATATATTTATGCACTGAGCTAGAGCACCCCAAAATACATGAGGCAAACACTGACAACACTGAAGGGAGAAGTAGACACCTCTATGATAATAGCTGGAGACTTCAATTCACTGTTCTCATCAATGGATAGAACATCTAGACAGAAGATTAATAAGGAAACAGATTTTTAATAGTATGAAAATGAAATAGACTTAACAGACATTTACAGAATATTATACCCCACAACAGCAGAATACACAGAATACAAATGGATCATTTGCAAGAATAGACCATATGTTGGGACGCAAGGCAAGTCTCAATAAATTTTAAAAAATTGAATTTAGACAAACACTTTCTCAGATCTTAGTGGAATGAAGTTGGAAGTCAATAACAGACAGGGGGCAGAAAATTTACAAAATATGAAGGCTAAACAACACACTCTAAAACAACTAGTGGGCCAAGGAAGAAATTATAAGAGAAGCCAGTAAATATCTCAAGACAAATGAAAATGAAAACACAACATATCAAAAATTATGGGATGCAGCAAAGGCAATAATGGCAGGCAAATTTACTGCCCTAAATGCCCAAATTTTAAAAGGAGAGAAAATATCAAAGAATTACTTTTCACCTGGAAGAACTAAAGAACAGCAAGCTAACTCGAAAGCAAACAAAAGAAAAGAAATACTGAATAGAAATTCAGTATTAGAATAGAAATAAACGAAACTGAGAACATGAAAGCAATAGAGGAAATCAACAAAACCAGAATTGGTTCTTTGAGAAAATCAATAAAATTGATGGACCCTTACAAGGCAGAGAGAGAGAGAGAGAGAGAGAGAGAGAGAGAGAAGATGGAAATACATAAATCAGAAATGGAAGAGGGGACATGGCTACTGACCCTGCAGAAATAAAAAAAAAGTAATGGGAGGATACTATCAGCAACTCTATGGTAATAAACTAGACAACATAGAGCACAGATGAAATGGACAATTCCTATAAAGGCATGAACAACCAATATTGATGCACGAAGAAATAGATGACCTCAACAAGCCAATCACAAGTAAGGAGATTGAATCTGCCATGAAGAAGCTCTCAAGAAAGAAAAGTCCAGGAACAAGTGGCTTCACATGTGAATTTTATCAAGCATTCAAGAAATAATTAATACCAATCCTACTCAGATGCTTTGAAAAATTGAAGAGGAGGGAAAACTACCTGACTCATTCTATGAAGCTTACATCACCCTACTACCAAAACCAGACAAGATACTACAAGAAAAGAAAATTATAGGCCAATCTCTTTAATGACTGTAGGTGCAAAAATCCTCAACAAAATAATTGCAGATTGAATCCAGCAACACATTAAAAGAATCATACACCATGACCAAGTGCAATTTATTCCAGTTAGGAAAGGATGGCTTAATACAAGAAAATCAATTTAATATAATACACCACATTAATAAGTCAAAGCAGAAAAACCACATGCTCATCTCAATTAATGCAAAAAAGGCATTTGGCAAAATTCAACATCCTTTCTTCATGAAAACACTGCAAAGGATCTGGATAGAAGGGAACTTCCTCAGCATGAAAAAGGGAATACATGAATGAATCACAGCTAATATCATCCTCAATGGGGAAAGGCTGAAAACTTTCCCACTAAGAACAGGAACAAGACAAGAATACCCACTGTTACCATTGTTATTCTACATCATGCTGGAAGTTCTAGCCAGAGCAATTAGACAAGAAAAAAAAAAAGGCATCCAAATTGGAAAGAAAGAAGTAAAACTTTCACTTTTTGCAGATGGCATGATAATATATATTGAAAATCTCAAAAATCTACAGCAAAACTACTAAAGCTAATAAATGAGTATGGCAAAAGTGGCAGGGTGCAAGACAAACACCCAAAAATCAACAGTATTTCTACACTAGTTATGAGCAATCTGAGAAGGAAATCAAGAAAAAAAAATCCATTTACCATAGCAGCCAAAAGAATCAAACATTTAGGAATAAGTTTAACTCAGGACACAAAAGACCTATGCACAGAAAACTACAAGAAATTGCTATAAGAAATCATGGAGGAACTGAATAAATGGAACAGCATACTGCGTTCATGGATTAGAAGACTAAATATAATTAAGATATCAATTCTACCCAAACTGATTTTTAAATTCAATGTAATAACAATTAAAATCCAACAATTTACTTTGCAGAAGCAGAAAAACCAATAACCAAATTTATTTAGAAGGGCAGGTGGTCCAGATAGCTAAAAATATCTTGAGAAAGAAAAGTAAAGTGGGAGGTCTCACACTACCTGTCTTTAAAGCATATTACAAATAAACAGTGGTCAAAACAGCATAGTACTGGCATAAAGGTAGATATACTGACCAGTGGATCAAATTGAGCGTTCAGAAATATACCCTATCATCTATGGACCATTGATCTTTATTAAGGCTGTCAAGACAACCCAACTGGGACAGGGCAGCCTCTTCAATAAATGGTGTTTGGAGAACTGGATATCCATATGCAAAAGAAAGAAAGAAGACCCATATCCCACAGCCTACACAAAAATTAACTCAAAGATGAAAGACCTAAACATTAGAGCTAAGACTATAAAACTTTTAGCAGAAAATGTAGGGAAATATAAGTCTTGCACCAGGTGGTGATTTCCTAGATTTACACCCAAGGCATGAACAATGAAAAAAGAATAGATAAATGGGATCTCCTCAAAATCAAACACTTTTGTGCATCAAAGAACATTGTCAGGAAAGTAAAAAGGCAGTCTACACAATGGGAGACAATATTGAAAACCACATATCAAGTAAGAATTTAATATCCAGAATATATAAAAAGATTCTACAACTCAATAACAAGATGAACAAACCAATTTAAAAATGGGCAAAAGACATGAACACACTTCTCAGAAGAGGAAATACAAATGGCTATAGGACAAATGAAAATATGTTCAACTTCACTGGCTATTAGGTAATACAAATCAAAACCACAATGAGATAACGTCTCACACCCACTACAATGGCCATTACCAAAACAAAGCAAAACAAAAAACAGAAAATGACAAGTGCTGGGGAGGATGTGGAGAAAGAAGCACACATTCATTGATGGTGGAAATGTAAAATGGTGCAACCACTCTGGAAGGTAGATTGGTGGTTCCTCAGGAAGCTAAGTACAGAATTGCCATATGATCCAGCAATCCCATTGCTAGGTCATATGCAGAGGAACTGAAGGCAAGGACACAAATGAACACTTGCACACCAATGTTTATAACAGAATTATTTACTATTGTCAAGAGATGGAAACAGCCCAAATGTCCATCAACAGACATGTGGCTAAACAAGTTGTAGTATATACATACAATGGAATATTACACTACTTTAAGACAAAATAAAGGCATAAAGCATGTAGCAATGTGATGAACTTTGAGGACATTATGCTGAGTGAAACAAGCCAGAAACAAAATGACAAATGTTGTTTGGTCTCACTAATATGAACAAACATCAATGAGGGACATATCAGAGTTAAAGATAAGAACACAGGTTATCAGGAAATAGAAAGAGGATAGAGGTTGGGCATTTGGTGCTGAAGGAATACAGAATGTGCAACAGAACTGATCGTAAAAATTCAGAAATGGATAGTACAATAATATCTGATGGTAGCACAATAATATAAGTACACTGAAAGAAGTGGTATGTGAGTATAGTTGAGGGAGAAGGGCTGGGGGCATATTTGACACCAAAGGAAACATGGAGAATAAAGACTGAGATGGTATAACTTAGGAATGTCTAGAGTGGACAATGACGGTGATTAAATGTACAAATATAAGAATGGTTTTGCATGAGAACAAATGAATACCAACATTGCATCATGTTAAAAATGGGACAGTATACAGAAAGAAGTACAATCAATGCAATCTGGGTTCTATAGTCAATAGTAACACTGTAATACACTTCCACTGAATGTAACAAAGGTACTATGCCAAAACTAAATGTCTATAAGTGGAAGATATGTGGAAGAGGTATAGAGTTATTTGCAGAAGCAAAAAGGAAATGTCTTCATTTATATTGTGATGATGAAGGCATGGCTATGTGATTATACCTGGAACCATTGATTTTTTACTTAGGTTAGATTGTATGGTGTATGAATAAAACTTTAAAAATGAACAGAGAGGGAGTCCAGGCAAGATGGTGGCTTAGTGAGGTGTGGAATTTAGTTCCTTCCCCAGAGCAGCTAGTAAATAGCCAGGAACAGTACAGAACAACTACTGGTGCCACATCAGTGACCAGACACACAGCACACACCAGATTGAACAAACTGGACCAGCTGAGACCCACACAGAACTGTAAGTCCCCCAAGCTGTGGAGGCTGGGGCCCCTCCCCCATGGGCAGGGCATCCTGGTTCCCTGCGGGGGAAAAGAAACAGATTTTACTAGAAGCAAGGGTTTAGCTCAACCAGGCTCCCATTGTGGAATTAATTAACAAATTCTGACTGCTGAAAATAAGCCCCCATCTCAGATAATCCTGGAATAAAAGCTAAATGTACTAGGAGTTTTTGCCCTAGCAGAGAGGGGGTAGGGATGATGGGGAAAAAAAGAGGCTTTTTGGGTCTGACAGCACAAAATACTTTAAAAGAGCTGGGCCCTAAAAGGGGGTGGGGGAGCACATAAAGCCTGGAGATATAGAGCAAGGTACCAACTTAAACTCTTGATTGACAAGCCCAAGGAAGAGGGTTGTGCTCTGAAAGAGTTTTTTTTTTCCTTTGTTTCTACTACTTAACAGTTCATTGGATTGAACTATAAGGCTTCTCAGGTTCCAACTGCCCCAGGCAAGAGTGGAATTAAGCTTGTCTGAGAGGGAAAGTAACTAGTCAGGTGAAGGGAGTTAATTCCCTAAAAGTTGAACCTCTCTCAAGAGAAAGGTGGGGCCCAGGTCAATTGGAATTCCTCCCTTAAGGAATTTAGGCCCCAAAGGACTAGAAAACTAAAGCAATCAATGCCAACCTACAACCTCACCTATGTCTCAACCATACTCTCAGCAGGAAGAGTCTACTGAAGTTAAAGGCACTGCATCACTTTATGCTGGTGGGAAACTTCAGGCAGACAAACACCACATACTGGACAGAATAGGAAAAACACAGGGTCTAGAAGCTTCATAAGAAAGTCTGTCAATCGGCTGCGTCTCACTCACCCTCAGGTAATTTGATGCTGGCAACTCTTTCCTCCTGAGAGGAGGCCAGTTTGGTCTGGGAAAATCTGACTTGGGTATATAATATCTGAGGAGACCACACTCAAGAAAAGAATGGCTCCATATAGGCAGGGCAAGAAACAGAAAAGCAAGAATTGAAGAATTCTGATCAGTTAAATAGAACCTATGCTAGAGGTCTAGAATAAGCTGAGCTGAATGTCAAAGAACAGATGGAGAACAAAGCCATCTATCTAGAAAATCCTAGGTAAAAGAGTGAAAACAATCTCCAGAATAAACTAATTAAGGAAATCAAATTCCCAGATACCAGCAAAAAATAATGAGTGATTGTGCCAGTTTGAAAGGATGTATGTACCCTAGAAAAGCCATGCTTTAATCCTAATTCCATTTTGTAAAGGCAGCCATTTCTTCTAATCCCTATTTAGCATTGTATGTTTGAAACTTTAATCAGATCATCTCCCTGGAAATGTGACTCAATCAAGAGTGGTTGTTAACTGGATTAGGTGGAGACATGTCTCCACCCATGCCAGTTGTGACCTGATTAGTTTACTGGAGTCCTATAAAAGAGGAAACATTTTTGAGAACGCAGGAGATTCTGAGAGAGCAGAGAATGACATAGCCACAAGAAGAAGAGAACCCACCAGCCAGTGACCTTTGGGGATGAAGAAGGAAAATGCCTCCCAGGGAGCTTCATGAAATAGGAAACCAGGAGAGAAAGCTAGCAGATGATGCCACATTTGCCATGTGCCTTCCCAGATGAGAGAAAAACCCTGATTGTGTTTGCTGTGTGCCTTCTCACTTGAGAGAGAAACCCTGAACTTCATCAGCCTTCTTGAACCAAGGTATCTTTCCCTGAATGTCTTAGATTGGATATTTCTATAGACTTGTTTTACTTGGGGCATTTTCTCAGCCTTAGAACTGTAAACTTGCAATTTATTAAATTCCCCTTTTTGAAAGTCATTCTGTTTCTAGTATATAGCATTCTGGCAACTAGAAAACTAAAACAGCTGTACTAGAAAAATTGAAGATATGGCCCAGTCAAAGGAACAAACCAACATTTCAAATGAGATACAGGAGTTGAAACAATTAATTCAGGATGTTTGAAAAGACGTGGAAAATCTCATCAAAATCAAGTCAACAAGTTGAGGGAGGATATAAAGAAGGTATTGGGTGGGACAAAAAGAGGAAATTGAACATATGAAAAAACAAATCACAGAACTTATGGGAATGAGAGACACAAATAGAAAAGATGAAAAACAATGGAAACCTACAGTGATAAATTTGAAGAGGCAGAAGAAAGGATTAGAAAACTGGAGGACTGGACATCTTAAATCCTACATACAAAAGAAAATTTAGGGAAAAGAATCAAAAAATAGGAGCAGAGTCTCAGGGAATTGAATGACAACATGAAGTGAATGAATATATTCATTGTGAGGGTCCCAGAAAGAGAAGAGAAGAGAAAAGGAAGAGAAAGACTAATGAAGGAAATTATCACTGAAAATTTCCCATCTCTTATGAAAGACATAAAATCACATATCCAAGAAGTGCAGCATACCCCAAACAGAATAGACCCAAATAGAAATATTCCAAGACACTTACTAATCAGACTGTCAGATGTCAAAGAGAGAGAGAGAATTTTGAAAGCAGCAAGAAAATTGAATTCATCACATACAAGGGAAGCCCAATGAGACTATGTGTGGATTCCTCAGCATAAACCATGGAAGCAAGAAGGAAGTGGTATAATATATTTAAGATTCTAAAAGAGAAAAACTACCAAACAGGAATTCTATATCCAACAAAATTTTCCTTCAAAAATGAGGGGGCCCCAACCAAAATCAATCCAGCTAATCCTAAAGAACATCTAGGGCAATATATAATAATCTACAATGGTTCCATCCACTAGGGTAACTTTCCAGAAACCTACAACCTCCAGATGGGTCCCTGCACCAGATAAATCCTAAAACCTAGAGGGCCTATCCTCTCCAAAACATCAGCTAGCTCCATCTCCTAATTGACAGCCCCTTCCAACATGAAAAAATTAGAATACCCCTAAAAAAGTGGGATAGAAAAATCAATGGTGATGTTGGAGTTATACAGAGAAGGTAGGGTTTAACAAATGAATATGATTGCTGAATCATTAAATTGACATTTCTTTTCGTCTCCAGTATCTTAGAGCAGCTAGAAGTAAACACCTAAAATTGTGGAACTGTAAAGCATACCAAGCTCTGAAATCTGTTCTACAACTAATTGTTGTACTGCACTTTGAAATTTATTGTTTTTTAATATAGGCTATTTTTCACACAAAAAAATCTATTGCGATGATAGCAAAATATTTATTCCTTCTAGCCTCCTATGTTCTGGAGCAGCTAGAAGGAAAAATCTGAGCGGATGGTATGGTAGCCCATGACAAACTCTGGGATTTGACCTGTAACTACTTGTTAAAGAGTGCTTTGAAAACTGTTGTTTGTTTTCTTTCATTGCTTTGTATATATGTTATATTATACGATTTTAAAAAGTTAAAAAAATAATTAAAAAATTACAAGGATTGGCTTTCCCCGCCGGCCCGCTGCGCGGCGCCCACGCCCCGCAGCAGCCGAGCCGCCCGCCCTCCTTCTCCCCTCTCTTTCCCCGCCGGCCCGCCGCACGGCGCCCACGCCCCGCAGTAGCCGAGCCGCCCGCCCTCCTTCTCCCCCCTCTTTCCCCGCCGGCCCGCCGCGCGGCGCCAATGCCCCGCAGCAGCCGAGCCGCCCACCCTCCTTCTCTCCCCTCTTTCCCCGCCGGCCCGCCGCGCGGCGCCCACGCCCCGCAGCAGCCGAGCCGCCCGCCCTCCTTCTCCCCCCTCTTTCCCCGCCAGCCCGCCGCGCAGCGCCCACGCCCTGCAGCAGCCGAGCCGCCCGCCCTCCTTCTCCCCTCTCCTCCCCATCCTGCTCCGGCTGCTCTCCAACCACCACGGTGCCCTCTTCCCCTGCCTTCACCGTGCTCCTCCGCCGCCAGCCTCAACAGCCTTGCCGCCCTCACCTTTCCTCCTCCAGAACAGCTACTGGGGGAGTGGAGATAATACAGAGCAGCTCCAGGAACCACGAGGGAGATCAAAGGGACAGCGTACCCCATCCTGGAACGGCTGACTATCTGGGAGAACCAGCTCCGGTGAGATCACCAAGGGGCACGGGCTTTCCTGGGTGGGACGGCAAGCAACCGGAGTCCCTCCCTTCCACCTTCCTGGGCCAGCTGGTAGAATTGGACAGGCGGTCCCCTTAGGCCGCGGCGGCTGGTGCCCCCACCACACGAGGCCCCCCGGAACAACTGAGATAGTTGGGTCGGAAATCCCCAGACTGCGGAGAACAGTGACCGGGGGATCCCTTCCAAACACGTGACTCCCCCATCGGCTGGGAACAGTGTACTCTCCCAGGCTGCGACAGCTGGCGCCCTCTCGCCAT
Source organism: Tamandua tetradactyla (assembly GCF_023851605.1). Classification (NCBI taxonomy): domain Eukaryota; kingdom Metazoa; phylum Chordata; class Mammalia; order Pilosa; family Myrmecophagidae; genus Tamandua; species Tamandua tetradactyla. Next base: position 80,203,056 of record NC_135334.1, on the reverse strand, counting down.
GCTTGGTGCCCCGGGCCGACTGGCTAATTTGGCCGGACGCTCTCCTGTGCTGCGACGGCCGGCGACCCTCTCCGCGTTTGGAACACCGGGCCGGCTGGCATTCTTCCAAGACGCTTCGGTTGCCGAACCTCCCCTACGGCGAGAGTTTTCCAGAGTTGAGGGGCCCACAGCAACTTTCGCTGGTGGAACCCACAGACAGGCGTGTGCCACGAGCGACACCTACTGGGCAGGATAGGAAGAACAGAACCCAGAGATTGCACAGAAAAATCTTTCAACCTGTGGGGTCAAACACCCGGGGAAATCTGACTAAATGCCCAGACGCCAGCAGAAGATAACGGATCACGCTCAGAAAATTGAACATATGGCCCAGTCAAACGAAGAAACCAATAGTTCAAATGAGATACAGGAGCTGAAACAACTAATGCTGAATATACGAACAGAAATGGAAAAATTCTTCAAAAACGAAATCGATAAATTGAGGGAGGACATGAAGAAGACATGGGCTGAACATAAAGAAGAAATAGAAAAACTGAAAAAACAAATCACAGAACTTATGGAAGTGAAAGATAAAGTAGAAAAGATGGAAAAAACAATGGATACCTACAATGACAGATTTAAAGAAACAGAAGATAGAATTAGTGATTTGGAGGATGAAACATCTGAATTCCAAAAAGAAACAGAAACTATCCGGAAAAGAATGGAAAAATTTGAACAAGGTATCAGGGAACTCAAGGACAATGTGAACCGTACAAATATACGTGTAGTGGGTATCCCAGAAGGAGAAGAGAAGGGAAAAGGAGGAGAAAAACTAATGGAAGAAATTATCACTGAAAATTTCCCAACTCTTATGAAAGATCTAAAATTAAAGATCCAAGAAGTGCAGCGCACCCCAAAGAGATTAGACACAAATAGGCGTTCCCCAAGACACTTACTAGTTAGAATGTCAGAGGTCAAAGAGAAAGAGAGGATCTTGAAGGCAGCGAGAGAAAAACAATCCGTCACATACAAGGGAAACCCAATAAGACTATGTGTAGATTTCTCAGCAGAAACCATGGAAGCTAGAAGACAGTGGGATGATATATTTAAGTTACTAAAAGAGAAAAACTGCCAGCCAAGACTCCTATATCCAGCAAAATTGTCCTTCAAAAATGAGGGAGAAATTAAAACATTCTCAGACAAAAAGTCACTAAGAGAATTTGTGACCAAGAGACCAGCTCTGCAAGAAATACTAAAGGAAGCACTAGAGTCAGAACCAAAAAGACAGAAGAGAGAGACATGGAGAAAAGTGTAGAAAGAAGGAAAGTCAGATATGATATATATAATACAAAAGGCAAAATGGTAGAGGAAAATATTATCCAAACAGTAATAACTCTAAATGTCAATGGACTGAATTCCCCAATTAAAAGACATAGACTGGCAGAATGGATTAAAAAACAGGATCCTTCTATATGCTGTCTACAGGAAACACATCTTAGACCCAAAGATAAATATAGGTTGAAAGTGAAAGGTTGGGAAAAGATATTTCATGCAAACAACAACCAGAAAAGAGCAGGAGTGGCTATACTAATATCCAACAAATTAGACTTCAAATGTAAAACAGTTTAAAGAGACAAAGAAGGACACTATATACTATTAAAAGGAACAATTAAGCATGAAGACATAACAATCATAAATATTTACGCACCGAACCAGAATGCCCCAAAATACGTGAGGAATACACTGCAAACACTGAAGAGGGAAATAGACACATATACCATAATAGTTGGAGACTTCAATTCACCACTCTCATCAATGGACAGAACATCTACACAGAGGATCAATAAAGAAATAGAGAACCTGAATATTACTATAAATGAACTTGACTTAACAGACATTTATAGGACATTACATCCCACAACAGCAGGATACACCTTTTTTTCAAGTGCTCATGGATCATTCTCAAAGATAGACCATATGCTGGGTCACAAAGCAAGTCTTAACAAATTTAAAAATATTGAAATCATACACAACACTTTCTCGGATCATAAAGGAATGAAGTTGGAAATCAATAATAGGCGGAGGGCCAGAAAATTCATAAATACATGGAGGCTCAACAACACACTCTTAAACAACAAGTGGGTCAAAGAAGAAATTGCAAGAGAAATTAGTAAATACCTAGAGGCAAATGAAAATGAAGACACAACATATCAAAACTTATGGGACGCAGCAAAGGCAGTGCTAAGAGGGAAATTTATTGCCCTAAATGCCTTTATCAGAAAAGAAGAAAAGGCAAAAATGCAGGAATTAACTGTCCACTTGGAAGAACTGGAGAAAGAACAGCAAACTAATCCCAAAGCAAGCAAAAGGAAAGAAATAACAAAGATTAGAGCAGAAATAAATGAAATTGAAAACATGAAAACAATAGAGAAAATCAATAAGACCAGAAGTTGGTTCTATGAGAAAATCAACAAGATTGATGGGCCCTTAGCAAGATTGACAAAAAGAAGAAGAGAGAGGATGCAAATAAATAAGATTAGAAATGAAAGAGGAGACATAACTACTGACCTCACAGAAATAAAGGAGGTAATAACAGGATACTATGAACAACTTTACGCTAATAAATACAACAATTTAGAAGAAATGGACAGGTTCCTGGAAAGACATGAACAACCAACTTTGACTCAAGAAGAAATAGACGACCTCAACAAACCAATCACAAGTAAAGAGATTGAATTAGTTATTCAAAAGCTCCCTAAAAAGAAAAGTCCAGGACCAGACGGCTTCACATGTGAATTCTATCAAACATTCCAGAAAGAATTAGTACCTACTCTCCTCAAACTCTTCAACATAATCGAAGTGGAGGGAAAACTACCTAATTCATTCTATGAAGCCAACATCACCCTCATACCAAAACCAGGCAAAGATATTACAAAAAAAGAAAACTACAGACCAATCTCTCTAATGAATACAGATGCAAAAATCCTCAATAAAATTCTAGCAAATCGTATCCAACAACACATTAAAAGAATTATACATCATGACCAAGTAGGATTCATCCCAGGTATGCAAGGATGGTTCAACATAAGAAAATCAATTAATGTAATACACCATATCAACAAATCAAAGCAGAAAAATCACATGATCATCTCAATTGATGCAGAGAAGGCATTTGACAAGATTCAACATCCTTTCCTGTTGAAAACACTTCAAAAGATAGGAATACAAGGGAACTTCCTTAAAATGATAGAGGGAATATATGAAAAACCCACAGCTAATATCATCCTCAATGGGGAAAAATTGAAAACTTTCCCCCTAAGATTAGGAACAAGACAAGGATGTCCACTATCACCACTATTATTCAACATTGTGTTGGAAGTTCTAGCCAGAGCAATTAGGCAAGAAAAAGAAATACAAGGCATCAAAATTGGAAAGGAAGAAGTAAAACTATCACTGTTTGCAGACGATATGATACTATATGTAGAAAACCCAGAAAAATCCACAACAAAATTACTAGAGCTAATAAATGAGTACAGCAAAGTAGCAGGCTACAAGATCAACATTCAAAAATCTGTAGCTTTTCTATACACTAGTAATGAACAAGCTGAGGCGGAAATCAAGAAACGAATCCCATTTACAATTGCAACTAAAAGAATAAAATACCTAGGAATAAATTTAACCAAAGAGACAAAAAACCTATATAAAGAAAACTACAAAAAACTGTTAAAAGAAATCACAGAAGACCTAAATAGATGGAAGGGCATACCGTGTTCATGGATTGGAAGACTAAATATAGTTAAGATGTCAATCCTACCTAAATTGATTTACAGATTCAATGCAATGCCAATCAAAATCCCAACAACTTATTTTTCAGAAATAGAAAAACCAATAAGCAAATTTATCTGGAAGGGCAGGGTGCCCCGAATTGCTAAAAACATCTTGAGGAAAAAAAACGAAGCTGGAGGTCTCGCGCTGCCTGACTTTAAGGCATATTATGAAGCCACAGTGGTCAAAACAGCATGGTATTGGCATAAAGATAGATATATCGACCAATGGAATCGAATAGAGTGCTCAGATATAGACCCTCTCATCTATGGACATTTGATCTTTGATAAGGCAGTAAAGCCAACTCACCTGGGACAGAGCAGTCTCTTCAATAAATGGTACCTAGAGAACTGGATATCCATATGCAAAAGAATGAAAAAAGACCCATCTCTCACACCCTATACAAAAGTTAACTCAAAATGGATCAAAGATCTAAACATTAGGTCTAAGACCATAAAACAGATAGAGGAAAATGTTGGGAGATATCTTATGGATCTTACAACTGGAGGTGGTTTTATGGACCTTAAACCTAAAGCAAGAACACTGAAGAAGGAAATAAATAAATGGGAGCTCCTCAAAATTAAACACTTTTGTGCATCAAAGAACTTCATCAAGAAAGTAGAAAGACAGCCTACACAATGGGAGACAATATTTGGAAACGACATATCAGATAAAGGTCTAGTATCCAGAATTTATAAAGAGATTGTTCAACTCAACAACAAAAAGACAGCCAACCCAATTACAAAATGGGAAAAAGACTTGAACAGACACCTCTCAGAAGAGGAAATACAAATGGCCAAAAGGCACATGAAGAGATGCTCAATGTCCCTGGCCATTAGAGAAATGCAAATCAAAACCACAATGAGATATCATCTCACACCCACCAGAATGGCCATTATCAACAAAACAGAAAACGACAAATGCTGGAGAGGATGCGGAGAAAGAGGCACACTTATCCACTGTTGGTGGGAATGTCAAAGGGTGCAACCACTGTGGAAGGCAGTTTGGCGGTTCCTCAAAAAGCTGAATATAGAATTGCCATACAACCCAGCAATACCATTGCTAGGTATCTACTCAAAGGACTTAAGGGCAAAGACACAAACGGACATTTGCTCACCAATGTTTATAGCAGCGTTATTTACAATTGCAAAGAGATGGAAACAGCCAAAATGTCCATCAACAGAAGAGTGGCTAAACAAACTGTGGTATATACATACGATGGAATATTATGCAGCTTTAAGACAAGATAAACTTATGAACCATGTAATAACATGGATGGACCTAGAGAATATTATGCTGAGTGAATCCAGCCAAAAACTAAAGGACAAATACTGTATGGTCCCACTGATGTGAACGGACATTCGAGAATAAACTTGAAATATGTCATTGGTAACAGAGTCCAGCAGGAGTTAGAAACAGGGTAAGATAATGGGTAATTGGAGCTCAAGGGATACAGACTGTGCAACAGGACTAGATACAAAAACTCAAAAATGGACAGCACAATAATACCTAATTGTAAAGTAATCATGTTAAAATACTGAATGAAGCTGCATCTGAGCTGTAGGGTTTTTTTTGTTTTTGTTTGCTTGTTGGTTTGTTTGTTGTTTTTGTTTTTTACTATTACTACTACTTTTATTTCTTTTCTTTATATTAACATTTTATATCTTTTTCTGTTGTGTTGCTAGTTCCTCTAAACCGATGCAAATGTACTAAGAAACAATGATCATGCATCTATGTGATGATGTTAAGAATTACTGAGTGCATATGTAGAATGGTATGATTTCTAAATGTTGTGTTAATTTCTTTTTTTTTTCTTTCCGTTAATAAAAAAAATAAAAAAAAATTACAAGGATTGAACAGCAGATTAGAGCTGGTAAACAGAGTCAATGAACTAGAAGATAGTCTGAGAAATGGAAACAACGACAAAGATGAAAAGAGCATCAAGACCTATAGTGACACCATCAAGCACATCAAGCCTCTCTCTCTCTCTCTGAGCCCAACTCTGCAGGTAAAGTCATTACCCTCCCCACTATGTGGGACATGACATCCAGGCATGAAAGTCACCCTGGAATTGTGGAATGTGACTCCCAGGGATGAGTCTGGCCCTGACACTGTGGGATTACCAATACTTTCCTGACCAAAAGGGGGGAAAGAATTGTAACAAATAAGGTATGAGTGGCTGAGAGATTTAAAATAGAGTTGAGAGGCTACTTTGGAGGTCACTCTTATTCAAGCTTCAGCTACACATTGCCATTTATCATGGCTTGCCAAACCCCAACCAAAACCATTCCTGCCAATGTTAAAGAACTCCTAGGGTATTATCTGATATTCTTTAATGATTCTATGTACTATGATTACTTTACAAAAACCTGCAACCTCCAGATGGGTGTCTAGGCCAGATAAGTCCTGAAACCCGGAGGGGCCAGCTCTCCAGAACATCAGTTCCATCCCTCTAACCCATATTATCAAGAGCTCTTTCAAGCATGAAAAAAATAGTAATGGGCATAGCCCAAATACCCCTACAGATTGGGGAAAAGATCAGAGGAAACATGGGGTTATAACAGAGAAGACAAGATTTAAAAAATGCGCGTGGTAGTGGAATCATTATATTGATATTTCTTTTAGTCTCCAATGCCTTGGAGAAGCTAAGAAGTAAAAACCTAAAATTGTGGAGTTGTAACCCATAACAAACTCTGAAATCTGTTCTATCACTAGTTGTTGTGATTTGAAATTTATTATTCTTTCAGATATATATTATTTTCACAATTTAAAAAAGATATAAATAAATTTCATTTGCAATAAAAATATGTAATGGAGAGGGATAAGGCCTGAAATAAATTGGGTAGATGGAAATACTAGTGGTCAAAGAAAAGGAGGGTTAAGGGATATGGTACATATGAGTTTTTTCTTTCTTCTTTTTATTTCTTTTTTCATAGTGATACAAATGTTCTGAAAATGATCATGGTGATGAAAACACAACTATGTGATGATGTTTTGAACCAGTGGTTGGACTGTATGTGTGTGAAGCTTTCCCAATAAAAATATTTTTTTTAATGAGGGGAAAATTAAAACATTTTCAGACCAACAATCACTGAGAGAATTTGTGCTCTGCAATAAATACTATATGTATCATTACAGGCAGCTAGGAAAAGGCAGAAGACAGAGTTGTGGAGAAAAGTGTAGAAATGAAGATTATCAGTAAATGTAAAAAGGGGGGAAAAATAGATATGACATATAAAATCCAAAAGGTAAAATGGTCAAAGAACGTACTGCCCTTACAGAAATAACACTAAATGTCAATGGATTAAACTGCCCAATCAAAAGACATAGACTGGCAGAATGGATTAAACACAGGACCCATCTATATACTGTCTAAAAGAAATCATTTCAGAACCAAGGACAAAAGTAGATTGAAAGTGAAAGGTTGGGAAAAAGATATTTCATGCAAACAACAATAAAAAAAAGAGCAGGAGTAGCCAATACTAATATCCAACTGATTAGACTTCAAAAGGAAAGCATTAAAAAAAGGCAAAGAGGGCAAGGCAATGGTGGCTCCATGGCAGAATTCTCTCCTGCCATGATGGAAATCTGGGTTTATTTTCTGGTTCCTACCCATGCAAACAGTAAAAAAGACAGAAAAGGACATTATGTATTAATAAAAGGAGCAATTCAACAGGAAGACATAACAATCATAAATGTTTATGCATCAAGCCAGAGTGCTTCAAAATACAAGAAGCAAACACTGAAGGTAGAAACAGACACCTCTACCATAATAGTTGGAGACTTCAATTCCCCACACTCATCAATGGATAGAACATCTAGACAGAGGATCAATAAAGAAACTGACAATTTGAATAATACAATAAATGAACTAGACTTAACAGACATTTACAGAACATTACACCCCACAACAGCAGGACACACCTTTTTCTCAAGTGCTCATGGATCATTCTCAAGGATAGACCATATGCCGGGTCACAAACCAAGTCTTAATGAGTTTAATAAAATTGAAATCATAGAAAACACTTTCTTGGGTCATAAATATATGAAGTTGGAAATCAATAACACATAAAGGGCCAGAAAATTCACAAATATTTTAAGCTAAACAACACACTCTTAAACAGCCAGTGGGTCAAGGAAGAAATTACAAGAGAAATAGACAAGTAAATTGAGGTAAATGAAAATGAAAACAACATATCAAAATTTATGGGGTGCAGGAAAGGCAGTACTAAGAGGAAAATTTATTGCTTTAAATACCTATATCAAAAAAACAAGGAAGAGCAAAAATTGATGAATTAACTGTTCACTTGGAAGAACTAGAAAAAGAACAGCAAACTAATGTCAAAGCAAACAAAAGGAAAGAAATGGCAAAGATTAGAGCAGAAATCAATGAAATTGAGAACATGAAAACAATTGAGAAATTCAACAAAACCAGAAGTTGTTTCTTTGAGAAAATCAATAAAATTGATGAGCCCTTAGCAAGGTTGACAAAAAGAAAAAGAGAGAGAATGCAAATAAATAAAATCAGAAACGGAGGAGGAGACATAAGCACTAACCCCACAGAAATAAAGGAGATAATGAGAGAATTCTATGAACAACTATATGCTAATAACCTAGACAATGTAGATGGAATGAGCAACTTCTTAGAGAGACATGAACAACTAAAATTGAGTAAATAAATAAATGACCTCAACAAACCAACCACAAGTAAACAGATTGAATCTGTCATCAAGAAGCTCCCCCCAAAAAAGTCCAGGCCCTGATTCCTTCACATCTGGCTTGAATTCTACCAAGCATTCAAGAAAGAATTAGTGACAATCCTGCTCAAGCTCTTCAAAAAAATTGAAGATGAGGGAAGGCTACCTAACTCATTCTATGAAGCCAATATCACCCTCACACCAAAGCCAGACAAAGATATTACAAGAAAAGAAAATGACAGACATAACTGTCTAATGAATATAGATGCAAAAATCCTCAACAAAATTCTTGCAAATTAAATCCAGCAGCACATTAAAAGAATCATACACCATGACCAAGTGGGATTTATTCTAGGTATGCAAGTATGGTTCAATACAAGAAAATCAATTAATGTAATACATCATATCAACAAATCAAAGCAGAAAAACTACATGACCATCTCAATTGACACAGAAAAGGCATTTTACAAAATTCAACATCCTTTCTTGATGAAAACACTTCAAAGGATCTGGATAGAATGGAACTTCCTCAACATGATAAAGTGAATATATGAAAAACTCACAGGTAACATCATCCTGAAAGGGAAAAGATGGAAATCTTTCCCTCTAAGATCAGGAACAAGACAAGGATATCCATTGTTGCCATTGTTATTCCACGTTCTGTTGGAAGTTCTAGCCAGAGCAATTAGACAAGAAAAATAAATAAAATACATCCAAATTGGAAAGGAAGAAGCAAAACTCTCACTGTTTGCAGATGATATGATACTATATGTCAACCCCCCCCAAAAAAAAAATCCACAGCAAAGCTACTAGGGCTAATAAATGAGTACAGCAAAGTGGCAGGGTACAATATCAGCACTCATAAATCAGTAGTGTTTCTATACACTAATAATGAGCAATCTGGGGGGAAATCAAGAAAAAAAATCATTAACACTTGCAACCAAAAGAATAAAATATTTAGGAATAAATTTAACTAAGGATACAAAAGATCTATACAGAGAAAACTATGGGAAATTGCTAAAAGAAATCATGGTAGAGCTAAATAAATGGAAGGGCATACCGTGTTCACAGACTGGAAGACTAAATATACTTAAGATGTCAATTCTACCTAAATTGATTTATAGATTCAATACAATACCAGTTAAAACCCCAGAAACTTACTTTGCAGAAATAGTAAAACCAAAAACCAAATTTATTCGGAAGGGCAAAGTGCCCCAAATAGCTAAAAATATCTTGAGAAAGAAAAATGAAGTGGGAGGTGTCACACTGCCTAACTTTAAATCATATTATGAAGCTACAGTGGTCAAACAGCATGTTACTGCCATAAAGACAGATATATTGACCAATGGAATCAAATAGAGTGTTCAGATATAGACCCTCTCATCTACGGACAATTGATCTTTGATAAGATGGTCAAGCCAATTCACCTGGGACAGAGCAGCCTTTTCAATAAATGGTGCTTGGAGAACTGGATATCCATATGCAAAAGAATGAAAGAGGATGCATATTTCACACCTTACACAAAACTTAACTCAAAATGGATCAAAGACCTAAACATTAGAGCTAAGACCAAAAACTTTTAGAAGAAAATGTAATGAAATATCTTATAAAACATGTTATAGGAAGCAGTTTCCCAGATCTTACACCCAAAGCATGATCATTGAAGAAAGAAATAAGATAAATGGGAACTCCTCAAAATTAAGTATGTTTGTGCATCAAAGAACTTTGTCAAGAAAGTAAAAAGACAGTCTATGCAATGGGAGAGAATATTTGGAAACCACACATCAGATAAGGTTTTAGTATCCAGAATATATATTTTGTTGTTCAACTCAACAACAAAAAGACAAAAAACCCAATAGAAAAATGGGCAAAAGACAAGAACAGGCACTTCTCAGAAGAAGAAATATAAATGGCTAAAAGGCACATGAAAAGATGCTCAACTTCACTGGCTATTAGGGAAATCAAAATCAAAATCACAATGAGATATCATCTCACACCCAGTAGAATGGCCATTATCAAAAAAAGAGACAAAGACAGAAAATGAAAGACACACTTATCCACTATTGGTGGGAATGTAAAATAGCACAACTGCTGTGGGAGGCAGTTTGGTGGTTCCTGAGGAAGTTAAGTACAGAACTGCCATATGATTCAGCAATCCCATTGCTAGGTATCTATTCAGAGGACATGAGGGCAAGGACACAAACAGACATTTGCACACCAATGTTATAGCAGCATTATTTACAATTGCCAAGAGATGGAAGTAGTCCAAATGTCCATCAACAGATGAGGGCTAAAAAACCTGTGGCAGCTCTTTCTCTGCCGGCGCTCCTGCCGCCATCTAGCCCTTCTCTTCCTCTTTCTCCGCCGGCGCTCCCGCCGCCATCTGCCCCCTCCTCTTCCTATTTCTCCGCCGGCACTCCCGCCGCCATCTGGCCCTCATCTTCCCCCTTCTCCACCGGTGCTCCCGCCACCATCTAGCCCTCCTCTTCCCCCTTCTCCACCGGCGCTCCCGCCACCAACTAGCCCTCCTCTTCCCCCTTCTCCGCCAGCGCTCCTGCCACCAACTAGCCCTCCTCTTCTCCTTTCTCCGCCAGCGCTCCCGCTGCCATCTAGCCCTCCTCTTCCTCTTTCTCCGCCAGTGGCGTGCCAGCCGCCATCTTGCCCTTCTCTTTCCCCTTCTGCTCCGGTGGCGCTCCATCCGCCATCTTATCCTTCCCTTTCTCCTCCTGCTCCAGTGGCTCTCCAACCACCACCGTGCCCTCTTCCACCTTCACCGGCTCCTCTGCCACCATCCTCGACAACCTTGCCATCCTCACCTTTCCTCCTCCAGAACAGCTACTAGGGGAGTAAAAACGATACAGAACAGCTCCCGGAGCCACGACAGAGATCAAAAAGACAGCGTACCGCATCCTGGAATGGCTGACTGGCTGGGAGAACCCACTCCAGTGAGATCACTGAGGGGCACAGGCTTCCCCGGGCGGGGCGGCAAGCGGCCAGAGACCCTCCCCTCCTCCTTCCCGGGCCAGCTGGCAGAATTGGGCATGCAGTCCCCTCAAGCCGCGGTGGCTGGCGCCCCCACCACACGTGGCCCCATGGACCAACTGAGAGAATTGGATCCGAAATCCCCAGGCCGCGGAGTACGGTGAACGGGGGGGTCCCCTCCAAGCACGTGACTCCCCGGTCCGGCTGGGAACGGTGCACTCTCCGGGGCCGCGGCAGCTGGCGCCCTCCCGCCACGCTTGGCACCCCGGGCCGACTAGGAAATTCGAACAGGCACTCTCCCGGGCTGCGGCAGCCAGCGACCCTCCCCGCGTTCGGACCCCCGGGCAGGCTGGCACTCTTCCAAGCCGCTTCGGCTGGCGAACCTCCCCCACGGCGAGAGTTTTCCAAAGTTAAAGGACCCACAGCCCCTTTTACTGGTGGGACCCGCAGACAAACGTGTGCCACGAGCGCCACCTACTGGGCAGGATAAGAAAAACAGAACCCAGAGATTTCACAGAAAAATCTTTCAACCTGTTGGGTCCAACACCCAGGGAAATCTGACTAAATGCCCAAACGCCAGCAGAAGGTAATGGATCACGCTCAGAAAATTGAAAATATGGCCCAGCCAAAGGAACAAACCAATAGTTCAAATGAGATACAGAAGCTGAGACAACTAATGCTGAATATACAAACAGAAATGGAAAACCTTTTCAAAAATGAAATCGATAAATTGAGGGAGGACATGAAGAAGACATGGGCTGAACAAAAAGAAGAAATAGAAAAACTGAAAAAACAAATCATAGAGCTTATGGAAGTGAAGGATAAAGTAGAAAAGATGGAAAAAACAACGGATACCTACAATGATAGATTTAAAGAGACAGAAGATAGAATTAGTGATTTGGAGGATGAAACATCTGAATTCCAAAAAGAAACAGAAACTATCCGGAAAAGAATGGAAAAATTTGAACAGGGTATCAGGGAACTCAAGGACAATATGAAGCGCACAAATATACGTGTTGTGGGTGTCCCAGAAGGAGAAGAGAAGGGAAAAGGAGAAGAAAAACTAATGGAAGAAATTATCACTGAAAATTTCCCAACTCTTATGAAAGACCTAAAATTACAGATCCAAGAAATGCAGCGCACCCCAAAGAGATTAGACCCAAATAGGCGTTCTCCAAGACACTTACTCGTTAGAATGTCAGAGGTCAAAGAGAAAGAGAGGATCTTGAAAGCAGCAAGAGAAAAACAATACATCACATACAAGGGAAACCCAATAAGACTATGTGTGGATTTCTCAGCAGAAACCATGGAAGCTAGAAGACAGTGGGATGATATATTTAAATTACTAAAAGAGAAAAACTGCCAACCAAGACTCCTATATCCAGCAAAATTGTCCTTCAAAAATGAGGGAGAAATTAAAACATTCTCAGACAAAAAGTCACTGAGAGAATTTGTGACCAAGAGACCAGCTCTGCAAGAAATACTAAAGGGAACACTAGAGTCAGATATGAAAAGACAGAAGAAAGAGGTATGGAGAAGAGTGTAGAAACAAGGAAAGTCAGATATGATATATATAATACAAAAGGCAAAATGGTAGAGGAAAATATTATCCAAACAGTAATAACACTAAATGTTAATGGACTGAATTCCCCAATCAAAAGACATAGACTGGCAGAATGGATTAAAAAACAGGATCCTTCTATATGCTGTCTACAGGAAACACATCTTAGACCCAAAGATAAACATAGGTTGAAAGTGAAAGGTTGGGAAAAGATATTTCATGCAAATAACAACCAGAAAAGAGCAGGAGTGGCTATACTAATATCCAACAAATTAGACCTCAAATGTAAAACAGTTAAAAGAGACAAAGAAGGACACTATATACTAATAAAAGGAACAATTAAACAAGAAGACATAACAATCATAAATATTTATGCACTGAACCAGAATGCCCCAAAATACGTGAGGAATACACTGCAAACACTGAAAAGGGAAATAGACACATATACCATAATAGTTGGAGACTTCAATTCACCACTCTCATCAATGGACAGAACATCTAAACAGAGGATCAATAAAGAAATAGAGAATCTGAATATTACTATAAATGAGCTAGACTTAACACACATTTATAGGACATTACATCCCACAACAGCAGGATACACCTTTTTCTCAAGTGCTCATGGATCATTCTCAAAGATAGACCATATGCTGGGCCACAAAGCAAGTCTTAACAAATTTAAAAATATTGAAATCATACACAACACTTTCTCGGATCATAAAGGAATGAAGTTGGAAATCAATAATAGGCGGAGTGCCAGAAAATTCACAAATACGTGGAGGCTCAACAATACACTCTTAAACAACGAGTGGGTCAAGGAAGAAATTGCAAGAGAAATTAGTAAATACCTCGAGGTGAATGAAAATGAAAACACAACATATCAAAACTTATGGGACGCAGCAAAGGCAGTGCTAAGAGGGAAATTTATTGCCCTAAATGCCTATATCAGAAAAGAAGAAAAGGCAAAAATTCAGGAATTAACTCTCCACTTGGAAGAACTGGAGAAAGAACAGCAAACTAATCCCAAAGCAAGCAAAAGGAAAAAATAACAAAGATTAGAGCAGAAATAAATGAAATTGAAAACATGAAAACAATAGAGAAAATCAATAAGACCAGAAGTTGGTTCTATGAGAAAATCAACAAGATTGATGGGCCCTTAGCAAGATTGACAAAAAGAAGAGAGAGGATGCAAACAAATAAGATCAGAAATGGAAGAGGAGACATAACTACTGACCTCACAGAAATAAAGGAGGTAATAACAGGATACTATGAACAACTTTACGCTAATAAATACAACAATTTAGGTGAAATGGACGGGTTCCTGGAAAGACATGAACAACCAACTTTGACTCAAGAAGAATTAGATGACCTCAACAAACCAATCACAAGTAAAGAAATTGAATTAGTCATTCAAAAGCTTCCTAAAAAGAAAAGTCCAGGACCAGACGGCTTCACATGTGAATTCTATCAAACATTCCAGAAAGAATTAGTACCAACTCTCCTCAAACTCTTAAAAAAAATCGAAGTGGAGGGAAAACTACCTAATTCATTCTATGAAGCCAACATCACCCTCATACCAAAACCAGGCAAAGATATTACAAAAAAAGAAAACTACAGACCAATCTCTCTAATGAATATAGATGCAAAAATCCTCAATAAAATTCTAGCAAATCGTATCCAACAACACATTAAAAGAATTATACATCATGACCAAGTAGGATTCATCCCAGGTATGCAAGGATGGTTCAACATAAGAAAATCAATTAATGTAATACCACCATATCAACAAATCAAAGCAGAAAAATCACATGATCATCTCAATTGATGCAGAGAAGGCATTTGACAAGATTCAACATCCTTTCCTGTTGAAAACACTTCAAAAGATAGGAATACAAGGGAACTTCCTTAAAATGATAGAGGGCATATATGAAAAACCCACAGCTAATATCATCCTCAATGGGGAAAAATTGGAAACTTTCCCCCTAAGATCAGGAACAAGACAAGGATGTCCACTATCACCACTATTATTCAACATTGTGTTGGAGGTTCTAGCCAGAGCAATTAGACAAGAAAAAGAAATACAAGGCATCAAAATTGGAAAGGAAGAAGTAAAACTATCACTGTTTGCAGACAATATGATACTATATGTCGAAAACCCAGAAAAATCCACAACAAAACTACTAGAGCTAATAAATGAGTACCGCAAAGTAGCAGGTTACAAGATCAACATTCAAAAATCTGTAGCATTTCTATACACTAGTAATGAACAAGCAGAGGGGGAAATCAAGAAACAAATCCCATTTACAATTGCAACTAAAAGAATAAAATACCTAGGAATAAATTTAACTAAAGAGACAAAAAACCTATATAAAGAAAACTACAAAAAACTGTTAAAAGAAATCACAGAAGACCTAAATAGATGGAAGGGCATACCGTGTTCATGGATTGGAAGACTAAATATAGTTAAGATGTCAATCCTACCTAAATTGATTTACAGATTCAATGCAATGCCAATCAAAATCCCAACAACTTATTTTTCAGAAATAGAAAAACCAATAAGCAAATTTATCTGGAAGGGCAGGGTGCCCCGAATTGCTAAAAACATCTTGAGGAAAAAAAACGAAGCTGGAGGTCTCGCGCTGCCTGACTTTAAGGCATATTATGAAGCCAGAGTGGTCAAAACAGCATGGTATTGGCATAAAGATAGATATATCGACCAATGGAATCGAATAGAGTGCTCAGATATAGACCCTCTCATCTATGGACATTTGATCTTTGATAAGGCAGTCAAGCCAACTCACCTGGGACAGAACAGTCTCTTCAATAAATGGTGCCTAGAGAACTGGATATCCATATGCAAAAGAATGAAAGAAGACCCACATCTCACACCCTATACAAAAGTTAACTCAAAATGGATCAAAGATCTAAACATTAGGTCTAAGACCATAAAACAGTTAGAGGAAAATGTAGGGAGATATCTTATGAAACTTACAATTGGAGGCGGTTTTATGGACCTTAAACCTAAAGCAAGAGCACTGAAGAAGGAAATAAATAAATGGGAGCTCCTCAAAATTAAACACTTTTGTGCATCAAAGAACTTCATCAAGAAAGTAGAAAGACAGCCTACACAATGGGAGACAATATTTGGAAATGACATATCAGATAAAGGTCTAGTATCCAGAATTTATAAAGAGATTATTCAACTCAACAACAAAAAGACAACCAATCCAATTACAAAATGGGAAAAAGACTTGAACAGACACCTACTAGAAGAGGAAATACAAATGGCCAAAAGGCACATGAAGAGATGCTCAATGTCCCTGGCCATTAGAGAAATGCAAATCAAAACCACAATGAGATATCATCTCACACCCACCAGAATGGCCATTATCAACAAAACAGAAAATGACAAGTGCTGGAGAGGATGCGGAGAAAGAGGCACACTTATCCACTGTTGGTGGGAATGTCAAAGGGTGCAACCACTGTGGAAGGCAGTTTGGCGGTTCCTCAAAAAGCTGAATATAGAATTGCCATACAACCCAGCAATACCATTGCTAGGTATCTACTCAAAGGACTTAAGGGCAAAGACACAAACGGACATTTGCTCACCAATGTTTATAGCAGCGTTATTTACAATTGCAAAGAGATGGAAACAGCCAAAATGTCCATCAACAGAAGAGTGGCTAAACAAACTGTGGTATATACATACGATGGAATATTATGCAGCTTTAAGACAGGATAAACTTATGAAGCATGTAATAACATGGATGGACCTAGAGAACATTATGCTGAGTGAGTCTAGCCAAAAACTAAAGGACAAATTCTGTATGGTCCCACTGATGTGAACTGACATTCGAGAATAAACTTGGAATATGTTATTGGTAACAGAGTCTAGCAGGAGTTAGAAACAGGGTAAGATAATGGGTAATTGAAGCTGAAGGGATACAGACTGTGCAACAGGACTAGATACAAAAACTCAAAAATGGACAGCACAATAATACCTAATTGTAAAGTAATCATGTTAAAGCACTGAATGAAGCTGCATCTGAGCTATAGGTTTTTTTTTTTACTATTAATATTACTTTTATTTTTTTTCTCTTTATTAACATTCTATATCTTTTTCTGTTGTGTTGCTAGTACTTCTAAACCGATGCAAATGTACTAAGAAACGATGATCATGCATCTATGTGATGATGTTAAGAATTACTGATTGCATATGTAGAATGGTATGATTTCTAAATGTTGAGTTAATTTCTTTTTTTCCATTAATTAATTAAAAAAAGCTGTGGCATATACATACAATGGAATATTATGCATCTATAAGACAGAATAAAGTCATGAAGCATGTAACAACATGGATGGATCTTGAGGACATTATGCTGAGTGAAATTAGCCAGAAGCAAAAGGACAAATACTGTATGGTCTCACTGATATGAAATAACATTAATGAGTGAACTTGGAGAATTTCAGTTATGAATACAGGTTATCAGGAGATAGAAATAGGGTAGAGATTGTGTAATTGGTGCTGAAGGAATACAGATTGTGCAACAGGACTGATTGCAAAAATTCAGGAATGGATAGCCCAATACTACCTGATTGTAGCACAATAATCTAAGTAACACTGAAGGAAGTTGAATGTGAGTATGACAGAGGAAACAGGGCTGGGGTCACATATGAAACCAGAAGGAAAGATGGGGTTAAAGAATGAGATAGTATAATTTAGGAATGCCTAGAGTGGGCAATGATGGTGATGAAATGTACAAATTAAAAAATGTTTTTGCATGAGGAAGAACAAAAGAATGTCAGTATTACATGGTGTTTAAAATAGATGGTATATGAGAAAAAGTACAGTCAATGCAGGCTAGGATCTATAGTCAACAGTAACATTGTAATATGCTTCCAGTGAATGTAACAAAAGCGTTATGCCAAAATTAAATGTCAACAGGCAGGTGAACTGGGAAAAGTGTATGGATTCTTTGTGGAAGGAAAGAAAATGTCTTCAAATAGAATATGGTGACGAAGGCATGTCTATACACTTAGTCTGCATAGTACGATGTGTGAATAAAACTATTTAAAAATGAACAGAAAGAAACAAGTGCTAGAGAAAATGTGGAGAAAGAGATGTTCCTACTTATTGCCGGTAGGGAAATGAAAGGTACAGCCTCTTGGAGGGAATTTGGTGGTTCCATAGGAGGCTAGGGGTGGGTTTGCCATATGATCCTGAAACCGTTGGTCAGTATATACCTGGAGGAAATGAGTGTGGGGACTCAAATGGACATTTGCACACTGGCATTTCTGGTGGCAGTGTTTCTGATTCACAATGAATGGAGGTGGCCTAAGGGTACAAGGACTGAGAAATGGAATGGGGAACTATGCTGTGTGTGTGTGTATGTGTATATATATACACACAAAATGAACTATTGAGCAGCCACAAGAAGGAATGAAGTTGTGAGGCATGCAACTAGATGAATGAAGCTTGGAAGCTGTATGTTGAATGAAATGTGAGGAACAAAAACACAAATATTATCATGTCTCAATCATATGGAATAACTATAATATTTTTTAAAAAGTCATTGAACTAAAGTTAAGAGCATGGGATATTAGGTTGAGGCATATTGTAAAGAGTCATAGATTGTAAATTCTTACAACAGTCACATATTCAGGAGGAATAACTGTTAATTCTAAATTCTCAGATACTGAGCTGTTTGTATATAACATGGTATTTCCCAGAAACTTTGGATATTTATGTGACACTTAAGACTCAGAATTAGAGCTCTGAAGCTACGAAAGTCAGAAGTATCCCATATAGGAACTGTTTAAAAAGTTGAAAAAGTGATCAGACATCGAGAAGAGATGAATGAAGATGATCTGGATAAGACTAAGGTATATCAGAAGACTGGGAAAAGGATAATATCGTCCACATTCTAAAACTTCAACTTCTGTGTTTTGTAACCAAAAGAAGAGATGTTTATTTAGTGCAAAATTTATATTTTGGGTACTGTATTCCCTAATTTAACTTGTATTGTCAGTTTAATTGAACACCATAAGTACATGGAATCTTGAATAAGGCATGAGATTTTGTTGGTTTGCCCAGGTTAGTGTGATGTTCCAATAAATCCAAGAGTGATTTGGACAGTGAATAAAGAAATATTTGCAAAGTCCCCTTGGGAAAATGGGGAGAAAGAGGGAAATATTCAACTTCCCCATTTGAAGAATTTCTAATATTCTTGCAAGCCTTGGGGACAATCAAATCAAGAGGCAAACCCTTCGATCTTGGAGTTCACCCATATGAAACATCTCTGAAAAAGATAGGCTAAGCCTACTAAAATTAAACCTAAGTGTCACCCGCAGAGGACCTCTTTTGTAGGTCAGATGTGGCCTCTCTCTCTAAGCCAACGTGGCAAGTGAACTCACTGCCACCCCTCTACATGGGACATGGCACCAGAGGTGTAAATTTCCCTGACAAGTTGGGACAGAAATCCCAGGAGTAGCTGAGACATTTCATTCAACATACTGTCCTCAAGGTTCACCTAGTTGCATGCTTCAAAACTTTATTCCTTCTTGCAGCCACTCAGTATTCTGTTGTCTCTATAGACCACAGTTCCCCCTTCCATTCTTCACTCATTGTACCCTTAGACCACCTCCATCCATTGCAAATCATGAACACTGCCACCATAAACACCAGTATGCAAATGTTCATTTTGGTCCCCACTCTCAATTTCTCCAGGTACATACCTAGTAATGGAGTTGCAGGTCATATGGCAACCTCACCCCTAGCCTCCTGTGGAACCACCACACTGCCCTCTAGAGGGGCCACACCTCTCAGCTTCCCTACCAACAGTGAATAGGTACATCAAAGGATTGATAAAACCTTCTCAATCAAAAAGGGGAACATATAAATGAGACAAAGCAAAGTTTCAGTAGCTGAGATTTTTCAAACAGAGTCAAGAGGTTATCTTGGAGGTTATTCTTACACATTATATAGATAATCCCTTTTTAGTTTATGGTGTATTAGAGTGACTAGAAGGAAATACCTGAAACTGTAGAGCTGTGTTCCAGTAGCTTTGCTTCTTGAAGATGACTGCATAGTAATAAGGCCTTTACAATGTGACTGTGTGATTGTGAAAACCTTGTATCTGATGCTCCTTTTATCTAGGGTATGGACAGATTAGTAAAAAAAAACACATGGATAAGAAATAAACAAATAATAGGGATAACAAAGGCTAAAATAAATTGAGTAGATTGAAGTACTAGTGGTCAATGAGAGGGAGTGTTAAGGGGTATGTATGCATGAGTTTTTTTCTTTTTTCTTTTTTTATTTCTTTTACTGGAGTGATGTAAATGTTCAAAAATGATTATGGTGATGAATACACAACTTGGTGATAATTTTATAAGTCATTGATTGTACACCATGTACAGAATGTTTGCATGTCAAGAATGTTTGTATGTTAAGTTTTTACAATAGGGCGGGCTCAGCAGGTAGAGTTCTTGCCTACCATGCCAGAGACCTAGGTTCGATTCCTGGTGCCTGCCCATGCAAAAAAAGAAAAATTTACAATAAAAATATTAAAATTTTAAAAAATGAGCATAGAGAAACAAGCGCTGGAGAAAATGTGGAGAAAGAGATGTAACTATTCACTGTTGGTAAGAAAGCTGAGAGGTGTGGCCCCTCTAGAGGGCAGTGTGGTGGTTCCACAGGAGGCTAGGGGTGAGGTTGCCATATGACCTGCAACTCCATTACTAGGTATGTACCTGGAGAAATTGAGAGTGGGGACCCAAATGAACATTTGCACACTGATGTTTATGGTGGCAGTGTTCATGATTTGCAATGAATGGAGGTGGTCTAAGGGTACAATGACTAAAGAATGGAAGGGGGAACTGTGGTGTATAGATACAAGAGAATACCGAATGGCTGAAAGAAGGAATAAAGTTTTGAGGTATGCAACTAGATGGACCTTGAGGAAAGTATGTTGAATGAAATATCAGAAACAAAAAGACAAATATTATCAAGCCTCACTCATATGGACTAACTATAATATACAAGCTCAAAGAATTGAAGTCAAGAGCATGGGTTATCAGTTGAGGCCTATTGTAAAGGATCCTAGATTGTAAACTGTTATTACAGCAGTCATGTCTAGTCCAGAGTTGTAACTATTATTTTTAAATTCTGAGATACTGAATTATTTGTGTATGACCAGGTCATTCCCTGAAACTTTGGATATTTATGTGACACCTGAGACTCAGATTTAAAGCTCTGAAGATATGAAAATCAGCATTGCCCCATATAGCAACTGTTTAGAAAGTTGGAAAAATGACGGGACTTTGACGAGAGATATGAATGAAGCCGATCTGGATAGTATGAAGGTAAATCAAACTGCAGGGTAAAGAATGATATGGTGGTATATATTTAAAACTTCAGCTTCTATGTTAGACCAAAGGGAGAGATGTTTATCTGGTGCAAAATTCACAATTGGGATATTGCATTATCTAAATTAACTGACATGGTTAGTTTATTTGAACATCGTTATTATATGGAATCCTGAATATGGCATGAGATCTTCTTAGTTTGTACAGGTTGGTTTGATGCCCCAGTACATCCCAGAATAATTCTGACAGAGAATAAAAAAGTGTTTGCAAAGTCCCCGTGAGGGACTGTGGAGAAAGGAGGAAACATTCAACTTCCCTATTTGGGGAATTCCTGATATTCCTGCAAGCAGTGGGGATGACCAATACAATAGGCTGAGCACTCTATCTTGGGGCTTATCCCTATGAAACTTATTCCTGCAAAAGAGAAGCTAAGCCTGAGTACCTGAGTCACTCCCCAAATACCTGTTCTGTTGCTCAGATGTGGCCTCTCTTTCTAAGTCAACTTGGCAGGTAAACTCACTGTCCTCCCCCCGACATGAGACATGACTCCCAGGAGTGCAATTCTCCCTGGCAATGTGGGACATGACTCCCAGGGATGAACTAGGACCTGGCATCATGGGCTTGAGAAAACCTTCTTGACCAAAAGGGGGAAGAGAGAAATGAGACAAAATAAAGTTTCCATGGCTGAGAGATTTCAAACAGAGTTGAGAGGTTATCCTGGAGCTTATTCTTAGGCATTACATAGGTATCCCTTTTTAGTTTTTAGTGTATCAGAATAGCTAGAAGGAAATGCCTGAGACTGCTAAACTGTTTTCCAGTAGCCTTGACTCTTGAGGATAACTGTATAACTATATAGCTTTTACAGTGTGACCATGTGACTGAGAAAACTTTGTGGTTGATGCTCCCTTTATCCAAGGTATGGACAGAGGAGTTTAAAAATAAAGACAAAAAATAAATAAATAATAGGGAGGGTGATAAAGGGTAAAAAGAAAAATTGGGTACATTTTAATACTAGTAGTCAATGAGAGAGAGGGGCATGGGTTATGGGATATATGAGTTTCTTCTTTTACCTTTTTACTCTTTTTCTGAAGTGATACAAATGTTCTAAAAGTGATCATGGTGATGAACACCAACTATGTTAAGATATTGTGAGCCATTGATTGTATCCTTTGGGAGAATGTATGTGTATGAAGATATCTCAATAAAAAAAAATTTTTTTAAAGACTGCCTGGGAAGAGGGAACACCTGGCACTGCCTTTGGCTGTGGGAAAGATTTTCCAGGTTCAGATACTGCTGTATTGCTTCCCTCCACTCAGGGTTGGAGAGGAGGAATTTATGTAGAAGGTAAGTACTAGAAAGAGCTTTAGGCTGGGTGAATTTGAGAATTCACCCTTACTTTATTATTTTTACCAGTCAAATCTAGAGTGTGTTACTTAACTTCTCTATGCATCTTCTATAAAACTGGATAATGATGAAAAAAGTTGTCTAAGTTACTTTGGGCTAAGGGTAGGAACGGGAATGACTGTAAATGTGCACAAATTTTTTTTTAGGTGATAGAAATATTTTCAAATTAAATTGTGATCATGGTTGCACAACTCATAAAAAGAAAACAAATCCTTTGGGTATGAGGTGGTATCTCATTGTGATTTAAATTAGTGTTTCCCTAGTGGCTAATGACATCCAATATCTTTTAATGCATTTTTTGAACATTTGCTTATCTTCTTTGGAGAACTGTCTATTCAGGTCCTTTGTCCACTTTTTAATTGGGTTGTTTGTCTTTTTGCTGTTGTACAGTAAAAGTTCTTCATTCATTTTAGATATTAGACCTTTATCTTATATATGGTTTGAAACTGTTTTCTCCCATTCAGTAGGGTGTCTTTTCACTTTCTTGATAACTCACTTCAATGCACAAAAGGGTTTACTTTGGATAAACTCAAGTTTATATGTTGTTTCTTTTGTTGTCTGTGTTTTGGTGTCAACTAAGAATCCATTGTCAAATCCCAGGTCATGAGGATTTGCCCTCAAGTTATCTTCTGAAAGTTATATAGTTTTAGCTCTTATATTTAGGACCTTGAAAGGGGAAATAAAATACCACAAAGTGTTCCTGCCATTTTAAGTGCCTTTTACTTGATTCAACATTTTCTTAGTTTTAGTCAAAAGTAAACCTTGGGTTGTTTTCCAGAGTTCTGCAACAGTTAATTATGTAAGTTTTCACTTAGTTTATAGATGTTTCCGTAGAGAAACAGGCCACTGGAGCATGTACTTCATCATTTTCATAGATATCACTTTGTATAATTTTTGTTCCACATACCCATCATCCCATGATTCAGTTACTTATCTCCTAATCCTTCCCATAACATGTAATCATTGCATATTCTTGAGCCATATCTTGAAAACACTCTTATGTTGAACTTACTTATTTAAAGTTGTTAATGCCAAACTAGTGACTGTAGGTGGGAAGGATATTAAGCTTCAGAAATACTCATTCTGACTTCATGTTTTACCAGTCGTGAAAATAATAACATTATTTTACCTCCAAAGCTAAAGCTTCCATTAAAAAGTTGCAGGAAAAAAAAAAATAAGAAGAAGCAAGGGAATGAAGCGGGACTGGATAAAGGATGTCAAAGATTGTTAATATAACTAGGACAAATATTTTTGCCCTGGAATGGAATAGAGTACCCAGGCCATGAAGATGCTTGAAATTTCAAAGTTTACTGCTTCTAGGAGTTGAGCTCTGGGAAGATGGTGGAGTGAGGTAGACAGAATTCACCCCTGCTCCGTGGAACAAGATAGGGGATGAGACAGTATTACCAGGGCTGCAGTTCCAGGGGGTGAGTGATCGAAGAGAATCTTCAATGTTTGGGGGGATGTAGAGAGGCAAAAAGGGGTATGAGAGGGGAGAGCAGGGTAGGTCTGATCAGGCATGAAACACCTCCCTAACTAGGGGCAGATGGCACCACACCGGGAAGTGCAGATCCGAGGGAACTGACCATCCTTCCACTCCAGCCTGCCCCAGCACCTAGCTGGAGAACTTCCTGTGCTCCAGAGCCTGCGGCAGCACCTGTGGAAAACTCAGAGTTGTGCCTGACCATCCAACATGAAGAGTCATGCCCCTGGGCACTGCAGGCAGCCACCCAGCCAGGTGCCAGGAGTGGTCGTCCTATTAGGTGTCGTGAGCAGTGGATGCGCTGGGTGCTGTGGATTGGCTGCTCCCCCAGGTGCTTTGGTCGGCACCCCCGTCCCACCCACCGGAACTAGCATCCCCCCACCCCACACGCCTTATTCCCAGCTACTGCAGTTGAAGAGGGGTGAGCCTGAGCAGAGGTGTCTCAGGAGTACCACCTGCTGGAAAGAAGGTGTAAGTGCAGTCTGGCGAACTCCCTATCTGCCTGTTTTTTTTTTTTAAATATATTCTTCTGTAGTTATTATTATTTTATTTTTATTTATATACATTTTATATATTTAAATTTTTATGGATTTTTTATTTTTATTTTTTAAATTTTCTCTTATTTGCAACCAACTTGCAAAATAACCTTATTAAGACAATTAAATGCTCCAATCACAGAGCATGTGAGGATCTAAGCAGAAATGGCCCCACCAAATGACCAAATAAAAAAACTAGAAGAAACACAGAATATGGAACAACTAGACAGGGATATATATAAAGGAATAAAAGATAATGGAAGATAATAGAAGAGCATAGAGAAGAATTTAAAAGATTAAATAGAAAAATGACACATCTCACAGAGATGAAAAATATAGTAGACCAAATTATAAATATCCTAGGGGACATACAATAGCAGATTTGAAATAGCAGAAGGAAGAATAAGTGAACTAGAAGACAAAACAATTGAATTAGAGTGCACAAAAAAAAAAACAAATGACAAGAAAGATGGAAAAAGTGGAGGTGGATCTTAGGGAAATGATAGACAATAAGAAGCACACAAACATAAGAATCATTTCAAAAAGGCAAATAGGCAGCCAACGCAATAGGAAAAAAATATTTGGAGACTTCAAGCTTGATATATCATGTAAATAAAGAAATTTTACAGTTCACCAAAAGAACAAATAATCCAATTATAAAATGGGCAGAGGATATGAGTAGACACTTTTCTAAAGAGTAAATACAAATGGCTAAAAAGTATATGAAGAGATTTTCATTATCTATAAGGGAAATGCAAATCAAAACACAATGAGATATTACCCTCACACCTATGAGAATGGCTGCTATTAAACAAGCAGAAAGCTACAAATGTTGGAGAGGAGTGGAGAAAGGGGAACACTTTCTCACTGTGTACAATGGAACAGTTGCTGTGAAAAACAGTTTGGTGATTCCTCAGAAAACTAAATGTTGAGTTGCCCTATGACCCAGCAATACCAATCTTTGGTATATACCCAGAAGAGCTGAGGACAGTAACATGAACAGACATTTGTACAGTGATATTCATAGCAGCACTATTCACAATTGCCAAAAGAGGGAAACAACTCAAGTGCCTATCAAAAGATGAGTGGATAAGCAAAATGTGTTATATACATATGATAGAATATTATACAGTGGTAAGACAAAATACGGTCCTGAAGCATATGGCAATGTGGATAAACCTTGAGGATATAATGCTAAGTGAAATAAGTCAGAAACAAAATGACAGATACTGCATGATTTTGCTATTATGACTCTGGTAAAGGTAATCTCAGATGTTACACTATAGAATA
Organism: Tamandua tetradactyla; assembly: GCF_023851605.1. Lineage (NCBI taxonomy): Eukaryota > Metazoa > Chordata > Mammalia > Pilosa > Myrmecophagidae > Tamandua > Tamandua tetradactyla. The sequence continues at coordinate 80,176,935 of NC_135334.1, read as the reverse complement.
TCACAGACCTAGAGGTACACAAAAGCTACAGATGGAGGAAAGGCTACCAAAGAGGTTGAATCTAAATGCAAGGGAACTGTATGATGATAACAGTTACTGAGGTTATAAGTAACATTGCCATATTGAAGGTGAATATGGCTGAAAGGGGATGTATAGTGCCATGTATCCCATATTAAATCTATAATTATAAAGTTCTCACATGAGCTATTTCAATGATTTCATAGTGGGCAAAGAGTTAATAGTAGAGGGATATAAGGGGAAAACTAAAAATGCATATTATGGCCAATAGTTAACAGGAAGACATCAACAATACCACAGCACTAACAGGGGCAACTAACTGTGGAGGAGGGACAAGTGATAAGGGGTAGTTTTGATTTGATAGTTGTTGGCATTTTGTCTGTTGGTTCTTTGTCATTATGGACCAATGGAAATTGTCTCAAATTGAGAGTGCTTCTGATTGTACAACCACGTGAGGGTGTTGTAAGACATGGTTTGTTTATTTTGGACATTAACTATGATGCCCAATAATTGGAGGGAGCCAAAGTATATAATGACTGAGAAGCACAATGGCAAGTGGTGACATCTATATGATGGAATATAGTGCAGCTACAAAGAGGAAAGATGTTGAGAGGCACATATGAACTGAATAAACCTTAGGGACAATATGTTGTCCAAAATAAGCCAGGAACAAAAACAAAGGTTTCTTTCAGAAAATACTTATAGGAAAATTGGAGCCTAGACTGTAAGCCCTTATTGCAGCCACTCTTAGTCTGAAGTTGTAAGTGTATTTCTAGATTCTAAGGCACTGAGGTATATGTGCATCAGCTGGCATTTCCCTGAAACTTTGAGTAACTCTGTGACACCTAAGACCCAGAAATCAAGTGCTGCAGTCCTGAAAGTTAGCATAACTATATACAGTAACAGTTAAAGTGACTGAAAAAGAGATCAGAAGCCAATCTGGCTGGATCAAAGGTAAATTAGAATGCAGGGTAAAAGATGTGTATGTACTCGAGACCTTCACCTACTGTATGAGACCAAAGGCAGAGAGGTTTATTATGTCTAGAACTTAAATTGTCTGAAACACAAAATATAGATCAACCTGTCTGGGTAGTTCATTTAAACAACCCAAACTCCTGGAATCCAGAATGGGAATGAGGCCTTGTAAATCTGTATATTTTAATGTAATATGAGGATTCACCTCAGATTATGATGGGCTGATAATTAAAAAGTATTGGTAGAGTCCCTTGAGGGTCTGAAGAATATATATATGGAATTATTAAACTTTCCCATCTGAGAAACCCCAGGTAACCTCTCAAAACCATTGAGGACATTCAATTCATTCGTTTCTATTCACAAATTTACCAAGAAAGAAGCCCAGTTTCAATGGAGCTTAGCACTACAGTTGGTTTTCTGGAGCACTGTATAATCCAGCCCTTTTGATGTTATGACCCCCACCTTAAATGACATTGTGTCTACTAGATGCCCCTGTGATAACTGAAAGCTTTGGGGAAAGCCAATGACTTCCACCCAGTGGCAGGTTCTGGAATTTGGGGCTACAAAATTAAATGAAGCATGTTTAAGGTTTTGCCCCACTTAGAAGGCAATTATTAACCTGTTTGGGGGATTTAATTGAAAACTCTGCTATGGTGAAAGAATGTAGAATTGTTGTTATTTGAAATATCCTTCACGTCTTGGGTTAGGGCAGGTTATCATCACAACAGAGAAGGAAATGCACAAAACATTCATCATTAATAATAATAATAATAATAAATGTAAATAGTATGTTCAAAAGCACAACAATGGGAGCACACATGAATAGGTGGGACAAGCTTTGGACCCTGAAATAGATTCCAACATGCCACTCACTATGCTCAGTTATCAGACAAACTCAAACAAACAGCATGGTTTACAGATGGAGGCTCAAAGGTAGAAAGCCAGACATTTGGCCAGGAGAGCAGCTGGAATGCAAATGATTGCTGGTGTACTTTAAAAATAGAAGAAGCAAATCTTCTCATTGACAGAATTAAGAGAGAAACTCTCCTGGCATCAGAGGAATTAAATAATAACAATGATGATGTGATATTGATTTTTATCAATACTTGGGCAGTAGCCAATGTCTAGCAATATGACCCAGAAATTGGGACTCAGGTGATTGAAAGACAAAAGGAGTGTTGTATAATGGAAAATGTTATGGACATAAAGGGGGGAAATCAAAGTAAGCATGTCAATGTCCATAAAAAAAAAAGTACTCTTCCTCAATATCATGTACCCTCAATTCGATGTCATAAAAAGGAACTTTATTTTTCCCAATGTTACATTGCTCCAATGTAAATATAAGAAAAACTATATTGTGGGGCATTATAAAATATACTTTACTAGTATTCTTAAAAACTGTCAAGGCCTTGAAAAAGAAAGACTGAGAAACTGTTACATAACAGAGGAAACTAAGAAGAAATGATAACTAAATGCAATTGTAGCATCCAGTATTAGATACCGGACCAGAAAAAGGAATGTTAGTGCAAAATATAATGAAATTCAATTAAATTCTGGAGTTTAGTTAATAGTAATTGTACCAACGTTATTCTCTTAGTTTCACAAATATAGCATAGTTATAAGAGGCACCGTTAATATTAAGAGAAACTCAGTAATGGGGATATAGGAAATCTCCATACTATATATGCAATGTTTCTTGAAATCTAAAATCATATTTTTGATTACAGTAACTTTAAAGTACTGTTTAATTGGATAGTTTAATTCCTCTAATTTTATCCTCGTTTTCAAAATTGTTCAGCTATATAAGGTTCTTTCTCTTTACATATAAATTTCAAACTCTGAGTGAACATTTCTTTAAAAAAAACATTTTGGAAATTTATTGCCCTAAATGCCTATATTAAAAAACAAGAAAGAGCAAAAATTGAGGACTTAACTACTTACCTGGAGGAACTTGAGAAAGAACAGCAAACTAACCCCAAAACATACAGAAGAAAAGGAATAACAAAGATGAAAGCAGGGTTAAATAAATGGGAGAACAAAAGAACAACAGAAAGAATCAATAAAACCAAAAGTTTGTCATTGAGAAAATCAATAAAATTAATGGGCCATTACCAAGGCTGACGAAGAAAAAAAGACAGAGAATGCAAATAAACAAAACCAGAAATGGGGGGGGGGGGGGGGGGGTTGTTACCACAGACCCTGACTTTTTTTAATGATAAGAGGATACTATGAACAACTATATGCCAATAAAGTAGATAACTTAGATTAAATGAACAAATTCTTGGAAACACACAAACAAGCTACACCGACTCAAGAAGAAATAGAAGATCTCAACAAACCAATCAGAAGTAAAGAGATTCAATCAGTCATCAAAAATCTTCCTACAAACAAAAGCCCAGTGTCAGATGACTTCACAGGGGAATTTATCAAACATTCCAAAAACACTAACACCAGTCCTGCTCAAACTTTTCCAAGCAATTGAGGAAGAAGGAACACTACCTAACTCATTTTCTGAAGCTTAATTCATGTTAATACCAAATCCAGGTAAAAACGCTATAAGAAAGAAAAAGTACAGACCAATCTCCCTAATGAACATAGATGCAAAAGTCCACAACAAAATACTAACAAGTGACTCCAACCACACATTAAAAGAATTATATGCCATGACCAATGGGGTTTATACCAAGAATGCAAGGATGGTTCAACACAAGAAAATCAATTAATGTAATCACCACATTAACTTGCTCTTCAGAGAAATGCTTTTTCATATCTTTAGCCCATTTTATAATGGGGTTGTTTGTTCTTTTGTTGTTGAGTTGTATGATTTCTTTATATATACAGGATATATATATATATATATACATATGTGCTTTTGAAAAAAACAAAAGAAAAGATCACATGATCATCTTGATGGATGCTGAAAAAGCATTTGACAAAATTCAACATCATTTTCTGATATAAGTACTTCAAATGGTAGGAATCAAAGGTGACTTCCTCAATATGATAAAGGGCATATATAAAAAAACACATAGCCAGCATTGTACTCAATGGTGAGGGACTGAGAGCTTTCCCCCTTAAGATCGGTAAAAAGACAAGGATGCCCTCTGTCACAATTATTATTCAACATTGTACTAGAAGTTCTAGTTAGAGCAATCTGGCAGGAAAAAAGAAATAAAAGACATCCATATTGGAAAGGAGGAAGTAAAACTTTCATTATTTGCAGATGACATGGTGCTATACTTCGAAAATCTGAGAAATCTACAGCAAAGTCATGTGAGCTAATAAATAAATTCAGCAAGGTGGTGGGGTATAAAATTAATAGGTAAATATCAGTAATGTTTCTCCACACAAGTAATGACCTAACTGAAGAGTCAATTAAGGAAAAAATTCATTCAAAATAGCAATTAAAAGAATCAAGTATCTAGGAATGAAATTAACTAGAGATGTGAAGGCCTTGTACACAGAAAACTGCATAATATTGCTAAAAGAAATCAAAGAAGATCTAAATAAGTGGAAAGACATTTCCTGCTCATGGATAGGAAGGTTAAATACAGTTACGATGTCAATTCTACCAAATTTATATACAGAATCAATGCAGTACCAATCAAAATTCCAACAACTTACTTTGAAGACTTTGAAAAGCTAGTTACAAAATTCATCTGAAAGGGAAAGAAACCCCAAATAGCTAAAAGCATCCTAAAAAAGAAGAATGAAGAGAAAGGATTAACACTTCCTAATTTTAAAACTTATTATAAAGCCACAGTGGTCAAAACAGCATGGTACTGGCACAAAGATAGAAGTATTGACCAATGGGATTGAATTGAGAGCAGAGAAACAGACAACCAAGTGTATGGTAAACTGACCTTTAATAAGGCTCCCAAATCCACTGAACTGGGACAAAATAGTCTTTTTATTAAATGGGCATGGGAGAACTGGAAATCAATAGCCAAAAGAATTAAAGAGGACCCTTATCTTATACCCTATAAAAAACTAACACATAGTGGATCAAACACATAAATATAAGAACCAGTACCACAAAGCTCTTAGAAGAAAATATAGGGAAACATCTTCAAGGCCTAGCAGTAGGAAATAGTTTCCTAAACTTTACACCCAAAGCATGAACAACAAAACAAAAAATAGACAAATGGTAACTTCTCAAAAGCAAATGTTTTTGTGCCTCAAAATATTTTGTCAAAAAGGTTGAAAAGGTAGCCAACTCAATGGGAAAAAATATTTGGAAATCATACATCAGATAAAAGTCTGATATCCTGTATATATAAAGAAATCATACAACTCAACAACAAAAGAACAAATAACCCCATTATAAAATGGGCTAAAGATCTGAAAAGGTATTTCTCTGAAGAGAAAGTACAGATGGCTCATAAACACATGAAGAGATACTCATTTTCTTTAGCTACAAGTGAAATTCAGATCAAGACTACATCCAACCTCCACCTCACACCTATAAGAATGGCTGCCACTAAACAAAAAGGAAACTACAATGTTAGGGAGGATGAGGAGAAACTGGAGCATTTATGCACTGCTGGTAGGAATGTATAATGATACAGCTACTATGGAAGAACTGTAGTTTGGCCATTCCTTGGGGAACTAAATTGTCGAGTTGCCCTATGACCCGGTGTCATGGTCAGGTTCTGGTGCCCAGTTGTCTGGTCAGACAGATGCTGGACTATCTCTTGCTATGAGGACATTTCATGGACCTAAATCATGATCATGTTGGCTGCATCCACAGCTGATTGCATTTGCAATAAACTAAGGGGAGTGTCCTCTGCAATGAGTGATGCTTAATCTAATCACCAGAAGGCTTTTAAGGAAGATTCAGAAGAGACTCCTGCTCTTTCTGCTTCAGCCAGTGAGCCTTTCCTGTAGAGTTCATCCAGATCCCTCATTGGAGCTGCCAGCTTCACAGCCTGCCCTAAGGATTTTGGACTCTTCCATTCCCATGGTTGTCCAGCCAGCCTCTCCTGAGAGTTTGCTAAGGACCTTCATCAGAGTTGCCAGCTTGTGGCCAGCCCTACAGACTTTGGACTCTGCATTCTCATGGTTATGTGAGACACTTTTATAAATTTTATATCTATGGATATCTCCTGCTGCTTCTGTTTCTCTAGAGAACCCTAGCTAATACAGCTTGGTACCAGGAGTGGTTCTTAAGAAACAGAATTCTAAAAATGGGTTTTTATTATTGATTTTCTACTCTGACTGGACTCAAAGACACTAAGAACTCTGTTTTTTGTAATCAGAATGACACTGCCAATCCATGGGGTGAACTGGCAGAAGAGACAGTCAAAATGTCACCATTGGATTCTTCTAATACTTCACTTATATGAAGCTAGGCTCTTGGGAGTAATGTTTTTGGCACCTTTACAGAGTTTTGAGGAAATAGAAGGTATAGAGATATTGGTTGTTTGTTTTTAGATATGCTTTATACATTGATGAGGGAAAAGGATGGGCTGAAGTCTTCAAATGTGACACTTACGTGCCCTATGACAGATGTAAATGTTTCTATGAGTGTCCTGAAAGAAAATCTTAATTCCTGTAGCTGCAGACTTGAGATCTCTGAAAAACAGACTCAAATCTCATTGCCAGAGTAACAACTTTACAACATAAATTGAAATCTCAATCTTTTTTTTTTTAATTTATTTTTTTTTTAGTCAGCCTTTTGTCCAGTCCTTATGGGGCCCAATTAGGCAATGAAATCTCAATTTTGCATGGTGTCTGACACTAAAGTTGAGGGCAATGATTGGAAAGGAGTGTGACACTGAAAATGGGATGGCAATATATGGATTGACAATGATGGCAGTGGAGAGGTTGAAACTCTAGATCATGATGTCTTTTATAGGTAACCCTGTAATAGTCTGCACTGAGGACTTAGCTGCTGCCCCTCCAGTCTGCCCAGAGGAGCTGGTCACCCAACCCCCACCTGAAGGGATTAACCTTAGAGTGATTATGGGTGTCTCCACCCATTCTAGGTGGGTCTTGATTGGTTTTACTGGAATCCTTTTAAAGAAGAAGCTCTTTGGAAAAAGCTAGGGAATAACAAGAGAGAAAGCCATGAGATTCATAGAGAGCAGAGAATGCTGCAGCACCATGAAGCAGAGAGTTCATTAGTCAGTGACCTTTGGAGATGAAGAAGGAAAATGCCTCCTGGGGAGCTTCATGAAACAGGAAGCCAGGAGAGAAAGCTGGCAGATGACTCCGTGTTCACCATGTGCCCTTCCAGCTGAGAGAAAAGCCCTGATTGTGTTGCCATGTGCTTTCTCTCTTGAGAGAGAAACCTGAACTTCATCAGCCTTCTTGAACCAAGGTATCTTTTCCTGGATGCCTTCAATTGAACATTTCTATAGACATGTTTTAATAGGGACATTTTCTCAGCCCTAGAACTATAAACTAGCAACTTATTAAACTTCCCTTTTTAAAAGCCATTCCATTTCTGGTATATTGCATTCTGGCAGCTAGCAAACTAGAACACGGCCCTTTTGTCAATTTCCAGACTTGAGACAGTTTACAGGCCCTGAGCCCCTTGAATGAGGGGGAGGCCAAGTCCCTTTGGCTGAGGATACTGTTACACTGCCACAAATTTATACTGTTAATCTTCCTCCAAGCCTTCTGCAAGACCAATGGCCTTTTACCAGCATAACTGTGCAATAGGAAAAAGAAAATGATCAGACATTTCAGGGATTATTAGACACTGGTTCAGAAGTGATTTAATTCCAGGGAACCCAAAACATCACTCTGGTCCACCAATCAGAGTAGGAGCTTATGGAGGTCTGGTGATTGATGGAGCTTTGCCTCAGATCCATCTCACAGTGGATCCAGTGGGCCCCAGACACATTCTGTAGTTCTTTCCCCAGTTCCAGAATGCATAATTGGAATAGACATACTGACCAACTGGCAAAATCCCCACATTGGCTCTCTAACTCGTGCAGTGAGGGCTATTATGGTGGGAAAGGCCAAGTGGAAGCCACTAGAACTGATCCTACCTAGCAAAATAGTAAATCAGAAGTAATATTGGATTCCTAGAGGGATTGCAGAGATTACTGCCACTCTTAAGGACTTGAAGGATGCAGGGGTGGTGATTCCCACCACATCCCCATTCAACTCTCCTATTTGGCCTGTGCAGAAAACAGATGGGTCTTGGAGGATGACAGTAGATTATCATAAACTCAACCAGGTGGTAATTCCAATTGAAGCTGCTGTTCCAGATGTGGCTTTATTGCTTGAGCAAATCAATACAACCCCTGGTTCCTGGTATGCAGCTATTGATCTGGCAAATGCTTTTTTCTCACTAGCTGTTAGTAAGGACCACCAGAAACAGTTTGCTTTCAGTTGGCAAGGTCAGCAATATACTTTCACTGTCCCACCTCACGGTATATCAACTTTCCAGCCCTAAGTCATAATCTTGTTCACAGGGACCTTGATCATTTCCCCCTCCCACAAGACATCACATCGGTCCATTATATTGATGATATCATGTTGACTGGGCCTAGTGAGCAAGAAGTAGCAATTACTCTAGACTTATTGGTAAGGCATTTGTATGTCAGAGGATGGGAGATTAATCCAACAAAAATACAGGGACCTTCCACCTCAGTGAAATTTCTAGGTGTTCAGTGGTGTGGGGCATGTTGAGATATTCCTTCTAAGATGAAGGATAAGTTGCTGCATTTGGTCCCTCAAATGACCAAAGAAGAGGCACAATGCTTAGTTGATCCCTTTGGATTTTGGTGACAACGAATTCTACATTTGGATGTGCTACTCTGGCCCATTTATCGAGTGACCAGAAATGCAGCTAATTTTTGAGTGAGGACCTGAACAAGAGGAGGTTCTGTGACAGGTCCAGGCTGCTTTTATAAGCTGCTCTGCCACGTGGACCATAGGATCCACCAGATCCAATGGCTTTGGAAGTACCAGTGGCAAACAGAGATACTGTTTGGAGCCTTTGGCAGGCCCCTATTGGAGGATCACAACACAAACCCTTAGGATTTTGGAGCAAAGCCTTAACACCTGCTGAAGGTAACTAGTCTCCTTTTGAGAAACAGCTTTTGGCCTGCTACTGGGCTTAGTAGAGGCTGAATGCTTAACCATGGGCCACCAAGTTACCATGAGACCCGAGTTGCCTATCACGAGCTAGGGGTTGTCTGATCCACCAAGCCATAAAGTTGGGTATGTGCAGCAGCAGCACTCCATCATAAAATGGAAATAATACATACAAGATAGGGCCAGAATAGGTCCTGAAGGTAAAAGCAGGTTACATGAGGAAGTGGCCTAAATGCTCATGGTCTGCACTCCTGCCACATTACCTTCTCTATCCCAGACCATAGCTATGTCCTCTTGGGGAGTTCCTTATAATGAACTGACTGAGGAAGAGAAAACTTCAGCCTGGTTTACAGATGGATCTGCATGATATGCAGGTACCACCTGAATGTGGACAGCTGTAGCTCTACAACCCCTTTCCAGGAAGTCCCCAAAGAACAGTGGTAAGAGCAAAACCTCCCAGTGGGCAGAAATTCAAGCATTGCACCTGCTTGTTCATTTTGCTTGGAAGGAGAATTGGCCAAAAGAGGACTTGTATACTGATGCACCTTTGTGCATTTGTATACTGATTCATGGGCTGTTGCCGATGGTTTGGCTGGATGGTCAGGGACTTGGAAAGACCATAATTGGAAAATTGGTGACAAAGAGGTCTGGGGAAGAGGTACGTGGATAGACCTTTCTGAGTGGGTTAAAAACATGAACATATTTGTGTCCCATGTGAATGTGCACCAGAGGGTGACTTCAGGAGAGGAAGGTTTTAATAATCAACGGATAAGATGACCCGTTCTGTGTATACCAGTCAGCCTCTTTCCCCAGCAACTACTGTCATTGCCCAATGGGCTCATTAACAAAGTGGTCATGGTGGTAGGGAGGGAGATTATGCATGGGCTCAGCAACATGTACTTCCACTCACTGAGGCTGACCTGACTACAACCACTGCTGAGTGCCCAATCTGCCAGCAGCAGAGACACACACTCAGCCCTTGATATGGCACCATTCCCCAAGGTGATCAGTCAGCTGCATGGGGGAAGGTTGATTACACTGGACAATTCTTATCATGGAAGGGGCTGTGATTTGTTCTAACTGGAATAGACACATACTCTGGATTTTGCTTCCCCTGCACACAATGCTTCTGCCAAAACTACCAGCTATGGATTTACAATGCCTTATCTACTGTCATGGTATTACACACAGTATTGCTTCTGATCAAGGAACCCACTTCACAGCAAATGAAGTGTGGGAACAGGCACATGAATTCATGGAGTTCCTGGAATTCCCTGGTCTTACCATGTTCTCCATCATCCAGAGGCTACTGGATTTATAGAATGGTGGCATGGCCTTTTGAAAACTCAATTATGGTGCCAATTAGGTAGCAATATCTTGCAGGACTGGGGTGATGTTCTCCAGGAGGCTGTGTTTGCTCTGAATCAGCATCCACTGTGTGGCGCTGTTTCTCCCATAGGCAGGATCCATGGGTCCAGGAACCAAGGGGTGGAAATGGGAGTGGTAGCACTCACTATTACCCCTAGTGATCCACTAGGAAAATTTTTACTTCCTGTTCCTATGACCTTGAGCTCTGCTGGTCTACAGGTTTTAGTTCCAGAAGGGAGAGTGCTCCATCAGGAGAAGTAACAATGGTTCCATTGAATTGGAATCTAAGACCATCACCTGGTCACTTGGGGATACTCAGGCCCCTGGATCAACAAGCCAAGAAGGGGATTACTTTACTAGCTGGGATAATTGACTCTGACTACACAATGGACATAAAGAAGAGTTTTCTTAGAATATAGGAGATCCTTATAGGGTGTCTCTTAGTACTACCATGCCCTGTGATTAAAATCAATGGAAAACTGCAACAACACAATCCAGGCAAGACTACCAATGACTCTCAAACTTCTGGTATGAAGGTTTGGGTTACTTCACCAGGCAAAGAATCATGGGCAGCTGAAGTGCTTGCTGAGTGTAAAGGGAACATGGAATGGGTAGTGAAAGAAGGTAGTGATAAATACGAACTACAACCACATGATCAGATACAGAAATGAGGACTGTAATGCTGTTTTGTTCATGCTATGGAATTTAAGTTATAAGACACCAAGTTTAAGAGTGAATATTACCCAAGGACTGGCACCCTATTCTGGGAAGATTTAATGCATTTCCAGTTGTATGTGGGACAGCTGAGTATTGTTACATGAGGAAAAAAATGTGTCTGTTATTGTTTGCTATATAGAGATGAAGCATAGTTTAAAGTGATGTGTATAGCTGCCAAGTTGACAAGGGGTGGACTTTCATGGTCTGGTTCACATGTCAACTTGGCCAGGTGGTGGTGCCCATTTGTCTGGCCAGGCAAGCACTGGCCTGTCTGCTGCTATGTCTACATATCATGGACTTAAATCATGATCACGTTGGCTGCATCCACAGCTGACTGCGTGTGTAATCAGCTAAGGGGAGTGTCTTCTGCAATGAGTGATGCTTCATCTAATCACTGGAAGGCTTTTAAGGAGGAGTCAGAAGAGACAGTCACTCTTCCTGCTTCAATCAGCAAGCCTCTCCCGTGGAGTTCATCCAGACCCTTCATCAGAGCCATCAGCTTCACAGCCTGCCCTAAGGATTTTGGACTCTTCCATTTCCATGGTTGTCCAGCCAGCCTCTTCTGAGAGTTTGTTGAGGACCTTCATTGGGGTTGCAAGCTTGCAGCCTGCCATACAGACCTTGGACTCTACATTCCCATGGTTACATGAGACACTTTTACAAATTTTATATCTACAGATATCTCCTGCTGATTCTGTTTCTCTACAGAACCCTAACTAAAACACCCAAATATACCATTACCTGGTAGATACAGAAGAGCTGAAGATAGTGACAAAAACAGACATTTTTATACCGATGTTCATACCAATATTATTCACAATCACCAGAAGATGGAGATAATCCAAGTGCCCATCAACAGACAAGTGGATGGAATAACAAATTGTGGTATATACATACAATGGAATATTATGCAGCAGTAAGACGAAATGATGTCCTAAAGCACATAACAAGATGGATGAGCCTTGAGAACATAATGCTGAGTGAAATAAGCCAGACACAGAAGGATAGTATATATGATTCCACTTTTATGACCATGGTAAAGGTAAAATCAGAAGCTTGTAATACAGAATACAGGGGATCAAGAGATACATGAAAACTAGAGATGGGTGAATGGCTAGCTAATGAGGTTGAACTCTCAATAGAGAGAAGTGAAGGCAGTTCACTGGTGGGTCTATAAGTAATATTACCATATTGAAGGTGAGCATGATTGAAAGGGGTTATACAGACCCATATGTCCCACCGATTAACACTACAAATATAAATAAGTTCTTGCATGAACTACTTCAATAGTATCAATCTTGTACAAAGAGTGTATAAGTTCAGAATATAAGGGGAAAACTTCTATTGCATGCTATGGGATATGCTTAACATGAAAACATCAACAGAACCACAGCAACCCCAGGGTTAAACAATGGGGGGAACAACAAGAGTAAAGGGAAAGTTTAGGTTTCCTATTTGGTGAGGGTGTGTTTATTGATTTTCTTTCTCCTGGGAACAATGAAATTATCTCAAATTGAGAGTGTTAATGAACTATTGACTTTGGATATTATACATGATGCCTAATGAATGGAGGTGGCTGAAGGATGCACTGACTGAGAAGTAGATTGGCGAACGATGGTGTATACATATGATTGAATATTGTGCTGCTATATAAAAGAATGAAGTTGTGAAGAATGCACAACATTGTGAATGAACCTGTGAGACATTTTGTGAGGCAAAATAAGACAGAAACAAAGAGCAGTTATTCTGTGGTCTCTTTTAGAAAATACTTATAAGAAAATGGGCCTAGATTGTAAGCACTTTTAGCAGTCACATTTAGCCTGGAGCGGTAATTATAAATACTGGATTTTGAGATGCTGTTTTATATATGTATAACATGGCATATAGAGTTAAGAATGAAATTGATTAGGTCAACATTAAGGTAATTACAGGGGTAAAGAATACGGGGGTAAGGAAGACAGTGTCTATATTTTAGAACCTCCTCTACTCTTTGAGATCAAAGGAAGAAAGATTTATTTTGTTCAGAACCTAAATTTTCTGTAGCACATAATCTAATTCAACTTGTCTGGATAAATCAGACAATTTATTTGTTGTCTGGATAAATCAAAATAATCCAAACACGGGGAGCCCAAAATAAGAATGAGAGCCTTTAACCTGTATAGCTTAATGTGAAGCCTGGATACATCCCAGAGTATCTTAAGCAGAAAATCAAAAAGTATCGGCAAAGCCCTTGAGGGCTGGGGGAAAAATATGGAACCATTTAACTTTACCACTAACGAAACCCCTGATACTATGTCAAATATTAGAGACACCCTAATCAATAGGCGAAGCTCTTGATTTTGAGGCCTGCTCTTATGAAGCTTATGTATGTATCAAAGAAGCTTAACCTACCCATAGTGATGTCTAAGAGTTACTTCTGTAGGACTTCTTTAATTGTTCAGATGTGGTCTTTCTCTCTCTAAGCTAACTCCGCAAGTGAAATCATTTCCCATCTCCCTACATGGGACATGACATCCAGGGGTGAAAGTCTCCCTGGTGGCATGGGAGATGACTCTCAGGGATGAGTCTGGCCTTGGCACCGTGGTATCAACAATGCCACCCTAAAAAAAAGGGCAAAAGAAGTGTAACAAATAGCATATTAGTGGCTGAAAGAGTTCAAATAGAGTTGAGAGGCTAGTCTGGAGGTCGCTCTTATGCAAGCTTCAGTTAGACATTGCTACCTATCATAACTTGCCAAACCCCAACATAAACCATTCCAGCCAATCCTAAAGACACCCAGGGCAATATATAAGATTCTACAAAGGTTCCATACATTAGCGTTAACATTGCAGAAACCTATAACCTCCAGATGGGTCCCTGGACCAGATAAGTCCTGAAACCTAGAGAGACCAACCTCTCCAGAACATCAGCTAGTTCCACAGCCCCTTCCAACATGAAAAAGTTAGAATAGGCATAGCCCAAATATCCCTAAAGAGTGGGAGAAAGATCAAAGGTGATGGTGGAGTTCTACAGAGAAGGTAGGGTTTAACAAATGATATGATTGCTAAATCATTATATTGGTAATTCTTTCAGTCTCTAGTACCTTACAGTAGCTAGAAGTAAAAACTTAAAATTGTGGAACTGTAACCCATACCAAACTTTGAAATTGTTGTGCTTGTGCTTTGAAAATTATTGGGCTTTTTTGTATATGCGTTATTTTTCACACAAAAAAAGTGATGATAAAAAATATATATATTCCTTCTAGCCTCCAGTGTTTTGGAGCAACTAGAAGGAAAAATCTGAGATGATGGTATGGTAGCCCATGACAAACTCTGGTATCTGTACTGTACCTATGTGTTAAAGAGTGCTTTGAAAAGTATTGCTTTTTTCTTTCTTTAACTATTTTTATTTTAGCCATTTTGATAATGTAATGGTATTTCACCATGGTTTTAACTTGGATTTCCATATTGGCTAACGTTGTACATATTTTCCTGTATTTATTTCCATCCACATATCCTGTTTAGTGAAACGTCTTCACATCTTTTCCCTGTACATATTGTAGCTGAGTTGTTTGGTGTTTTACTATAGAATTTTGAGAGTGCTTTATATTTTCTTGATACTAATCTTTTGTCAGATATGTGGTTTGCAAATATTTTCTCCACTCTGTAGCTTATCTTTCATCCTCTTAAGAGATTCTTTTGCAGAGAAAAAGTTTTTAATTTTAATAAAATTAAAAGTAATTCTTTAATATCATCTAATACACAGGCCATATTCTTATCTCTCCAGTTACTCCAAAATGACTTATGTGGCTGGTCTGCCCAAACTAGGATTCATTCTTCAACAGCGTATGGCATCTGTGTGTTTGCTTCTTAAGTATGCTTCAATCTAGAAGGGTCTCTTCTGCTTTTTGTCATGATGCTGATTTGCCAAAGAGACCAGACCAGCGGTTCTGCAGAAATCTCATACTCCAGTGTTGATTGCTGTTCTAGTTTGCTAGCTGCTGGAATGCTATATACCAGAAACAGAGTGGCTTTTAAAAAAGGAAATTAAATAAGTTGCTAGTTTACAGTTCTAAGGCTGAGAAAATGTCCCAGTTAAAACGAGTCTATAGAAATGTTCAATCTAAGGCATCCAGGGAAAGATACCTTGGTTCAAGAAGGCTGATGAAGTTCGGGGTTTCTTTCTCAAGTGACAAGGCACATGGTGAGCACAGTCAGGGCTTCTCTCTCAGCTGAAAGGGCACATGGCAACACAGCATCATCTGCTACCTTTCTCTCCTGGCTTCCGGTTTCATGAAACTCCGCGGGAGGCATTTTCCTTCATCG
This sequence comes from Tamandua tetradactyla, assembly GCF_023851605.1. Lineage (NCBI taxonomy): Eukaryota > Metazoa > Chordata > Mammalia > Pilosa > Myrmecophagidae > Tamandua > Tamandua tetradactyla. Next base: position 80,161,501 of record NC_135334.1, on the reverse strand, counting down.
CCAACGGTCGCTGGCTGGTGGACTCTGTGCTTTGTGGTGCTGCAGCATTCTCTGCTCTCTCTGAATCTCCCATTCTCCGAAATATTTCCTCTTTTATAGGACTCCAGTAAACGAATCAAGACCCACCCAAATGGGTGGAGAACTGTCGTCACCTAATCCAGTTTAACAACCAGTCTTGACTAAATCACATCATCCAGGGAGATGATCTGATTACAATTTCAAACATACAGTACTGAATAGGGATTAGAAGAAATGGCTGCCTTTACAAAATGGGATTAGGATTAAAACATGGCTTTTCTAGGGTACATATATCATTTCAAACCAGCACAATTGCTTCCTTGGTGTGTCCTTTACCTTCTTACCCTATCTATTTTATTTCCTGTGAATTCAAAGTTAGATTGAAAGACATGCTTGTATGGGCCAGATTACAGCATAAGAGATGATGTGTACCTTATTTTACATCCAGGCAGAAAATGCCTGATAGCTGACTGTACTTTCAGGACCACTGGATTAAGGAGTTGACAGGCTGTATCCTCCACCATAAAGTTACATTAATCCCTGTTAATGGGAAAGCAACCAGCAAGATGTTACTGTGTTAACATACTGAAGTCCAGGACCTATGAACTTTTTCTTGATAATTTTTAAAAATTCTATTGTGGAAACATATATATAATTTTTAAATTGCCATTTTAACATATTTTAAGTGTACAATTCAGTGGCATTAATTATACTCACAATGTCTGCAACCATTAACATTATCTAGTTCCAAAAGTTTTTTATCACCTCAAACAGAAATTCTGTACCCATTAAGCAATAGCTCCTCATTTTCCCCAGGCTTAGTAATTTCCAATCTACTTTCTGTCTCTATGATATTTCATATAAATAAAATCATACAGTATTTTTTGTCATTTTGTGTCTGGCTTATTTCATTTATCATGTTTTCTCATGAACTACAGTGTTTGAGTTCCTCATTTGCAGGTTTTTAGAGTCTATACTGAGTCTGAAACATTTTTGTCAGTTGTTTCTTAAAATATTTCTCAGTTTTTGACAATTTATATTATGATATCTTTAGGGGTATTTTTATGATTTTTTTGTACTACAGTGTTTGAGTTCCTCATTTACAGGTTTTTAGAGTTTACATTGAGTTTGGAACATTTTGTCAATTATTTTTTTAAATATTTGTTCTGTCCCCACTCTCTTTCCTCTAATTAATCAACTATTGGGAAGTTTGAACTTTTTTTTTTTTTTTGCATGGGCAGGCACTGGGAATCAAACCCGGGTCTCCAGCATGACAGGCAAGAACTCTGCCTGCTGAGCCACCATCACACCATATAGATCACAGCCACCATTCAGAATTCCAGGAAAGCCAAATGCTGAGTTCCAAGCGTTCTTATTTCTGTACAACAAAGTTCAACTACGTTCCTCTGGCTCCTTCCACTTTCCCATTGATAGGCTCTCTGAATAAGTCTGACATTCAAAAGGGGCAGCTACAGTAGCTTTGGGGTGAAAACTGTTGATGGTGTGAATGTCAGATTTATTCAAAGATGGTTTCTCAGAACACAGCTTCCCAAGCCTCCAAACCAAAGTCAAATTTCTGTAGACCAGACAAGTAATCTACCAGAAGTAGATGGTCTTGCCCAGTGGAAAGCTGGGCTCACTGCCAGCAAACTGTGTGGGTCCCTCTCTGGGGACCTCAGCTGTGCCCATTTGGGACACCATACTCTCCAGCCACAGAAGTGATGTTAAGGAGTCTCTTCAGGTGGATAACTGCCTGAAAGTCAGCTACACTGACCTGACTGACTGCACTGCCCAGATCATGGATTGAGAGGAATTACTGAGTGCTGGGAAGGAGGCTAGGGTTTTCCTAGAGGATGTGAAATCCTGGGAGGTTTCTGATCCTCAAGAGCAGTTTTAAAAATTGATCAATTTCATGCAAATGTTGAGTCAGAAAATTAAAAGTTATGACACCTGGGTTAACATGTGCCTCACAGATTAGACTCTGCACAATCTTCTAGTGAACACTGTCAATTTTTACAGGACCTTCACTCATAAAACTAAATTTATTAACTCCCAGTTGTGCAATCTTCTGGATATTAGTCAACATTTACAGAGACTAACTCTCCTCAGGCTCACTCCACCTTGTGTGGCTCTTCTAGTCAGAGTCAGAGCAAGAAGAAGTTAACATCTCACAATTTACTCAATTAATTAAAATTTTAAGGGAGACCCAGAATGACCTAGTGGAAGTTAAGTCGAAACCTGAGTCCCCAGAAACAATGGAGGAAGCTCAAAGAAAGGGCATGTACAAGGTCAGCTTATCTCTCAGTTCCTTCTTAGATAAAATCCAAAAAACAGAACAGTCAACACACAGCTCTTTCTACTTTGTATCTATAGCAGGTGGAGGATATCATGTGGCTAACAATACTTTTCACTATCTTCTGGGTGTGATGATTTAGACTTCCTGCTGCATGAAATGCAGACAGCCCACCATAAATACCAGGAGCTCAAAAATATTTGCAGCTACAGGGCTCAGGCATCCTGGATGCTCATAGGACTGACATCCATAGTGCAGTCATGGTTGCTTCTTCAGAGGGAAAAACACAATGCTTGGCATTAATGCAACATCACATGGAAAAGTCATTGTCTAAGAATTTGCACAGGCCTCAGCAAAAATTGGGCAGATCATGATTGGGAAAACCTAGAAAAAGATTTGATATTGTTCACTGATTATGAGGGGATTATGAAGCAACAGTCTCTTCTTTGACAAAGGACAAGGTGAGAGAACAATTGCAAACTCTCTTCCGTGGAAAGAAATATCCCATGACCTAGATGAACATTTTAAAACAAACCAGAAGTTATAGAGAATGAAGCCTTCCTAGACATATTTCAGCTTCTAGGCCTAGAACATTACTACCTGGAGAGGATGGGCAGAGCTGAATTCTACCTGATCTATAAGACCTCTGTGTACAACTCACAGCCCAGCTCTGAATGAGAGTGTCCCTTCAATTTCCTGCAGGAGTTGCTGAGGCTGGATTATGAGCTGAGATACATGGTCTCCAAAGCTGGTGGGAACACAGAGCACCAATACTATCCAAGTGCCTCCAACAAGGAAAACAAGGCTTTTGACCCTATGAAGACTTTCTTGAAGACAGTGACAATCCCTGTAGTCCTGCTGCTACTAAACCCAGGCTCCACGTTTACATTTACCCAGTGGAAATCCAGATGGCAATTTAACACTCTGCAGATAATTTTGCCAGGCAAAATATTTCAGCCAAACTTGTCATTTGTCAGTTTGCCCTCCGGCACGTGGTGCCCTGCACTTCTCAAATTGAATTTCCCCTCTCATCTCTTCATCAAATTAGAAGAAGCTGGCAGCAAGCAGGGAAATTAACAAAATTGAAGAACAATTACAAAAATCAACAGATGGATCATGTATCTGCTCCCACTGTGTCATTCATTAGAGTTGGAAATGGCTTCTCTGCTTCCAAATCTCAGCTCATGAACTGTCTTCTCAAGAAATGTAAATATTCTTTTTTCGCCCTCTAAAGCTGTGAGGAAAAATTATGAATCCTTTCCTGGAAAAAACATTCATGAAAAGTTCATAATTCCCAACATAGTGATAGTTAGGCATTCTCTGTCCTAGGAAACTGAAACTACTGGAGACTTGACCATGTCAATTTAGGAAACATTATCAAGCAAACATGGGAAATAGGAATTAAATAACTGATTTTCATTTAATAATTACTCTCCTTTTCCATGATATTTTGACATTTCCCTGTGCATGCTAAGAAAAATATGATTCACAAATACCTCAGTATTCAATGCTTGGTGCTATGTGCAAGTCTGAGAGGAACTGGTTCCTAGAACAAGATTTATTACCAAGTAAAAATGGGCATTTTAATCGAGTCTGTGGACAATGTCAAATTTTCATTATCATTAATGAAAAAATTTATTCCTTAATGAGTAAAGTATCAAAGCACATAGTTTTTAAAAATCTACTAATAATTAAACATAACGAGGTTCAGATCATTTTTAAATATTCTTATTGACAAATCTTCACACACATGTAGTCAATACATGTTGTACAATCAATGGCTCACTATATGATCACATAGTTTGTATTCATCACTGCGATCATTTTTAGAACATTCGCATCACTCCAAAAAAAAGAAAAAAGAAAAAACTCATACATCCCATGCCCCTTACCCCTCCCTCTCATTGACCATTAGTATTTCAATCTACCCAATTCATTTAACCCCTTATCCCCTTATTATTTATTTTTTATCCTTTTTTTTTTACTCATCTTTCAATACCCCGGATAAAACTAGCATCACACACAAGATTTTCACAATCACACGGTCACTTTTACAATGTTATACAATAGTCTTCAAGAATCAAGGCTACTGGAACACAGGTCAACAGTTTCAGGTACTTCACTCCAATACACCATAAACAAAAAGGGATATCTATATAATGCATAAGAACAACACCCAGGATAACCTCTCAACTCTGTTTGAAATCTCTCAGCCACTGAAACATTATTTTGTCTCATTTTTCTCTTCCCCCTTTTGGCTAAGAAGGCTTTCTCAATTCCATGATGCCAGGTCCCAGTAAATCCCAGGCGTTCTGTCCCACGTTACCAGGAAGATTTACACCCCTGGGAGTTATGTCCCACATAGGGCAGAGGGCAATGAGTTCACCTGCCTAGTTGGCTTAGAGAGAGAGAGGCCACATATGAGCAACAAAAGAGGTTCTCTGGGGGTGACTCATAGGCATAATTTAAAGGAGGCTTAGCCTATCCTTTGCAGGAATAAGTTTCAGAGGGGAGAACCCCATGATCAAGGGCTCAGCCTATTGATCTGGTTGTACCAAAATCAGAAAATAAAAGAAATTTCCCAAATGGGGAAGTTGGATATTTACTCCTTTCTCCCCAGTTCCCCAAGAGGACTTTGCAAATACTTCTTTATTCACTGCCCAAATTACTTGGGATATATCAAGGCATCACACTAACCTGGATAAACCAAGAAGATCTCAAGCCCTATTCAAGATTCCATGTTCTTGTGGTGTTCAACTAAAATGATCTTACAAGTTAAAATAAGTAATGTGCTACCCAAAACATAAATTTTGCACTAACTAAACATCTCTTCCTTTGGTCTCACACAGAAGTTGAAGTTTTAGAATATGGACAATATCATCCTTTACCCTGTATTCTGATCAACCCCAGTCCTATCCAGATAAGCTTCATTCATATCTCTAGTCAAAGTCTGATGCCTTTTTCAACTTTCTTTTTTTTTTTTTTTTTTTTTTGCATGGGCAGATACCGGGAATCGAACCTGGCTCTCCGCCATGGCAGGCAAGAACTCTGCCACTGAGCCACCATGGCCTACCCCCTTTTTCAACTTTTTAAACAGTTCCTGTATGGGGTAGTGCTGACTTTCATAGCTTCAGAATTCTAACCCTGAGTCTCATGTGTCACATAAATATCCAGTTTCTGGGAATGACCAGGTTATATACAAACAACTCATTATCTCAGAATTTAGAAATGACAGTTACAACTCTTGATAAATGTGACTCTGTAAGAGCTTACAATCTAGGACCCTTTACAATAGGCCCCACCTGATATAGGTTCAGATATTCTAATATCCATATTAGAATTAAAGGAAATGCTTATCTCCAAGTCAGGCCCTCCAGTGGCTCTTCTTACCATTTGAGCCATGGGGAGTTATGATCAGAATGAAAGGAAGAACACTTTGAAGCCAAATAAAGGGGGGAAAAATCATCTCTACAAACCTATAGCTTCAGAAACAGTGACTTATACTAGTTTCACAAGGTTGATGATCTAAAGGAACCCTGATGCAGAGAGAAAAAAAAAGCTTCATACTGAACCTAAGGGCATACTTTGGCTTCCATTTATAGGCACATTCCTATCCTGCCAAAATCAGTAGAAAGAGACAGCACAGGGAAAAGCAGTCAACGTATTTGGATATTTAGAGCTGGGAGACAAGAACACTGCCTCTGCTGCCTTTGTCCCCTCAAAGGGCTTTAAGCCTATGTTCAGTTTCACATCAAATGACTTGTGTCTCCAGAAGAAATCCTAAAACAGAAAAATTAGAAAGGAAACAGTTTCTTGAACAGTATGGTTTTCCCTTTGCTCTTTGGAAAAACTGTTTTAGTGAGAACTGGAAGGACTCTAATATGACGAAGTTGAAATAGCGATGAAAAAAGAATGTCTGCACAGTATGGTAACTAACTCTTACATCACTGGTTCTTGAAAACTGTAATGTTAAATTAACATTTGCTGAATGCCTTTTATATTTGTGTAAAATAAAATTTTGTAACTTAGAAGTATCACATCATATATCAACTTTGATTTTCAAGCCAAGCTTAGGTATTAAAAAGTTCTTTGATAAAATTCTTCAGGTATTTAAGCAGTGTGATTGTTAAAATGAGACTCAGAGGCTGTTCAGGGACATGTTAATTTTCTCAAGAGATAGCGAAAAACTGGAAAAAGGTAAATGGGGATAGAGAGACGATGACTAAATAGGAACAGGTTTTTCTGTGATAGTGGTGGGAGAATCATGCCACCATCAAAATGAGGTCAGGATTGGAGGGGGTTACAGGTTCAGTGATTTGGGGTCAATGGGGAAAGAGACCTCAGAAACAGTGGAGAAACAAAGTGGTAGAGATGAGAAACCCATGATCCACTACAGTGGGAGACACTGGGTTCAAGTGTGTGTCACAGATTAGAGAAGGCATATGAGTAAGGTTCACATGGTAAGTGAATGGGTGTCTCAGAGTCATTGGAAGTGGAGAACACAGAAACACATGAAGTGGGATACGTCAGTGGATTTTGGAGGTTTCCCTGAGTCAAAGAAGGCAAAGATTCCAAGTATAGTAAGAAAGGAATCTCAAGGCCAGCAAGGATAGAGCTAGGAGGATAATGGATTCTAGACCAAGATCAAATGACATGGGTTAAGATGTGGGTTACTTAAATGAAGATGGAAGATTGCACTGAATTTTGAAGGAAGTCTCCCTCAGCAGAAAAGGATACGAAGATGATAAAGACGAGGAATAGAATATGTCCTGAGTTTTGCAGTGCTCTTCCCTTGGGCTCTGGGGAAAGACATGTAAAACATACAATTTTAATATTTTCTTCTAAATACATATTTGTACAAATTATATATTTACACATTGTATGTCCAAAACCATGAATTTTCATTACCTTTTTTTTTTTTTCATGGGCAGGCAGTGAGAATCGAACCCAGGTCTCCGGCATTACTTTTTACAATTCTTCTGAAACTGTAAGAAGTAAAAAGCGGAATTACATACCAAAAAATACAACAGTACCAACATTTATAGTTACTCATACGCTAGACCTGGAGGTCTATATTTCTTTCTCTTTCTTACTTCGATCCACTGTCTCGTGCCCTTTCCTTTCAGTGTGAAGAAGTCCTTTTAGTATTGCCTACAGGGTAGGTCTGGTGGTAACAAACTCTGATGGCTTTTATTTATCTGGAAATGTCCTAATCGCTCCCTCATGTTTTTAAATGCAATTTGATTAAGATATATTATAGATCCACATACCATATAATCATCCAAATTGTGCAATCAGTGTTTCACAGTATCATCATATAGTTGTGCATTTGTCATCACAATCAATTTTTCAATCTTTCCATTACTCCAAAAAAATAAAATAAGAATAAAAAGAAATATAAATTTATCTTTTTAATTAATTAATTTATTTATTTTCATACATCTATCCATATACTGGATAAAGGAAGTACCAATCACAAGGTTTTCACAATCACAGTCATGCCTTAAAAGTTCTATAGCTATTCAGTCATCTTTAAGAATCAAGGCTACTGGATTACAGTTCAACAGGTTCAGGTAATTTTCTCTAGCTACTCCAAAACACCAAAAACTGAAAAAGAATATCTATATAATATATAAGAATAAACTCCAGAATGACCTCTCAGCATTATTTGAAATCTCTCTAGCCACCGAAACATTCTCTTTTATTTTTCGTTTCTCTGCCCCCTTTTGCTCAAGAAGTCTTTCTCAAGCCTTCGCTACCAGGGCCAGCCCCATGCCCAGTTGTCATGGCCCATGTTGCCAGTGTGACTTACACCTCATTTTTGAAAGATGGTCTTACCAGATGTAAGTCCTTTATTGGCAATTATTTTCATTCAGCATTTGCAATTATTTCATCCTACTGTCTTCTTGTGTCCATGGTTTCTCGTGAGAAATCGGCACTTCATTTTATTGGAACAGCCTGGTACATGTTTTTCTCTTGCAGCTTTAAGAACTCTCCTTGACAGTGGAATTCAACAGTTTCCTATGTTGTCTGAGTGTGTTTCTCTTCAAGTTTATTCTGTTTAGGGTACATATTCACATCTTTTGCTAAGTTTTGGGAAGTTTCTTACATCATTTCTTTGAATATTCCTTCCCCCTTTCTCCCTTCCACTTCTGGGACTCACATAATGTGTATATTGGTTCGCTTGACAGTGCCCCAAAGGTATCTTAGGCTATTTTTTCCCATACTGAATTACTAACGTTTGTCTTGGAGGAGTTATGAAATAATAGCTCCTAGAGGCTTCTGCCTATGACAATGAAGGTGGATCCACATAATTCTGAACCCTTATTATCTTAGACAATAGCTTTTGCTTATAATAAAATGAAAGGGGAGAGAATCTACTGAGGTCACACTCTAGTGGTGTCTTAAAGTAGGTTTTCCTAGATGCACAGTACTTCTGCAAGCCTCAACAGCAATAATTTGGGGGTCTTTATTGCATACCCAGCTGTGCTGTGCCAACAATCTGACTCAAGTACTCTCCATATGCCAGCTTTTTAAATGTCCTACAATAAAAACAATTTCCTTAGCCTTTATTTTTTTCCTCTATCTAATTATTCTGATTACTCAGTTTCTGTCACCTCATAACTTTGGCAAAATATACCATTGTCTTTCCAAGCTACTTTTTACAATATTTAACTTTGGTTCCTGCTGCTAAATAATTCATTCATTTAGAATTTCCTAGTTCTGATTATCAAAACCTCACTGAGCTCATCTTTTATGAGCCAGGCTACATCACAATTTCCTAAATCAGCATTTGGACTGGCTGCCTTTGGTCCAACTGGGGATGGCTAAGGAAGTGAAAGCCTGTTGCTGTGAGGCAATTTGTACTGATAAGGACTGTGTTCATTGTAAACAAGGTACGTGAATGTCTAACATATCTTACTCTTATTAATAAGCAGGGCAAACTGTCTACTTCCCACCCACGCAAAGCTGCACCCACCTAACACATTCCATCTACCCACATACACTGTAAATAAGGTCACCCTTCACAAATAAAGATACAAAAAGATATTAATTTGTGTCAACACTACATGCTGCCTCATAAATAACATCAAGAGGTCACTTCAAAGACTACTTGACAGTCTTGGAGTCTACCAGATAATGGTCAAGACCCTAGGTTTCGGAAATTAGACTGTCCAGTTCTGATATGTAATATCTGGGCAAAAGTCTTATGAGTCTCCTAATCTATAACATCAGTATGCTACTCACATACTTTACAAGATTTGGGGAGGATTAAGTGAATCAGTATTAAAATGCTTAGAAAAGTACTTGGTACATGGAATGTTATTACACTATTGAAAATTATACTTTTTAAAAATGTGTTTCCTCTCTGCAATATACGGATTATACAATAATTTCTTTTCTATCACTAAAATAACTAATATCCAAAAGTGCAAAACACATTGAACTGTCATAATGACTATCTTTTATGAAACGGAGAAATGGGAAGAAATCTTCACTCTCAGTACCTAAAGCCATGTACCACCGATTTTTTGCTGGTCCTAATTGTATACTTTATTCTCTAGAACAGGTCAGTACCCTTGCCCCCATGTTTCCCACGGCTGGTAGTCTATGGCCATTTATTTTTTATAAGAAGATACATAATAGAATTCGTATTAGCTCGCTGCCTAACTTATTCTGCAATGAAGAGAGTCCTGAGACTCCCAGAAATCACAGATAATAACTTTATTATTAATAATTTCTTAGTAGCAGCATTTCACTCTAGGATCAAAGCCACTGTAATGTCCTAATAATTTCAATCACCCCACCACTTCCACTTGCTTAAACCACACCCTAGTACAAAGTTGTTCGTTTTTTCTAATATAATCCCTCTTTCTCTGCTTTTTACTCTCCCAGCTGATATTGTGAGTATGATCTTACATCCAGGTCTTCTGGAATGTCCATCAATCAACCTGGTAATTCTGGAAGTTCAAAGGATATGCCTCTCCAGGATTACATAATGTGGTAGTCATTAGTTTCTTGATCATATATTTCCAGTTGTTCTCCTCCTCAGCACAGGGCAGTACTGTTCTTTCCTGTGCCCATGAATTTAGGTGTGGTCATGTGACTTGCAAGAACACATTTTCATTATTTTCTTGTCCTACTTTGTTGAGCATTTACTGTGTATCAAACATTGTTATTCTGGTGTACACATATTTACTCATTAATTTTAAGGAACTTTTAAGTTTGATTTCAAATTTATAACACAGTTGCAAGAATTATATGATCATTAAATTTTCACAAGCACTCTAGAAAAGTGGTATAATTTTTTTCCATTTTTACGGAGGAAGAAACCAAGACTGACAAATGCTCCGTTATTCTTAGAGCTCACTGAACATCCTAGACTATCTTCTTTTTTGTAAATTTTTTTGCTTTTTTTTTTCTAATTAGAGGAGTTATGGGTTTACAGAACAATCATGCACAAAATATAGGATTTCCATATACCTCCCCATTATTAACACCTTGCATTGGTGTGAAATATTTGTTATAACAGTACATTTTTATAATTGTAGTATTAACTATAGTCCATGGTTTAATTTAGTGTTCTTTGTGTTGTGCAGTTCCATGGATTTTTTAAAAATTTTTATTCTAGTACCATATATACCCTTTCTTGATTAGGTACTTGCCCCATTCCTGCAACCTTGTAACAGTTTTCTGTAGCTTTGAGGAAGGTACTGTCTTTAAGACTTCTCTTCCAGTTTTGCCTGAGGGAGGTTGTAACAATGGCTACCCTCATACCCAGTCCACAGCTATATGAAATATCTGACAAAAGCAGTGATCTGCAATCAGACCACAGGCCCTCAGATTTTAAAGGAATAGGTCTTTACATCCACCCTGGCACTAGCAAGTTGCACCAGGAGCTAGGGCTGCAGTCCCCACTGCTGCCTTCCGTGAGGATGGGGATGGGGGATGGTAGCTGCCACATGGAGAGTGGAACTCACCAGTATTTACTACAGCTTCCAAACTTCTTCCTCCTGCTCCTCCCTGAGTGCTGCACAGTGTTCCACTAGACTCTGGAATTTCAAATAGTTTATTCACACAATTCTTGCCAGCTCAATAGTGGTTTTGGTGGAGGGACTGTTTCTTGGTGCTTCCTACTCTACCATCTTCCCATAATCTTCTTCACATTCAGTTTTTTTAAGTTCTAAGATTCTTGGTTGACTTTTTGTTTCAGCACTTTGAACATAGTATGTCACTGCTTCCTGTTACCTGTTAACAGTTAGCTGTTAATCTTATTGGGATTCCATTGTAAGTAACAAGTCATTTTTTCTTGTTACTTTCAATATTTGCTCGTCACTGGTTTCCATCATTTTATTACGATGTATCTCTAGTGGATCTCCTTGCATTTATCCTGTATGGATTTTGCTGAGCTACCCAAACATAAATTAATGCTTTTCAATAAATGTTGAAAGTCTCCCAGTCTTATTTCTTAGAATATTTATTCTGCTCTTTTTTCTCTCCTCTCCTTCTATTATACATATGTTGTTGTGCTTAATGTGTCCCACATTTCTCTTAAACTCTTTCCATTTTTCTTCATTCTTTTCCTCTCTGTCCTTTAGATTGAATAATCTCTACTGATGTGTCCTCAAGTTTGCTAAGTCTATTGCCAGTTCAAATTTACAGTTGTGCACCTCTAGTGAATTTTTCATTTAAGTTATTGTTCAACTCCAAGAGTTCTTTTTTTTTCATTTTTATAATTTCTGTTCTTTATTGACGTTTTATGTTTGATGTAACATTGTCACCAAACATTTATTTACCTCTTCAATTACAGTTTTCTTCAGTTCTTTGAACATATATATAATGGCTACCTTAAAGTCTCTATTAAATCCATCCTCTGGTCACTCTCACAGGAGGTTTCTGTTGCCTACTTTTTTATATCTATATACAGTTCATACTTTCCTCTTTCTTTGCATGTCATGCGAGTTTTTGTTGAAAACTGGACATTTCAGATAATATGTTGTAACAACTCTGAGTACTGGTTGCTCCCTTTATAAGGTTGAAAATCACTATTTGCTGGTTTTTTTGGTGACTGGCTGGGTTATTTTAAAGAAGTATATTTTGAGTACAGTCATCTTTGGTGACTGGTTCTAGCAGAGCTCTCTTTGACTATCTCTTTCCCTGATCTTTCTGTTAAGATGCATGCCTCCTCTGCTATCACCAGCTGTTAGGCTCCACTAATTGCCATCTGATTGCTCTATTGTTTTCAGCAAATCCCTGGGGCAAAAATTGCTCCACAGTTTGATTCAGTTAATTGTAGGCAGGGGTAGTTTTTGAAGCCAGTGGGTGAGGTTTGTTCCAACCCAGGAGGACTCTTCTTAGTTAGTATCTTTCTTTGGTTTTCTCTGGTAAAAACTGGCCTATGATTTAGCGTGTTACTCTCATAAAGTTATCATTCTCCTCTTAATTGCTTTCCACAAAAATGTCCATTGCTTTCAAGAGTTCCCTTAGTCTTGAAACTTCTCCATATTCTGTTTCAAATAAAGTCATTTTCTGTTCTTATGGACTGCATTTTCTCCTGAGCAGAATCTCTAAGCTACAGGAACTGGGCAAGAGCAGCAGCCTCTGGTCTGGGCTTGCCTTTCCCAGCATGAATTGCCATCCCATGTCCCATGAGTGAAATGAGGCAAGAGAGATTGAGTCCCCAGTATTTTCGGCCTGTCATGGTTGGGATAGAGTCTCCACTCTACAAATGTAAGAAGGGAGCCTCCAGCCTCTCAGCGACAACACCATGAATTTAGCCCTGCAACTCAGAGTTAGAAGGCATGAGAAATACTGGCTCATGCCAGCAAAGTTGCCTGGTTATTGTAAATTTATCATCATTCAGTATTGAAATAATGAGATACTGATGGTAGTTAACAAATAAAGGCTCACGTGAGAAGTAGAGGGCCTTTTCCACAGCTTACAAAAAGGCTCTTATCAGCAATGGGAACTGAAGGGAGAAAGAGCCCCACCTTCCTATCTACTTCTTTCCAGAGTTGAGTTTCTGTCTAACTGAGCCAGGGATGGAGGCGGGGGCTGGGGGTGGGGAGGACACAATGGTGAGATGGGAGCAGGACATGGCTCAAGTGCCACACTCTTGCTGGTCTTACTGAGTCTCAACAGATTTTCTTGAATCAATATTCAACATTTTCTGTATGATTGGCTTTTTAAATAACTTCTACCAGTTATGCTTGTATCCCAGGAGAATGGGTACACAAAGCTCCTCACCCTCCTATTCTAGAAGTATAATGGCTCTGAAGAGGAACAGATTTGGAAGATAGGTACAGAATTCAATTTAGAACATACTAACTCTAACTTTCTCTGTTAGAGATCTTTGTGGGCCTTCTATTGATTTACCTGCAGGACCACTTCTGTGAACTCCTTTCTTCATTCTCACACACTCCCCAAGAATTCTTTCTTCTGTGTTTCTATTAGCTTACACTTATGTGTCCTTTCAAATAATGCCAACTGTAAAGTAATACCAAATGTACAAACCTGCCTCCCTTTCAATGTTATACCATATAACTGCCATGAAGTGCACCACTTAGCTTCCCTTCAAAACAAACTGCTGTTGCATAACCTCAACTATCACCCCTTTGGATCCATGCAATGTGTTCACACTGAAGCAAACTCCTCTCTGGGCTGCCCCTAAGCAATGACTGAGTCACGGCAGGGTTACTAGAACTAGCCCATTCCTACTCATTGTGAAGCTCCTCCAGCAAGCAATCTTGGCAGGGAAAGCTAACTCTGTGCTCAGCAGGAGGTAGGGCTTCTTTTACACAATAGAAGGTAGGAAACAATGGAACCACTTGGACACCTCCTGTTACTCTTTGCTTAAATGTAATTGTGATAGACATAGTAACCCTGGCCTAAGAAAGGTGTGGCTACCAAGGGGTCAGATGCTTCAGGAATAAATATTTAGGTTACACCACCATGTAAGCCACCATGACATGCCAAGGTGACCAGCTGAGTGTGAGAGAAATTTAGAGCAAATAGTGAATAAGGAAGAAGATAAATACCAGTCACACCCCCAAGACCAAACTGCACGAATATAGGCTATAGTTCATGCCATTAATATTCTAAGTTTTCCTGAAGAGAAGAGGCCAACAGGCACCTAACATGTTTGGAGAACTGGATCTTTGTGGCACAAGAAGCGGACTGTGCTGGTCATGGAGGTGCACCACTTTTGTCTCATTCGAGAGAACCTGTTGGAAGGAACATAGCCGACTGACAGCCCCCAGTTGCCATCCCTTTGGATGGTGTTCACATGGAGGCCATATCTCCCATAAGCTTTCCCCAGTCAATGAGTGAGCACTGCAAGATTACAAGGGCTAGCCCAATTCTGCCCATGATGAGATTCCTGCAACTAGAAATCAGGATTCCCTATAGGCCTGGCTGAGACTTTCTCATAAATGCACTATGGTCTGAAACTCTCCTTACCCAATCCTCCTTCCCTCTGTTGTTTCTCAGGTATTAGAACTGCATTGTGGTCTGAACGTTTTCCTTGCCTACTATTGCTCTATCTCCATTTATTCCTCATAGACATTTCCCCCAGTACATCTCTTTACATGTCTAATCCTTTCTTGGTGTCTGTTCCTTGGAGGAACCAAAACTAACATAAACTCCTCCCACTTTAATTCTCTTAAATTATCTTGGAGAACTTTCATTATCAACATATATATAGCTGCTTCATTCTATTCTTTGACTTAACAGATACATATTTAATTTAACTGGCTACTAATGGTCATTTAGGGTTATACCAGCTACTGACGGTAATTTAGAGTTATCTCCCGTGTTGCTATTACAAAAAATTAAAATGCTACAATGATGAACACATCTGAAGGATCGTTTTTATTTAAGTAGAATTGTTTAAATTCCACTTATGCAATGAGTCATATGGTAAGTGATTTTTAATTGTTAGACACCTGACTTTGTCAGGTTCTTCACATCTCACCAACCAAATTTTATTTATCAAATTTTGTAAAAAATAATCTCACATTTGTAAATGTGTTGTCTGTTAATGATATTGGGATCTTTCCCTTATTTACAAGCTATTAGTATTTTCTTTTCCTTTCTACTGACTGTTCTTGTCGTTTGCTTCTTCTTGTATTCAGTTCTTGGGTTCTGTTTATTGGTAAGAGCTTTTATATATGAAGTGAATTAGTTATTTATCTCACATAGGGATTGCAAATACTTCTTTCCCAGTTGACACCTCCCTTTTTACTTTATATGTACCATTTCTTAACTTACAAAAATAAATCTTATGTAGTTACACAAACAGATCTTTTCCTTTATAGCATATGGTTTTGTTCCTTGCTTAGAATGGCATTTTCCACAATAACAAAATATAATATCTGATCTAATTTTATTTTAGTACTTTTACCAATTAGTCTGATAGTTGACCCTTTTTTTCAAATATTGCTAGTTTTTTTTTTTAATAAAATGTAGGTGTTTAAAATATCACAAAGAGGGAGGGGGGCACGTTTGGCTGTTTGCCCTGGCTAGATTATCTCCAGTTCTCTGCATGTCAATTCTTCAACTGTTGCGGCCAGGGCCTCCCTCTGTGATGTGGGGGACTTTCCCAGGTCACCTAGCCCTGGAGTCATTGTCCCAGTCACTTTTCCATCACTTCTTTGGCTGTTCCTTGCATCAGGGGTGAACTCAACCTATCCTATTCCGCCATCTTCCCGGAACTCAGAAATCGCACAGTCACTTTTTGATGAATTATGGAAACTAAATGTCAAGCTACCAAATGGGTGAGACACACCTGCACTCTTCAACTTCACCACTCAAGAACTGTCAAGTAATCCACCTCTGGCTACCATCCTCATTTCTCATCAAGCTCGGTTTCAAGCATCTGCTTTAATCCCTACAAATGCTACAGCAGCCTCAGATGCTAATACTGGAGACCACGGACAGACCAATAATGCCACTTCTGCTTCCAGGTGAACAATCCCAAGCAGGCAACTGCACAGGAAAACCACCAGTTACTTGAGTGTCCCTCAGCAACACTGGTCACATTTGGAGAGAAAATTAAAAACAGAGAGAGAAAAAATATATATATACATATATATCATAAAGCGTTTACAAGTTTATGAAATGTTTTCATATTTTGCACCTGTAGACAATGTCTAATTAGTAATTAGTACTGGCTCAACCCCAAAATTACATTAACTCAATGAAATTTATGTCTCTCAATTAAAAGCACATGTTTTTATAGTATTTAGCATTTATTTATAAACTAAAGATCAATAATGTCCTATTTATAATAAAACATAAAATTAATGAGATAATGCGATAACTATGACAGGATTGTTCCAATGTTGAATAGTAAAAATTAGGTTTAAATTCAATTTATGATTTCAATTTGACATGTTTTTGTCCTTTTAGAAGCAATATTAAATATGCATGCAATTTTTCCTCTTTACATGTCTTACTATACCCTCATGACCATTTAGTTTCTTTATATCTTATATTTTTAAGAATGTTTTGTATTGTTAGATATTTGACCCTTTTGCAAATTACCTTGGAAAAATGAATAAGGCAAGCAGATACTCAATATTATTTTCTTATGGCTATTCATTTTTGCAGAATCCATCTTTTTCTCACTACATTATTTTTGAGATTGAATTAACTATATAATTAAATTTAAGAAAATAGACATTTACAGTAATGAAGCTTCCTAAGGAAAATAAGTCTTTCTATTTTTTAATTCTTCTTTTATGTACCTCACAGAAGACAATGGAATTGTGGAGAATAAACAGTGCGAAAGATAAATAAGGACTATGTAACATGTTCCTCTTGCCAACACCTGTAAGAAGAGAGCAGCCTTCTTTCAAGACTTTCCGGAAGTGATCAGCAGGCAGGAAAATGAATATTGTCCCACAGTTCTGTTGAGAGCAGTGGAGACAAACTGTCAGATGAGTGATGTATTTGTAAGCTATAATTAGAAAACTGGAGACTGAAGAAAAGAGAAAGAGAAATGATGAGCAGAGCAAGAGTAGATATTTTTTCTATATGCCTTGACAGTAGGGAAAAGGACAGAAGCAGAAGCCTTGCAAATGCATGCCTTAGGAGGACTGACATGGAAGTAACAGTAAGCTTGGGGCAAATCAAGGATCCCTGCATGTGATCCAAGTGTTTCAGGCTAGAATTATTCCTGGCAGAGCTAATGCTTTATCAACCTAGTAGTGGGAACACACCTAGGAATGTAAGTGGAAATTCTTCCTTCCCTTGTTCCTACCCCATTACCTTCTGTCTACCATGTCTATAAATTTTACTTAAAGCCTTTCTTGCCTCAAACATGTGTTTTTCCAGCTCTTTGGAGTCACAATGAGACCAGCAAATGGGAATTTTAACGTGGGGTTTATAGATACAGAATGGTAATAACTACTGCTCTTAGTAAGAGCATCAGACTCTCCCAACCACAGATATTCCTTGCTTTTTTCCTGCCTCCACACTAACTATAGCTCTCCATCTTCTACTCTCCCAGCTCCCAATTCAATCCTCTGGCTTCATCTGAAAGCTAAATGGAAGTTGCAAGCCCAGCTCTCTCCACCAGATGGTAGTAACGAGCCATATCAGGATAAGGAATTCTGCTAGTTTTTCCCAGTTAACAGGAGATAGAAAGGACAGAGATTATGCAATCGATGCTTAAGGAGTAAAGAATGTTCATAAGATTGATTGTAAAGGTACAGAAATGGCTAGTAGAATACTGCGTGATGGTAGCACAATCTTATAAGTGTAATTAACAAAGCTGAGTATGAATATGGTTGAAAGAAGAAGGCTAAAGTTGTGTATGTCACCAGAAGGAAAGCTAGAGGATAAAAACTGGGACTGTATAACTTACCGAAATTTTGAGTGGACAATCTTGGTAGGTAATTGCATAAATATGAGAGGTCTTACACGAACTAGAACAAACGTACATTAACTATTACAAGCTATTACTAATAGGGCAGTATACTGGAAAAAATATAATTAATATAAACTAAGGTCTATAGTTAACAGTAACATTGTTATATTTTTGTTTTAACTGTAACAAAGGCACTATCCCAAAGCTAAAATATCAATACTAGGGAGATATAAGGGATGTGAGATATTTTTTTCTTTGGAAGAAATGAGAATGTTCTCATATTAACTACACTGGTGAATGCATATCTATGTGATTATACCAAGAACCACTGATTGTACACTTAGGATGGATTATTATGTGTGTGCATAAAACTATTAAAAAAATAATAGGAGGGATAAGAGGTATGAGGTGTTTTGGGTTTGTTTGGTTTTTTTCTAATATTTTTATTGACAAATCTTCACACACATATAGTCCATACATGTTGTACAATCACTGGCTCACAATATCATCTCATAGTTGTGTATTCATCACCATAATCATTTTTAGATCATTTGCATCACTCCAGAAAAAAAATAAAAAGAAAAAACTCATACATACTATATCCCTTACCCCTCCCTCTCATGGCCACTAGTATTTTAATCTATATTTTGGGTTTTTTTTGAGTCATGAAAATATTCTAAAACTGTGGTGATGAATGCACAACTATATGATAATACTCACTCAAAATATTTCTAAGTCAACTAATATCACTCTATTTTCATAATTAATTTTAAGGCCTGCAAAACATGACTTTTATGCATTAATCTAGGCCCTACCAGTAGGTATCCTGGTTCCTAAATGTTCATTAAGATAATAGCACTGCAATGAACATCTTTGAACATACATCTTTGCCTAGCTTGACAGTGACATTGTTTCATACTCAACATTTCTCGTGTATCTAGATTTTCACCAGAACCTACAGCTTTAAAGAAGGAATAAGACATGGATCTTATTCCCAAGGTGTACACAGACTGGTGGGAAAAGAATATGAACACAGGACAGAATGAAATGCAAGGGAAAATGCTGGTAAAAGGATGAAGAGAATATAACTGACTGAGGGTCAGGGAAGACTTTATAGACATGGGTCTAAAATAAGAGTCACTATACATATTAGTCTTAGCTACTTTTCTTCAACTATAGGATTTATAATAACCATTCATTTAAATGCCTATTTCCTTATAGTCTCCTGCCCCATACAGGCAGGCAAGCACCAGCCTTTTTTTCTTTATATCCTCATTTATATCACATGTACTGTGTCCGCAGTGAAGGCTGAAAATGGGAATATTTACTTTCCTGTATAGGGAACATTCTCCTAAATAAAGAGGGGATAACAAAGAAGAAAGAAGTCTAGGGATACAAGTACAAATCCCCTCCCAACTTCCCAGACTCAAAGATAAACTAGATAACTGGGATAGAAAAGAGGAGACAAAAGAAGGATTAGATGACATGTACTTCTCCAACCCTCTCTACCCTCCTTGAAGGGTTTATCCAAGAAAAAATATAGATAAGCTTGCAGAAAGGAAATGCGGGTGAATCCTAAGGCTTATACTACAACTCAGATGGTGAACAGAGATTTATTTAAGCATAATCTGGTATTCCTCTCCCTAACCCTCATCTGTTGCATAGCAGGAGAAAAAAATTAATTAGATGTTGAATCTAGTTTAACTCAATGCAACCTAATAATTGTAATATACTTTTAAGAAGCATTTAGTTTTGAATAGATAAAATAATACTTTCTGATTATATTGGGCCCACCCAGATAATCTAGGATAATCTCAAAATTCCTAATCTAACCACATCTGCAAACACCTTTTTAGCCATGTTAAGTGGCACATTCACTGGTTCCAGGCATCAGGATGTGGACATTTGGTGGGGAGGGGGTGCTATTATTTATTGTTGCACACTCACCCAGTGAGAAATACCCTCAATGAATCAGAAGGCTATAAAAAAATGTGGCTAATCTTTTTTTTCTTCTCAAATGGATATATAACAGCTGTACTAAAAAGTATACAAATCATATATATATATATATATATATATATATATACACATATCATTCAATGAATTATCAAAAGATGAACACACTGAAATAACTATACTACACACAAGGCCAAATTAAAGAGTATCAACACTTCCAGAACCCCTCCTCATGCTCTCTTCCAATCACAGTACCTTCCCTATTCCCAAAGGGCTTCAACATCATAGATTAGTTTTATGTTCTTAAACTGGCAATTGAAATTATACAGTATATTATGTGTCTGACCTCCTTCACCTGACATCATATATTTGTAAGGTTTATACAGGTTACTAAATGAAGCTGTAGTTAGTTCATTTTTATTGTTACATAGTATATTCCATTATAGAAGCATTTCACAATTTATTTATTCATTATACTACTGATGGATGGGTTACTTGTTTCCACTTGGAGAATATTTTAAATAGTGCTATTCCGAAAATTCTTGCACGTATCTTTTGGTCCACATATAACCACGTTTCCATCAAGTATACGTCAAGAGTAAAATTGCTGGGGTACGGCATTACACATACCTTCAACTTCAATATATACTACCAACCAGTTTTTTAACTGGCTGTACAAATTTACATTCTTACCAGAAATTTGTGAGGGATCCAGCCACTACTCATTCTCAGTATTATCAGTCTCTTAATTTTAGCCACTCTGAAGCATGCAGTACTATTCAATATAGTTTTGATATGCATTTCCCTGATTACTAATGAGGCTGGGCATCTGTTCATACTTTAGTGACTATTTGAATATTCCCTTTTATATATAGCCTCCTCAAGTCTCTTGCCCATTTATATTTTATGTTGACTTTGTAAGAGGTTTTTTTAATTAATATATTCTGCATGCAAGTTCTTTTTCAGTTATGTGTTTTGCACACACAGATTCCATACCACAAGTGTGTATATAAATTAAAATTCAAATGTCAATTGAGAGTGGGCCATGGTGGCTCAGCAGGCAGAGTTCTCACCTGCCATGCTGGAGACCCAGATTCAATTCCCAGTGCCTACCCATGTGAAAAAAAAAAAATCAACTGATTACTTAAGAGTTCAGTTGTCACTTCAGTTTTTAATAGTATCCAACTAAACAAAAATGTAATATTTTATGAATTTTTAACAATTTCTTAACGTTTTTACTAAATATGTATCTTTTAGAAAAATGGATTGGGGCAGGGTTTTTTAATTAGTTCATGTGTCCCTAGATGAGTAATACCCAATACTAAAATGAGATTGGATTCGATGGATATTAACAGGAAAATAAAAGAATGTATTGTACCACTCAGAAGTGCAGAGCTTAAAAACCTACGTTAATTATTGTTGTTTAAGGCATTATTTGCAGTAGGATTAACTTTATATTCAAGTAAAGCTAGTCTAAGCTTCTTAAACAGATGGTAGATTGAATAAATGAGCAGAAAAATAGTTGAAGAATGAAAACAAGTAAAAGAATTTAGACAGAATTGAAAAGGGCACATATTTATAGTATCTAAACCTTGGTCAAAAGCTAATGAAAGATCTTTATAATATACAAAGGATACCTCAAAAAGCTCTTTTTAAAAAACCTAATGGTTCTCCCATGAGTCTTAAAAAAATGTTCACAATTAATTTACCTCCAGAATTCACCACTTTTCGCATCACTGAAATTAAAGAAAATGCACAGAGACACAATTTGTAGAAGACTATATTTCCTAGTACAATTCTTATAAATCCTGAATATTGTAATTCTAAGATAGAGCGCACGACCTTGTCTCTTCAGTTGTTGCAAATACCTCAAAAAATCATTTATGTTCATCACTGCTTCAAAAAAATTACAGTACTTATTAAACCCACCGCTATATCTTGCTATTTAATGAGACAGCACAAAAGCACATATTACTCATGTCACCAATTTGGACAATCTTTTAAAATTTGACTTCAATACAATTGGTTTCTTTTATAATTCTGTACATTTTGTTTTATTCGCTTAGAAATATTATTCTCATAATAACAGGATTCTAAGACAAAAAATGTTGAGTGGATATCAGCAAGGCTTCTTCCAAATGGATCCAGATAATAGCTACTGTCTCCCTGGTTTATAGCTATTGCCTTTTGTCCTACTTGTATCTGGTTCAAGTGTTTTTAGTATCGATAAATAGGGATAGAGGAAAGAACCAATTCCCAGTGATTAAAGAAATACATCAGCTAGGGTGAGAGAAAGGACCTAAAAGCAAAAGCAAATCAGATGTTTTGCAGATAGTACAATCAGTGACATGTCTGAATTCAGGCTTACAGGAAAGAGTAGCAAGCTGGAAAGACCTTCTTAATAACATGGACCCAGGAGTGAAAAGCCAAAGAGAAAGGAATGTACCATGTTGAGGTACACTGGTGAGATACTTGGTGTTGAGGTGTGACAAAAGCTAGTTAACAAGCAATGTGCCTAGCCACACAGTAAATTCCCAATAATATCAGTCAAATGAAAGAGAAGGGGAAGGATGAATGTCTTAAATAAAGTTAAAATTATCAAGGAACACAGACAAATCGAAGTTCTTTTTTTAGATGTTTTACAAATTTGTATTGAGAGACTTCTAAATAGAAAAACACAGTACTAGCTTGGGGGGTGGAGAGGAGGGAAGAGGAGATGGGATACATGAGTCAGTATCCTTCCCTCACCTCGAAGGACTTTCTAATCTCAGCAGCAGACAGACTTTATAATCTCACTAATAATAGAAGGAAATGAAGCCGGGTGGGGAAAGAACACCACACGAAGAGGGTAAGCCAAGTTGGAAATAGCTAGCTACTCTTTCCAGAGTGAAACTTCCCCTGGATTGAACAGGTTATGCTGATTTCAATCCCAAATTCCCATTCCCATGTCCCTCTACAGTGCTGGAAATCTTGACTATGGTCCCATATAGATCAGGAATTTTTTTTCCTAAATCCAACTGCATCCAAGACTTCTTGCTTCCATTTGCGGATGGAATTTGTTGTTATTCTCAATATCCCATTTACTCTACTCATAAAAAACTCATTTTAATCAACCTAACATCATGGCCATTCCACCAGACACTCTAGTGACAGGGTCTGTCTTTGTCGAATCCCTCCCCAAACACTGGTGTCAAAGGTCTTAAGACCCTGACCTGAGGGTAAAAAAAAAACAAGAGCCAGTCATATGCTACATCTTGATACTCAGCATTCTCAAGACAGAACTGGAAGTTGGCTTAGGGACAATCAACACTTTCTTCCTGTCATTACGAATAAATCCCACAATGAACACTTGCCCTGTTCCCTGAACACCAATTCACGGAGGCTACGGCAGTACAGGATGCAGGTAGGTATTCAGGGGTTCTCTGTGGTGGTGACAGCCAGTTTCAGTCCTCTTCTCCCAACTGGAGGTATGGATAAAAATTCTTCTGAAGGTTGGGAGGATGGTCTCACATTGTTAGAAGAAATCAAAATGGCCAAGGTTTGATGCTGCAGTTATGTTTACCAAGAACTGGACATGCCTTCTAAGACAACCAATCAAATACTACTGTCAAAGTTTACTATCGTTTGGGCATTTTCTATGTTTTTGGCAAGGCTTTAAAAAAGAAATTTATGATGAATTTTCTAGTGACGATATCTTAATGGTACATTTTCACTTGTGGGGGCAATTGAAAGCTTCAAGAATTGATTTAAAAAAAAGACATGGAGAGTTTTTGTAATTTCAGGAATTTATCTGAAAGGTGATTTGTATAAATCTCTGCCAACAATACCATATGTTTAAGGCTTTTTCGATTTGATATCTGCTGCTTTTAAAATTCACCAATGGGCGAAGCAAGAGTGGCAAATCTAGTCTTCTGAACATTTATATGTGAAAACGGGCAATTCTGTGATTTGCAGGCATAAGGCTCACAAACAGAAACTGTTATTATTCATTACTTTAACACATAAATATGTAGGTATATGGGTTTTTTTTTCACTTTTAAGAAGTACATTGATACAATTTTAAAGTATTAATCCATTACTTCTTTTAGTGTTGCAAGTTTTCTTTGATTAGGGTGGCATGTACTTACTTAAACAAAAGAAAACTTTCGTTATCTGTGTCTCTTTTCAGGGCATCACTATTACTTTTTTCATTATTGTTACTGAAAATAATTTTTGTTAAAAAACTAAATGTTGAGGATATTCGATATGCCATTTCCCCAGGGCTCGAGCAAGCCAGGGCGGTCCGCCTGCAGGATCCGGCTCCCGCCCAGAGGCCTTCCCCCTCAGATACTCGCTTTCCCAGAAGGCTCAGCAATGGAGGTTCCCGTCGCCTTAAAATCGCAAAACGGCTGACACAGCACAAGAGAAACTTTGAAGCCCACCCCGCTCGTCCCCTCTGGAAAAAATCCCCACCTCCTCTCCGCCCCCCATCAGGTTGCCAACGAGGCAGTCTCTGGTACCCATGCGCAAACACGTCCCCCACGCACCCGGCACCGCGCATGCGTTCTGTGAAACTCGCCTCTCCGCCCCTTCTCCCTACAAGTTTCCACTTCCGGCCTCAAAGGGTCGAGGAGAAATTGGGGACATGCGGCTGTCGGTCGCCGCCGCCATCTCCCATGGCCGCGTATTCCGCCGTATGGGCCTTGGTCCCGAGTCACGCATCCACCTGTTGCGAAACTTGCTTACAGGACTGGTGCGACACGAACGCATCGAGGCGCCGTGGGCGCGTGTGGA
This sequence comes from Tamandua tetradactyla, assembly GCF_023851605.1. Taxonomy (NCBI): domain Eukaryota; kingdom Metazoa; phylum Chordata; class Mammalia; order Pilosa; family Myrmecophagidae; genus Tamandua; species Tamandua tetradactyla. The sequence continues at coordinate 80,136,590 of NC_135334.1, read as the reverse complement.
CGAGATGAGGGGCTACGCCGAGAAGGTGAGGGGCGGGGTCACGTGAGATGGGTGAGGGGCGGGACCCTCTAGTTCACCGTGCGTGTCTGGTCTGCGGGTGGGGGCGGGGGACGGGGTCCGGTCTCATGTCTCATTTGGGGAGCGAGTGGGGCTGGCTAGGTAAGTCTTGCCCACAAGGCTCAGTGTTCGAGCACCGTAGACTGAGCCCATTCCTCTAGCGCTTCAAAATGAGGGTGGGTTAGGGCTGCAGAGTTAGAGGTGGGCAGAGTTAGTGAGCTACTTTGCTAGTGGAATGAATGGGTGGCGGTCAAGCATTAGAGAATTAAGATTGGCGTCTCATTTGTTTCTTGTGTTGCTTCAATGATGTTACATACGTCCTCGCAGCTCATTGACTATGGGAAGCTAGGAGACACCAACGAACGAGCCATGCGCATGGCCGACTTCTGGCTCACGGTGAGTTCATCCTAACCTACCTCCCCAATCGCACTCTTTGCTCCTTGGTAGGAGTTGGAGAGGCAGGCAGAATTCAGCCAGGGCACTCACTTCTGGACAACTAAATTAGAAATACGTATCTTAAATTAGTCGATTTCAGATATGAATTTGAATTTTCACAACTGTGTATAACTGGGCCCTTTATGTAGCTTTGACTCTTTCCGTTTGGGAGCCAGGGGAAGTCTATGTATGTGCGTTTGGACCCTAACCTATGGGGGAGGAGGTACCTGAAAGTTAAATGCCTCTATTATAGTGCCTGATTCTGCTCTCTCATTGATAACTCTCCCCTCTAGGAGAAGGACTTGATCCCAAAACTGTTTCAAGTGCTGGCTCCGCGGTTCCAAAGTCAGAAAGGGGGCTACACGAGAATGCTGCAAATCCCAAATCGAAGTAAACAGGATCGAGCCAAGATGGCAGTGATCGAATATAAAGGAAACTGTCTCCCACCCCTACCGCTGCCTCACAGAGACAGCAACCTTACACTCTTAAACCAGCTGTTGCAGGGACTGCAGCAAGATCTCAGCCAGGAACAGGAATCCAGCATCCGCAGCTCCCCCACAGCTCAAACACCGGAGATTTAACTGGAGGTGTAGGGTCTATGACCTCATCTGTGCCGGTGATCACAGGCCTTTGCATTTCACTTAATCTGAAAAGACCTGAAGCTAGAGTTGCAACATGGACATCCTTAATGGGGCCCAAAACTTTCTGGAAGCCAGGTAGCCATCTTTTGTACAATAGGTAAAATTATTTGTGTGAATATATGTAAATTGATTTTATTTTCTTCCCCTGGGATTTCTGGAGAATGAGAACTATGCAAATGCTCAGTCTACTTGGAATAGTAAATGCACAGCTTATGTTTCTGGCTCTTAGATCTGAGTTGTGTTTTATAGCACAATTTTGTTTTTCTTAATGCCAGTTTAGATGGGGCGTATATCCTGTGACTCCAAACTGGCCCCCAAAGGCGATTAAGTTTTGACATCTAGTATAGAGACTTGACCCCTCAGATTTCATAGAGAAAGACTACTTTCTGACAGGTTGGGGAGTGAATATCTAGAAGTAAACCTTCCGTAGCAATCTGGTACTCTAGAAATCTACAAACATTCCTTTGTTTCTAAGCAGGATGGCACAGTTCTTTCCTTCCCTCAAGCCCTGAATGGGTCTTGGAGGAGAGAACCTGAGAACTCAGGCGTACCACCACCCCAGTTGAAGGCGGTAGAGGCATTCAGCAGAGGATGCTGGACTCCAGGATGAATTCCTTCCTCTTGGAGTACAGGGGACGGATGAAGGAGAGGATTGGAGTGGGAAAAGGGTAGGATGTTAAAGTTGCTGGGAATTTCCTGGAAGTTTTTATTGTCAAATGTCAGCCTCTCTGGGACTCTGAAAAGGGATATCCGGCTTCAGAATCGCTAGGGCATATGAAAAGCAAGTTATTTGTTATTTACTTTGAAGTTAGGCTTGGCTCAGTCAGGCTGCCTCTTCCTCAGCCTCAGAGCTTCTTGAATAGAGTCATGAGAAGGCCTGAAGATGGCCAGTCATCCCAGTTCTGAACACTTGATGGCAGAGCCTGACAGTTGCCAGATCCCTAGTACAGTGAAAAGAGATCTTAGGCTGGACCTTCAGAATACCTTTATCCCACTGAACCTGTAGACAATTAGTAAGGACAGGAGCAGAGGGTTACTGGTCTGGCAAGTAGACATAAGCTTCAGTGACAGAACTATGCTGGTGCCATTTCACTATAGCTTTCCTAGACTGAGATTCATCTGCTCCCAAGAGGCCTGTCTGTTTACCTGTATTCCAGTTTATCTTTTACTGTCACAAAGTCCTTTCAGGTGTTACGTTTGAGTGACACAGTAGACATTCAAAACATTTGTTGAATAAACCTACAACTCTGAATGCTTCTCTAAGAAATTTCTCCCCTCTTCCAATATTTTCTTGGCATGGGTATTTTCACTAGCTAGCTATCAAGAAGTTATCCCTGACTCCCAGAGGAATGTTCTCTTTAAAATTAAAACCACGTCTTTAAGTATCAGTAACAAGTGGAATCTGGCTGAACTCCCATAGCTTTTCTGCTTTAGCTCCCAGAAATTAACCTCCCTTTGGGTCTTTCACCAATTCCCTAAGTGTTTATTCAACATCTACTAGTGCCCAACACCATGTAAGGCATTAGAGATAAGGTATATTCTAAATGCCACATGTTAGGCATACTAGACCCCAGAGCTAGATACTAGGAAATAGAGATGAAACAAAAACAGCCTCCACCATCAAGACACTCACAATCTAATGGACCACGGCCAATATCCTCAAGGGACGCTATCCCCTTTAACATTTTGGCCCAAATAAGAGTACATGACTCCTAGAACATTTGCTAAAGATTTAGAATAACACAAGGGGAATTAACAGGAATTTTACCAATCTGACCTATAAATGCTAATTTTTTTACTTCAGTTGGTAGAATGTGCCCTCAAGTTCATCTAGGCACTTCCTTAGCATCAAACCCAGGACAGACCCACATAAACTCGGCTTCCCTCACCCCTTTCAGGTTCTCTGTCTCAGGCTCCAATTCATTACAGCAAGGTTGATTAATGCTCACTCCCTTCTCAAAGGATAATGAACTAAATCTACCTTCAACAGATCAACAATATAGGCCGGATATCCATGAAAGACAACTTGAAAAACCAGGGACTGTTTCCTTAAATTTAGCTTCCACAGTTCAATTACCAAGCTGCATTGATTTTGTTTCCATATTTCTCAGTTTTGTAGGCACATCTGTGTCCAGTACTATGGTTTGAAATCCCAGACGTGTATCCTGGATTACTGCAACAGTCTCACAACTTGCCTCCCTCCACATGGCTGCCAAGCCATAATGATAGAATCTGATCATCTTCATTCCCTGCTTGAAGATTTCCAGCAGCACCTCATTAACCATAGGGAAGAGTCCAGAATACTTGACCACCCCTCTGTGACCGGGCATCTGTTCGCTACTCCAGCTACTTCCCTTGCTTCAGTGCCCCAGACATATAGACGTCCTTATTTTAGCAGTTTTACTGTATATACTCTTATATCTTTTGGTTATGTAGCCCCTACCACCTAGAGAGCCCATCCTCCTTTTATTTTCCTAACTTGTACACAAACTTTTGGCATCTCCTGGTTTGCTATTCTAACCATTCCCATACGTAAATTCATTACTTTGTCAATTTAGGTGCCTCTACGATGCTTCAGTAATACAATGAACCTACTGCATTATAGAAGCTACCCACAGCAGGTTGATTCTCAAACATCCACCCCAGATTAGTCTAAAGCAGTCAACATATTTCCATTCCCTTGCTACTAATGGGTTCAGGGATAGACCGGCCTAAATTAAATTGGGCCAGTGAGAATCCAGGCATTATTCTGCTGGATAAGATTAAGAGAGCATGTAATTCTAAGTACCACTGGGGAGCTGGATTTAGGCTGAAAGTTGCACTGGAAATGGCAGATCAGAACAATTAAAAGAAACAGCCCTTGACAATATTGACAAAACAGTACCTATAGCTCCCAAACTGTAATCCTATATAGAGATAATAATCTTTAGTGATTATTCCCATTTGAGAATGCCTAGTTTTTCTGTTAATTGCTAGTAAAAGTAACCTGATAGATTAATGTATGTACTGTTGAACCTTTAGTCTAATGTTTCTTGATTTTTTTTACCATGACTCACAGATGAGGAAATATTTTCCATTGGTACACAATATTTGCATGCATATATAATTGAAACAAAAGCTTCACAAAACATTTTCTACCTCTACAGATGTGTGGTGCACTAGCATTTTCTACCCCTTTCTAGTTCGCTTTTTAAAAATGCTGGTCCCAGGGCCACGGTGGCTCAGCAGGCAAGAATGCTTGCCTGCCATGCCAGAGGACCCGGGTTCGGTTCCAGGTGCCTGCCCATGTAAAAAAAAAAAGAAAATGCTGGTCCCAGTTCACCAGACTGATTTTTACAACTCACTAATGAGTTAGAACCTGCTGTTTGGAAACACTGGTCTCAACCAGCATTGCAGTGGTTCATCATTGCGCTCACTGGATAAAATCCAAACTACTTTGTATAACATAATACACTGCTCTCTATGACCTGTCCCAGCAACTTCTCAACCTCTTCTACCATATCTATACCCACCTTTCATAGGAAATTACGGTTTTTCTTTGAATATATCGTATCTTTGTGCATAGTGATTCCTCTGCTATAATGCTCCTCCTCTTTCAAGTCAGCTTCTACCTGTCCATCAAGTCTCTGATCAAATCACTTTTTTGAGGCCTTCCCAAACTGCACATCACTCTCCAATCTGGGTTAGGTCCTCTCCTGTGTGCAGTTACAGCCCTCCAGGTATACACAGCTATCAAAGCATTCATCACACAATGCTACAATTGCCTGTCTACTTCACCCAACTGAGCTCCTGAAACCTAGGACTAGAACTGGGACTCAACTCTTTTTGGTAACTATTTCTATCATAGGGCTTGATACATATAAGTGCTCAATATATATTTATTCAATGAGGAGCAGTAAGGTACATATTTTTCACACCATATTCAAGTCTGGCTGAGCTTTACAAGGCAATAAACTTGGTACTTTGTTCAGGGACAGTGCTAAGCTACAGTACTAAGTATGCCTGGGTAAAAGAAATGGGCTCCTTCTCTGGAACTTACATCCCAATAATGGTTTTTAACAATGCAGAAACCTCTAATTCAGTTCCCACACGTCTCATATTCTGATTTCTTGGGGTATTTCTAACCAACCTACAGACAGAAGACACCTGCATATTTTCCAAACCTTAGCCAAAAGCTAAAATGACACCACTTTTTGTGAAGTATTCACTGAATTCCCCAGGCAAAGCTAAGCACTTTTCCTATAATCCAGTTGCACACAGTACACCTTTCATTGTGGCAATGGTCTGGTTATATAGTTTGGCATTCATCACTATCTAGTGAACTTCTTTAGGGTAAGGGGCATATCTAATTCACCTCTCCTACAATCCGATAGAGAAAGTGGGTCAGAATAGGCATTTATAAATTGTGAATGAATCTCATTGTCCTGGCTTCTTTAGTCTAACTTTGCATTTCAGGCTCACTAACTCCTCCCTTCCCGTTTCCTCCTGTCATTTGAAAAAGAACTTCCTGCAAAGTTTATTTCCCATTGTTCATGGCTGGGTAATGTCTCTGCCCTGAAGGTTTTCCTCTCCATGACCTTTGGTGCATGGGGCATAGCAGAGCTCTCCCTCTGACTCTGGGACATGAGTTTGGTGTTAAATCTAAAATGCCCTAGTAATAGAAATGACCTGTGTGCTTACATTTTGAGGAAAAACGTTTAAACTTTTCTGAAATTTTGCATTCTGTTCCAGAATGTCTATTTAATATAAAAACAATTATTTTAGTTATTGCAAGTTAAATATTATACATTGTTCCCATCTTTCACACACATACACACAAAACTTTCCAAACTTTCATGCTCTACGAAGATGAACTCTGTTTACACTGTGGCTTCACATATACCTTGGCACATCGCTGTGTACCGCTGTATGGAAGCACAGCATTATAGGAATTTTATTGCTATCCACTTCAAGGAGATGAAAATGTAGTAAAAACTGTTCCTAGAGATGTCACTGAAAGCTTAATGACATTGTCCTGGCTTAATTTCTAGCTACTTTTCCTTAAAATGACTTCAGAAGCTTTGCTACAAATAACTTGTTTTATTCCAGAAGGAATAAAAGAAGGTGGGGAAAGAGGGTTCAGTTTTGTACTTGCTGAGTTTGAGATGCCTGAAAGCATCTGTAGCTCAGGATAAAGGTCTTTACTGGGAGAACAGATTGGGGAATACACTTAAAACTGAGAAAATGGATGTGGTAACTCAGAGTGCATATGTAGTGAGAAAGGAGGCTGAGATTAGGCACTGGTACAGACAGGATACAGCTCCTATGAAGGATACTGAGAAATTGCCTTTAAGAAAGGAAAGGGTAATCTACAAAATTCAGAGTATAGTACAGTGTCTTCATTGTGCATAGGAGGCACTCAAGAAATACTTATCAAATAAACTTAGTAAGTTTAGTACTTCTTCATTCAAAGCACTGTAGTATAGACTACAAGGATGACTAGAGGACTCCCCAAGAGTCCAACAGACCAGTTAGAGGGCAAATCATAAACAATTAACAGGTATATTTGAAAAACCATATGAAAGTGGTGCACACAAAATATACTAGAGTACCAAGAAAGGAAGAGATCAGTAGGTGGAATTTGGGAAGCAATGCTTGGACTGAATCTTAAAGAATGAGGAAGGATTCATCAAGCATGTAGGAGAAGAGAAGTCAATGAGGAGGGCAATCCAAGTAGCAAGATCTACAGGTATAAAAGTACTGAATTGTGAGCAGTATGGAGGAGTTGAGAAATTCCAAGTAAATAATTTGGTACAGCTGGGATTTAATATTTGAGGAAGAAGTAGAGGAAATGAAGCAGGAAAGCCAGGCAAGATCAGGTTACAAAGGGCCCTGTAAGACATAATGAAGTGTTTGGATTTTTTCCTGAAGACTAGGGGATGTCACTCAAAGATTTTTAAATGGAGAAAAAAGGGAACAGATTTACATCTTCGGAAAGATCCTTCTTGCCTCCAAATGAAAAATGTTTCGGAGGGACAAGACTAGAAACAAGGAAACCACATAGAAGGCTATTTAAGGAGTCCAAGGAAAGCAGATGAAAATCTCAATTAGGCCAGTAAGCAGGGGAAATGGAGAGACACTAATAGACCAGAGAGCTATGGAGAAGGCAGATTCGACTAGACAGTGTGTGTGATTACCTGAGATAGAAGAAAAGAGTGCAGGATAGCACCAGGTTTCTGCTTAGACAGTTGGGTGGATAGCAATTCACAGAGTACCAGAATAAAAGAGGAGAAACTTCTGAATTACAATGATTGATTAAGTTGTAGACAGATTAGTAGTAAAGGAACTGTCTTGTTAACAGTTCTGGAGCTCAGAGAATATATCTGAGCTAGCAATGCAGATTTGAGAGTTGTGCATGCACACATGGGAATTGAAGCAATTGGACTAGATGATATGTCCCAGAAAGTAAAAGGTCTAGAACAGTGCCAGGATTTAAGGGTTATACAGAGAAAGGAAGAAGAACCCTCAGAGGAGGCAGAAAATAGGGACAACAATTAGAACACTGGTACCTCAAAATCAGGAGAAGATGGTGTGCTTACCTTTTTCATTGTATCAAAAATATCTGTTTGTGTTCATCTCCCTGTCCTAGTTACCAGGTCTGCTGTAACAGAGTACAACAGACTAGTTAGCTTAAACAGGATTTTGCTGTCTTACAATTTTGGAGGCTATAAGTCCATAACCAAAGTATCATGCTTTCTCTGAAGTCTGAAGTGTTCTAGTGGTGGCTTACCAACAACTTATAACTCAATCTCTGCCTCCATCACATGATCATTTGTCTCCTGTCTCATACAATGTCCTCTGCTTATAAGGACTCCAATCATATTTAATTAAGGCCCACTCTGATTCAGTTTGGCCTCATGTTAAATAGAATCTTATTGAAAATCCTATTAACAAATGGCTTCACATCCACAGGGCCAGGCATTAGAACTTGAACATGTCTTTCTTCATGATTCTATCCATAACTAATTTTTGTTTTCCCAGAACTAATGTTGGCCAGGCTCCACCAGAGTGATTTAATGAGTATCTGTGGCCATTGGATTTGGAAATTAGGACCTTCATTATTGACCTCTGATGGGCAGTCTTGAGAGAGAGAAAAGTGGTAATCATAAAAACAACTCAAGAAGTTTTGTGATGATGAAAAGACAACGTAGAAACTCAAATATAAGTTGATAAATTTGGAAAATTTGGTGAATTGGTGTTTGGTATCATTGGATTACTTAATCAATCATTGGATATTGGGTGAATTGTCTTTTACTAAATAGATTTGGAATTAATTTCCTAATTTTTGGATGCAGATAAGGGTGAGGGGGTTGGGGAATTGAGGAAACCATCCCTACAGACTTTATTTTTTTCCCCTAAATAACAGGTGAGGTTAGGTTTTCATAGTAAGAGGTAAAGGTGATGTAGGAGATTTAAGAAAAGTGGAGAAAGTCTGCAGGAGTCAGGGGAATGATTGAGCAACCCAGTCTTCTTGTGTTCAGGGCCCAGCTTTGTTGGTACCTATTCTAATAGTTTGGTTTTTTTTTTTCCCCCTTTAGCAGCTCTCAATGATAAGGTCACAGAAGTAGAGAAATTTCGTAAGTATAAGTGAATGGGAAAGAAAGGAATTGGCACGAGGGTTGGAATGAGAGTGGATGAAGTGTAGGATCATGACATCCGGCTTCTAGGGAAGAAAGAAAGGCCTGGTACATACAGGGAGAGAAAGAGGATCCAAAGGACTATAGTAGGTTGATGGTTTGACAGTTATGTATTTCTGTATACTAGCATAAACAATCCAAAAAGGAATTAAGAAAACAATAACTACATATTTATACACTGAAAACCACCGAACATTGTTGAAAGAAATTAAGGAAGACCTAAATCAATAGAAAAACACTCCATGTTTGTGGATTGGAAGATTTAATATTGTTAAGATGGCAATACTCCCCAAATTGATCTACAGATTCAACACAATCCCTATCAAAATCCAAATTGGATGTTTTGCAGAAATTTCCAGGCTGGTCCTGAAATTAATAAGGAAATGAAGGGACCCAGAATAATCAAAATAATCTTGAAAAAGAAGGAAGTTGAAAGACTCTCATTTCCCAATTTCAAAATATGTTACCAAGCTAAGTAATCTTTTGACATGGATGCCAAGAAAAATCATTAGAAAAAGTGAAGACTTTTCAACAAATAGTAATGGAGCAAAGTGATATCCACTTGCAAAAGAAAGAAATTGGATTCTTAGTTCATACAACATATATACTATGTACTGATCCCATCAAATTCCCAAAATAGGAAAACAATATATTATTCAGCTAAGTAAAAAATTAACTAAAAATGGATCATGGAATATATGCTACAACTCAATAACAGAAAAAAAATGCAATTTAAAAATGGGCAAAGAACTTGAAAAGACACTTCTCCAAAGAATATATTTGAATGGTCAACAAACACATGGAAAGATGCTCGATATCATAGGTCATTAGTAAAATGCAAAACAAAATACACAATGAGTTACCACTTAACACACACTAGGACAGCTATTTAAAAACATATGAAAAAAAACAGAATTAAGTATTGGTGAGAATGAAGAAAAACTGAAACACTTATACATTGTTGATGGGATTGTAAATGGTGTAGCCACCATGGAAATCAGTTTGGTATTTCCTTTGAAAATATAATTAGCATATGATCCAGTAATCTTACTTCTTGGTGTATAGCTAGAAGAAACGAAAGCAGGGACTTGAAAAGATACTTGTACACCCAACGTTCATAGTAGCATTATTCACAATGACCAGAAGGTGGGAAAAACCCAAGTATCCATCAACAGATGAATGGATAAACAGAACGTGGGATACACACACAATGGAATATTATTCAGCCATTAAAAGGAATGAAGCTCTGATACATGTTACAATATGGATAAACCCTTGAAGATGTCATGTTGAGTAGAATAAGCTAGACGACAAAACAAATATGGTATTATCTTGCTTATATGAAATACCTGGAATGAGGAAATTCATAGAGATTGGAGATTACAGGTTACCAGTATCAGGGGAGTGGAGAGCTCTTGCTTACCAGGTACAGAGTATCTGTTTGAGGTGATGAAAAAGTTTGGGTAATGGATATTGGTGAAGTTGCACAACATCATGATGTCTAATATCACTGAATAGTATACTTGAAAGTAACTAAAATGAGAAATTGAGTTGTATTTATGTTATTATAATAGAAGGTTTTTTTTAAGTGAATTACAGACCTAACTGTAAGAACTAAGCTATAAAAAATACTTAGAAGAAAACATAGTAAATCTTCTTAACCTTGGATGAGGTCATGGTTTCCTATATATAATACCAAAAGCACAAATAACAAAAGAAGAATTAGATAAAATGAATGTCACCAAAATTTAAAACTTTTGTGCTGCAAAGCACAACACCAAAACATGAAAAAATAATCTACAGAATGGAAGAAAATATTTTGCAAATAATGTATCTGATAAGGGACTAGTACCTAGGTTATATTAATAATTTACAATTCAACAATAAAGGGACAAACAACCTAATTACCTAGGTGTATTAGTTAGGGTTCTCTAGAGAAACAGAATCAACAGGGAACACTTGCAAATATAAAATTTATGAAAGTGTCTCACGTGACCGTAGGAATGCAGAGTCCAAAATCCACAGGGCAGGCTGCGAAGCTGATGACTCCAATGGATGGCCTGGATGAACTCCACAGGAGAGGCTCACCAGCCAAAGCAGGAATGCAACCTGTCTCCTCTGAGTCCTCCTTAAAAGGCTTCCCATGATTGGATTTAGCATCACTAATTGCAGAAGACACTCCCCTTTGGCTGATTACAAATGGAATCAGCTGTGGATGTAGCTGACGTGATCATGACCTAATCCTATGAAATGTCCTCATTGCAACAGACAGGCCAGCGCTTGCCCAATCAGATGAACAGGTACCACAACTTGGCCAAGTTGACACCTGTCCCTAACCATGACACTAGGCTATATAAATAATTTATAACTCAACGATAAAAGGACAAAGAACCAATTTGAAAATGGGTAAAGGATTTGAATATTTCTCCAAAGAAATATTCTACAAATCGACAGATTTCTATAAATCACCAATAAGCATGTGAAAAGATGATCAAAATCATTAGTTATTATGGAAATGCATATCAGAGCTACCCTAAGATACCACGTTGCACCCTCTAGGATGACCATAATCAAAAAGATGAAGATTAACAACTGTTGGCAAGGATATAGCAAAATAAGAACCCTCATACACTGTAGGTGGGAACATAAAATGGTACAGTCACTTTGGAAAGCAATTAGATCCTCAAAATGTAAAACATAGAGTTAACATACGACCTGGCACAATTCCACTCCTAGGCAAATACTCAAAAGAACTGAAAATATATGCCCACACAAAAACTTGTATACTACTATCCACAGCAGCATTATTCATAATAGCCAAAAAGTGGAAATAACCCAAATGTCCATCAACTGATGAATGGATAAACAAAATGTGGACGATCCATGCAATGAAATATTCTTCAATAGAAAAGAATGAAGTACTCATACTTGCTGTAACATGGATGAACCTCAGAAACATTATGCTAAGTGAAAGAAGCCAGACACAAAGGCCATATATGGTATGCTTATTTGAAATGTCCAGAACAGGCAACCTATAGAGACAGAAAGTAGATTGTTTGCCAGGAATTAGGGAGAGGGAGAAAAGGGGAGTAACTACTAATAGGTATGGGGCTACTTTTTGGGTGATGAAAATATTATGGAATTTGATAGTGGTAATTGTTTTGGTTTGCTAAAGCTACTGGAATGCAACATACCAGAAACGGGTTGACTTTTATAATGGGAATTTATTAACTTATGATTTACAGTTCTTATGCCATGAAAATGTCCAACTCAAGACATCAACAGGACAATATCTGGACTCTAAAGACAGGTTGCTGGTATCTGAGATACATCTGTCACATGGGAAGGCACATGGCTGGTGTCTGCGGATCCTTTGCTCCTAGGTTTTGTTGCTTCCTCTCTGAGCTTCTGTGTGTCCTCTCTTAGCTCCTATGGGGCTCTTCTTCCTCAGCTCTTTCCAAACTTCTCTGGTTGTTTCTGTCTCTAAGCTCTCTCAGTTTTTTCTGTCCTTTATCCTGTCACAAAGGACTCCAGTAAAAAGGATTAAGACCCATCTTGATATAACTTTTACAGTGTGACTGTGTAATTGTGAAAACCTTATGCCTGATGCTACTTTTATCCAGGGTATGAACAGATGGGTAAAAAAAATATGGATAAAAAATAAATAAATAGTAGGGTGGACAAAGGTTAAAATAAATTGGGTAGATAGAAATACCAGTGGTCAATGAGAAGGAAGGGGTAAGGTGTATGGGATGTATGAGTTTTTTCTTTTTTCTTTTTATTTCTTTTTTTGGAATGATTCAATGTTATAAAAAATGATCATTGTGGTGAATACACAACTGTGTGATGACAGTGTGAACCATTGATTGTATACCATGTATGAAAGGTATGTGTGTGAAGATTTCTCAATAAAAATATTTTTTTTAAAAAAAGACCCATCTTGAATGGGGTGGGTTACATTTCAACTGTAATAAACTGACAAAAAGATCCCACCCACTGGCCCAAGGGTACAAAGACTGAAGGTAGGAAGAGGGTACTGTGGTGTATACTTAGACTACTGAGCGGCTGCAAGAGTAATGAAGTTGTCTCTATTATCATTTTATTTCTTTTTCTGTTGTCTTTCTATTTCTTTTTCTAAATCGATGCAAATGTACTAAGAAATGATGAATATGCATCTATGTGATGATACTAAGAATTACTGATTGTATATGTAGAATGGAATGATTTCTAAATGTTGTGTTAATTTTTTTAATTAATAAAAAAAAAAAGGAATGAAGTTGTGAGGCTTGCAACTAGGTGAATGAACCTTGAGGACAGTGTGTTGAATGAAATGGCAGAAACAAAAAGGCAAATATTATCATGCCTCAGTCATATGGACTAATTATAATATACAAACTAAGAGAATTGAAGTCAAGAGTTTAGGTTATCAAGTTGGGGCCTATTGTAAAGGGTCCTAGATTATAAACTCTTAAATCAATTACACATATTCAGGAATTATAACTGTTGCTTCTCAATTATGAGATACTGAGCTGTGTATATGTAAGCTGGTGATTCCCAGAAACTTTGGGTATTTATGTGACACCTGAGACTCAGACTTAGAGCTCTGAAGCTATGAAAGATAGCATTACCTCCGTTAAAAAAAAAGTGATCAGACTTTGACTAGAGATATGAATGAAGCTGATCCGGATAGAACTAAAGTAAATCAGAATACAAGGCAAAGGATGATATGGTCCATATTTTAGAAGCTCAACTTCTGTGTTAGACCAAAGGGAGAGATGTTTATTTTGTGCAAAATTTATATTTAGGTAGTACATTACCTAATATAACTTGTATTGTCAGTTTAGTTGAATACCGTAAATATATAGAATAAGGCATGAGATCTTGTTGGTTTGTACAGGTTAGTGTGATACCCCAGTATATCCCAGAACAATTTGGGCAGAGAATAAAAAAGTATTTGCAAAGTCCCCTTGGGGAACTGGGGGAAAAGGAGGAAATATCCTACTTTTTTGGGGGTGGGATTCCTGATATTCTTGCAAGCAGTGGGGACAATCAATTTAATAGGTTAAGCTCTTGAGCTTTTTTTTGCCCCTGAATCTTATTCCTGCAAAGGAGAAGCTAAGCCCACTTAAAATTATGCCTTAGAGTCAGCCCCAGAGTACCTCTTTTTTTGTCTCAGATGTGGTTTCTCTCTCTAAGCCAACTCGGCAGGTGAACTCACTGCTCTCCCCAATTCCCTATGTGGGACATGACTCCCACGGATGTAAATCCTCCTAGCAACATGGGACAGAACTCTCAGGATGAGCTGGGACCCAGCATCATGGGATTGAGAAAGCCTTCTTGACCAAAAGGGGGAAGAGAGAAATGAGACAAAATAAAGTTTCAGTGGCTAAGAGATTTCAAATAGAGTTAAGAGGTTATCCTGGAGGTTATTCTTATGTATTATATAGATATCCCTTTTTAGTTTATGGTGTATTGGAGTGGCTGGAGGGAAGTACCTGAAACTGTTGACCTGTGTTTCAGTAGCCTTGATTTTTGAATACTTTTTCAAAAATATACTTTTTCAAGATATAACTTTTACAATGTGACTGTGTGATTGTGGAACCCTTGTGTCTGATGCTCCTTTTATTCAGGGTATTGACAGATAAGTAAAAAATATATATGGATAAATATAAATAAATAATAGTGGGGAAAAGGGATAAAATAAATTGAGTAGCTGGAAATACTAGTGGTGAATGAGAAAGAGAGGGGTAAGGTGTATGGTATGTATGAGTTTTTTCTTTTTCTGGAGTGATGTAAATGTTATAAAAATAATCCTGGTGATGAATACACGACTGTGTGATGATATTGTTAGCCATTGATTGTATACCATGTATGGACTGTATATGTGTGAAGATTTCTCAATAAAAATATTTAAAAAAAAACCACCATCAACTCCAGTGCAATCATTAGAAAAACACATCCAACATCCCAACTGACAAACACTGTACCAAATACATGATCAGCTCTCCTCCAAATGGTCAAGGTCATCTAAAACAAAGGAATTCTGAGAAACCAAGAAGAGCCAAGAGGAGTCCAAAGTGCGACATTTTAAATGGTATGCAGGCCACAGAAAACATTAATTTTAACAAGTGGGATTAGATCTTAATACTAAAAACAATCTGAGATGCATGGAAACTTTCTACCATTCTTCACAATTTTCTGTAAATCTAAAATTATTATACGAAAAAACGTTTATTAAAACATTGTTATAGACTGTATAAAAATTTTACCTAGTAAGTTGATTTTCGCAGAATCTTAAGGCCTTCAGATTGTTTCTATGCCAGATAAGCCCTGAAATCCAGAGGTACCGGTACCTCCCAGAACATAAACCAGTCTCATTCCTCTACCCCTTAAGGTCAGTACCACTTTCCAGCATGAAGAGGTTAAAATGTTCATTGCCCGATATCCCTGGAAATTGAAAGAATGGTGAAATGAGATGGAAGAGGTGTAACTGAGAAGTTAGGATTTAGCAAATAATTATGACTACTAACACATTATACAGATATTTCTTTGTAGTTAATAGTGTATTAGAATAACCAGAAGTAAATACAATCTGGTTGTATAATAAATTTTATTATAATCTCATTAGTTGAAGATAATTGTTCTAACATTATTGCACTGTAATAATTGAAATTGTTGCACTGTGATCCAGTAATTTTGATCTTTGCTAATGATTATATAAATATATAGCTCTTTTCATGTGACTGTGTAATTGTAAGATCCTTGTGACTGACACTCCCTTTATCCACTGTATCAGTAAATGAGTAATAAAATAAAGACAGGCATGAAGACATAATAATAATAATAGGTTAAGAATATGAGGGGAAATACCCCTATGTAAGCTATGGACAATAGTTATAATACTGCTTTAATAATATTTCATCAACTGTAACAAGTGTAACTCCTGTTAAAAAATAGAATTACAAAAAAAAGCGTTATCACCAGTTGTAACAAACTTTCCACACCAATGCAAGTGTTGGTGGCAGGGTGATATATGGAAATCCTGTATTTTATGCATGATTGTTCTGTAAACACTCAACTTCTCTAATAAAGTTTTTTTAATTAAAAAAAAAAGACCTCACTAACAACAGTTCTGCAACTACAGGAATGAATTAAAAGAACCTGGCATTTCCTGGAGTATATAACAACTTCAAAACAGCACAGTGATGGATATAAAACTCAGGTTATAATCAGGTTATGTCCAACTTTTACTAAATAATATACTAAATAATATACTAAAAACCATTCAATTACATACTTTAAAAGTTTAAGCTTTATGGTTTGTGAATTATGTCTCATAAAGTGGTTACTTAAAGTAAATAATGAAACCAAACTAAAAATTTAACTATTTAAGGTAGTACTAACTATATAATTCAAGAATAAGGGTAAACAGGGATCCTCCTTAAGTACAGTCTTCCTATTATAATAGAATGGAACCAGCAGAAATGCTGCAAATGTTTCTCAGATGTCACTAGGGCAGGAGGCCCATTCTCAGTGGCCATCATGATATGTTAGAACAATTATCTTCAACTAATGAGATTATAATAAAATTTATATAATTATTTTTTCACTTATTATAGTAACTATTACACCATTTACCAACCAGTATGGAAAAATCAGTATGGCCATATTTCAGCCCATATCTATGTATTTATTAAAATTACAAACACACACAAAAATGTTTAAAAAGTCAAATTATTGGATTGAAAATGTTCTGGGAGAATCTTCCCTCTATGATTGTTTATAAAATTCTTGACATTTGAGTCATTGCACAACACTTGAAGAACAAAATACACAAGAAATTTTCATTCCCAAAAGTCATGGATCTGAAAGGAAAAACTTAGAATACAATGAACCTTGGCCAGCCATGACAAAAGGGCTTCAGTGAAACAGCTGCAAATAAATTAAAACTAGAACTAAGCTAAACTAAAGCTCAGATTGGTAACTAATAACTTTTTTAGAAATTTTCAGTAGTAGTTACAACCAGCTCAATCGTGCTAATTGTCGTAAACTGTATACATAATTTTTTTAATGTAAATTGATAAAATTGGTAAATTTGTCAATTTAACCTTGAAGGAAATTGATGACTCTGATTGAAATTCAGAGAACTGGCTTTCATTACTTCCCATCCCAAAGGATAAGAGTCCTTCCTCTTCTCCAGATGTAATCTCTCCACCTGTGTTCTAGATCCTATCCCCTTCTGCTTTTTCTGCCTCTTGCTCTGTAGAAGAGAATCGAGAGTTTCCTTTTTCTTTCCTAGAGTCTCTATCAGGATTTGAAGACCTTCAGAGCCTGGAAAACATATTTGCTCTTGGAAAATCCCAACTCAAACAGTACTGGACTCTGGCCAATTTTAATACTCCTGTTCACTTCCATGGTTGTGGAACAAGGGGCTCTAATGACTTATGGCTTCTCATGAACATTTTGAACCCTGTCCTAAGGCATACAGCAGTCTGAAATCAAGCACTGATGCTACCAGTTCATCTTCTTCCACTAAGAAGGAACAAAGAGCGAGCTAAAATTGTCAGCCTCCCAGCCTGTTAATCAGGATCATCATTCACAACACAGGCTTTTTGGGTCATTTTTCCTTTCCCATTTGGTTATATTCACACTTACCTTCCTTCCTTACCTCTCATTAATTCACCCTTCTACTGCTTCCCTTCATCATAACCCTTCCATTATGATCCCATCTCCTAATCTTTCCTGCTCTGAAATCTCCATTTCATGGTGGCAAATCCTCTAACTTCTCAGCCCTTATATACCTCTGTGCCTCTACGTCCTGTGTAAGTAACCTGGCTTTGCTTAAGCATTCCACTTCTGGACATTCTTCCACATATTGGGGGAGGGGTGGGAAGAGGTCCCCACTCTTGGGCCTCCCCAAGGTGCAAGACCCAAATGCAGACAGCTACTCCACCTGCCTTGTAGAGCACATTGCTGTATGGTGCATCATGGGAACACAGAGACTTTTAGCAAGTGGCCACTTTATTACTTACACAGCACAAAAGGTCCAAAAAAATCAGGGAAAAGATCCCATCTTGTCCGGTTCGGTCAGGGTTGATGGATGGCAGCTCTGTGTGCCTCTCTTTGCATCACAGATAAGATTCACCTACACTGATTGAGAGCTGAGTTTTATACACTCCAGAGGGGAGGGCGACTCTGCCAATGAGAAACCTTTGGGCCCTGGCAGGCAGCTAGGGCTGATGAAGATTTAGCGACTCCCCCAGCTGCCTGTAGACCCTTGTGAAACAAAAACATACCCCATACATACCTGCCAACAAGCACAAAGGAAAACATAACACTTGCAGGCAAACAAACAAAAGTGGAAACATAAAAAACACCTGTACACAAACAAGCACAACGGGAAAAGGAGGAGGATAGGTGAGGGCTGGGAGATGGCAGCTCTTTTCTTGAATTCACCAACATCCTCTCCTTTGAGAATCATGCTATCTTGTTAGATAACCCTTTCCCCGCCTCAACATTGTTATGAAATGACCTCCTGGTCACCATCCTTCATTATCAAAGACTTTGGTATAAGTGTGCCTATCTTCTACGCTCTCTACCAAAAGCACCAAGACTTTGGTTCTTTATAAGGCCACCAGTCAACCTTTCCTCTTAGCAGTGCCTCCACTCCTTTATCACTGCCCTCAAGATCCCTTACATATTGTCTACCTTGTGTCCCATTTTCCACAAAATCCTGACTCCTCTTAAAGACCAATCTCTCCTTATAAACATGGTTATTTCTTCAGTCCCTCCTCTTTTCTGGGACCTCACTCCACTAGCCACTGCCTTCCCATTAGCTCTTTATCCATGGTGTTGAACATGCTCCTTTTGCTTTCTTCTAAACAGCTCTCTCTCAACCCTTTCCTACACCTCTTCCTAGCTCCCCATTACCTATACTCTCTTTCTTTTCTTACTACACTCACTGAGTAGTGGTCCTTGATTCTTTTATCTCACTAACTTTCCTTATTCTGGAACAGCAAGGTCTTCATGTTAGTCATTCACTTAACAAATACTTTTGATTGAACATCATCCATGTGCAGGCGCAGCATATATGTACTACAATGGGGAGCAAACCAGACTTACTGTTTTTGAAGGGTTGTAAACTTGCAACCGTGATGATGATAACTCCCAGGCACTATGAGATTCCATAAAATGGATCAGGGAAGACAGGGAAAATGTCTGTGGTGAAGTGATGATTCAGCTGAGATCTGAAGACTAAATGAGACATCACTTAGCAGAAGAAGGGAACAAAGTATACCCTGAGAAAAAGGGCAAGTATTACACCAAAGCACTTTTTTTCTCCATTGAGTTTTATTCCAAATGTTTGATAAGAGAACATAAAGAATAAGGAAATAATCTAGGTTCAAGGAAATACTGATTCCCTCTCTTGCAGAC
Organism: Tamandua tetradactyla; assembly: GCF_023851605.1. NCBI lineage: Eukaryota > Metazoa > Chordata > Mammalia > Pilosa > Myrmecophagidae > Tamandua > Tamandua tetradactyla. The sequence continues at coordinate 80,117,347 of NC_135334.1, read as the reverse complement.
AGGGCTGTATCAGTCCTTCTACTCAAAGGCAGTGAACAATTTGGCAGTGTACCAGCTAGTGCTGCCTAGATTGTGAGGACTTTTTGTTGGATCTGAGGTACTAGTCTCCCTCTCTTGAGGATAAAAGTCTCCTGGTATCTCATGGGGCCAGTAGTTGTTAAAGTGAGAGTAGCACAGTTCAGAACTAGACTGGAAGTATATGGCCATGCACAGGAAGTGCATTCAAATCCTACAGATTTCATAGCTTTGACCCTGAAGAGGAGTCTATGGCAGATATTGCAGATTTTCCAGGCCTTAGGATAGGTCTCCTGGATGTACTGTTCTATCTCCAGCATGGCCCTGCCATGCAGGGTGAATTCCCTTTTCTTTCTTAATCAGCCATTTGTTTTGTACAAATTTCTGTAAGCCATCCTCAGCTTCTGTCTTCAATGTCTTGCTTTTCAATTAATCAACCAGGTTAAAAATGTTTGTAGAAGATGCAAAATCCATTTCTGAGTGAATGATGAGTTCCAAAGCCTTTCTAAACAGATCCAGTTCATTCTCTGCAAGATTCACCAGGCACAGATGGGTCTCTCATCAGCTTCTGAGTCCATTCTTTATCTCAATACACAAGGACTCCAAGATGCTGTTAATATTGTTTGCGAGGTCCTCCAACTTCTCTACGGTAGTATTGTGGTCACTGACCTTATAGCAATGCTTCTGCAACTTTTAACATCCCATTCTTCTAACATTCCATGAGTCATTACCAACTGGAGGAATCACTGACAGGCATCAGTCATGAAGCTCATTATTCTTGTACTGTATTACATACATGAAATAAAGATCTATGGCACTGGATAAATTTAGCTGAAGCCCAGTTTTCTCCATGACCCCTAAGCATAGCCCAGACTGTGTTAGCAGTTATGGCCAAAATGCCCAAAGCAGTTTTAACATTCTGTCTGAATGGGAGCTGCCATCTTCTAATGTGACCTTGCTTCCTTGTTCTGGAGATTGATCTGGATGGGCACATGAGCCAACTAAGACCATCAGAGTCTTTCCCTGAGACTTCTGAATTCTTTGTTGTTGTTATGAGGCCTATATAACTACTTTTAAACTAAATACATATATAATATTGATTTCAAATTAATTTTAAAAATCAGTAGGAGGGGGTGGGCCACAGTGGCTCAGCAGGCAGAGTTCTCGACTGCCATGCCAGAGACCAGGGTTCAATTTCCAGTGCCTGCCCGTGCGAAAAAAAAAAAAATCAGTAGGAGGAAGGAGAAGACACAAATTTTCCTTGCAGAAGAATTCCAAACAACATATAGCATGTATATATAATATTATTATTATATACCTTCCCCTCCAGGATTTAGAGTCCCCATCCCCACTCCACCACCCCGAGTATGGCCTGTGCTCAGAGACTCGCTTCCAAAGAACAGAATATGGAAAGGGGAAAAGAGTAACTTTGCAGTGGAGAGACCTAACAAGATATTAGCCAAGGTATCTTACCCCATGATATGACATGCTGAGAAGGGGACTTCACCTCTATGGTATTTTAATCATAAGGAAAACATAGAAGAAACCTAAATTGAGGGATATTCCAAAATATGTCTGATCAGTACTCTTCAAAACTGCTAATGTCATAAAAAAACTAACAAACTAGTTAGTACAAGACCCATGAACATGGAAGCCAACTTCACATGCAATGAAGAGTTTTCACTCATTCACATGGTCTCCAGTATTTTACCTCTCAACTCATTACTTATCTCACTGTGGCCTGGTTTCTTTCTCTCCTCTCCTTTGATTATTAAGATCACCAGCTATATTCTGGTTCCAAAATCTAACTGAGACCTGTCAGACCCATCTTACTATGGTATTTTCATACTGTTGAAAACTCTCTCATTTTAGCAGTGGGTTCTTCCTTTAGCTTCTATGATAACACCCTGGACACTCCTGTTCTTTTATTACCTTGTTGGCGACTTCTTCTCAATCTCCTTCTTGGTTGTTTCTTTGTTACCCACGCCTTAAAAGCTACCTAGACCCCCTTCTTACTACCCGTTCTCTATAGGCGGCCACATCCAATCTCATGGTTCCACTTACCCACTTACCATCCATATTCTTCTTTTTTTTGTATGCTGTATGGCCGGGTCACATTTCGTTCTTTTTACTTGTGAGTATCCCATTATTGCAGTACTATTTATTGAATATTTTTGTTCGTTTGTTGCTTGTTTGTTTTTTTTGGAAAATGCATGAACTGGGATTGAACCTGGGTCTCCCGCATGGCAGGTGAGAATTCTACCATTGAACTACACTTGTACCACCGATATTCTTATGGCTCCAAAATATCTATCCTCAGCCCAAATCTCTCTTCTGGGCTCCAAATTTTTTACTCAATCAACTACTAGACATCTTCTTTTGGAAGTCTCACATACATCTTAAGCTCATCATATCCAAAACCAAATCCATCATCTTATCTCTCTCACCAAAAACCTGCTCCTCCTTTGTTTCCCCAGATTCATGAAACATCACTAGTGTAAGACCCATGAACACAAAAGCCATCTTAGAATCCTCCCATTCCACTACCCTTCACTTCTAGTCAGTCATCAAGTATCGTAATTTTCTTATCTCTGTAATTTCTCTCATGTCTTACTCCTCTTTCCAATCCTATTGTCATTACCTTATTGTCACTACTTATTGCACTAGATGAACAATTGAAACTGACTCCTGTTTGGTCTTCTTTCATGCTCAATATTGTAGCCAAATAATCCTAATGACATATCTGATCATTGTATTCCCCTTATTAAATCCTTCAATGGCTCCTCAGAGTCTGGATCCTCTGCATGACATATATAAGAGCCTCTGATTTGTTCCCATTTACCTTTCTGGCTTTCTCCTCTCACACTAGTCCATAAGCCCTACACTCCAGCCAAGTCGGTCTACTCAGGACCACCACTCTCCCCACAAGCCAGAAGTTATTTTCTTTCATGTCCTTGGGACTTTGAACATGCTGCTGGTTTTTCTACCTAAAAGTTCTTTCTCCAACTTCTCCCTCTAGGATTCTAGTCATCCTTCAAGATCCAGTTCCATCTTCTTCTTTATGACACTTCTGGGCTAGATTAGGAATCCCCTAACCCATAATTTCTGGTCCTTATCTGTAGGTCTTCATTTAGAGATTACTGTGACCTCTTCAGTTATATCTTACCTATTTTAAGTACAAATTGGCTATAGTAGACACTTAAGTGTGTCTTTAATAAATGAAGGAAGCAAGAATATAAATAAATTTTGGCTCTCCCATTTAAAAAACTTTCCTGCCCCCTAAAAGGCTTGCCCCTTTCCCCTGTTATAAGCATCTCTCCTTCCCTGCAGTCAAGTCACTTTAAAGAATTGGCTGTGCTCCAAGTCTCCAGTTTCTTCACTCCCACTCACTCCTTTACGGACTGCCTAGTAACTTGCACCTTACCACTCCACCTATACCAGTGTCAACAAGGTCACCAGTGGGTTCCTGGTCAATTCCAATGGACTCTTTTTGGTCCTGACCTCCCTGGTCTCCTCTGTATTATCTGACCCTTATGACCACTTCCATCTCACGGCTGCTTTCTTGGCTTTTCTCTTGGTCTGAGTAGTATCACTAGCCTATCTTTCTTTCTTCTCCCTGTCTGGCCAATCTTTCTTACTTTTCTTGGACAGCTGCTCCGCCTCTCCTCAATTTTGAAGTGTCAGACTTCTCAAGGTCTGTCCTAGGCCTCCTTTTCTTCCTTATGTACACGTTCTTTGGGAGCAATCTTGTTTACTCCCTTAGCTTCACTTTCCATCTGTCACATTTACCATATTAGGCAACCCCAACCTAAAGTGAGTCCTCATTCTCCTAAAGAAAAAAATCCAAAAAGTTTTTGACCAGTCTGGAAATATGTAACTTAAGGATGAGGATGAAACTATCAAAATCTACTATTATTTGATGGCTATAATTATACGTACATTTAAACTCATAAACAATATTGATTTTTAAATACTGCTTTTTCCATTTTCAAAATTCATTAAACAATATCATGCACAATTTTAACATACATCTTCAAAATCAGTGTCTTTCTCATCTTTAGTGTCATTTTTTTCAGTCATTTTGTACATTCTCCCAAGACAGACAACCTTCTCTTCAATCTAAGTGAAGGACTTGGAAGAGGACACAGCACAGTTTTTGCATCCACATATGATGCAGTCTTTGGAAACTTTATCCCAAATCACAAGACCCAGTTAGTTTCTGGCCCACATCCTGTAAGAGTACATTCATGACCTCTAAGCTTAATGCATTGCTTTTTTACAATTATTTTTAATTGTTAACTTTTTAATTGAAATATAGCATTCACACAGAAAAGAATGCAAGTGATAAGTATTGAACTCAATGAGTAGCCACAAAGTAAAGCACCCAACTAACCTCATTCAGGTCAAGAAATAGAACATTTTCAGCATCCCAGAAGCCCCTCCCAAGTACTGCTGTATTGCTTTTTAAAGCTCTTTAAAAGGCATATTTAGAGACACCCAACACATGCAGTTGTGAGGTCACACTACCAGAAATAGTTATCAAGACTATATGAAGTATCTTTCCTATATGAAATTTCTTTGACTATCATTTCTGGTAAGGGGCCTGCCTCTAGAAGCATCCAAAATAGCATTGTTGAGGACATTTCAGGTTAAAGGGTCTTGCCTAAACCAGAAAAATAGCATGTATCAAGCACTTACTATGTGCCAGATATACAGTACTTCACAAATATTAAATAATTTAATCTTCACACTAGCGCTATGGGATAGGTGTTCAAACTACCCTCACTTCACAAGCAAGAAAATTGAGGCAGAGACAGATTAAATAACTTTCCCAAAGCTACACAGCTTATGAACGGCAGAGACAGGACGCTAAGCTAGGCAGTCTGGGTCCAGAGTCCACAAGCTTAGTCACCGTACCATATTCCCTATCCAGTGGTTTGTCGTTCAAAATAAAGTAAATTGAGAGCAAACCCTGTAATATGAGAGACCTTGTAAGGGCATAAATATAAGGTTACTCTCTCTTTCCTGGGACATGATTTTGGAAAAACTAAACACATACAAAACATCACCCTATATTCAAGCTTACACAGTATTTGCAATGACTTCCAAATATTTATGGTCATCCCAGACCACTCCTCTAAACTGCAGACCTACCTACCCAACAGGCACCTCAAACTCAGCATCCCCAAACAGCAAACCATCATCTTTCTACCAACACCTCTGCACCTTCTCGTGCTCCTTCTGTCTAGTACAATGAATGTCACCACCATCCATCCCACTGCCCACACCAGAAACCTGGATGTCATCAATAACTCCAGCCTCTCACTCCTCTCTTTCAAAACCACACTCCCTTCTGCTTTAACTGAAATTTTCTCCTCTCGCCCCAGAAATTCCTGATTAATGAAAGGTACCCTTTGTACCTATGGCTCAGGTCCAGAATACCTTTTCTTCTCACAGCCCACTCACAATCATGAGGAGTGTTCAAAATTCTTCTAGTTCCTTCAAGACTGTTTACTCTCCCCTGTGACCAATTTCACCTCCTCCCACTTTCTCTCCCTAATTGGTCCCTTAAGCCTCTTCCCATCTCCCTGCCTAGCTTCCTTCTCACTATCCTTTTCTGGGAATTACACCTTGGGTTCAAGTGCCATTCAAATCTCTTCAGCCCAATACTCTCCCATCTCTAGCTTCAAATTTGGGAAAAAAGAGAAAGCAAGGGAAAGAGAAGGGGAAATGAAGGAGGGGGAAAGGATGGAGAGAAGTGACTGAGGAAGGTGGGGAAATTAAGATGTAAGACTGGGAGGGGGAAAGGGGAGGGCAGAGAAAGGGGGATAAGAAAAGGGGGAAGGCGGAAGGAAATGGGGAGAAGGAAGAGAAGGGGGAAGGTATAAGGAAACAGGGAGGAGGAAGAGAAGGGGGAAGGTGTAAGGAAACGGGAGGAGGAAGAGAAGAAGATGGGGTGAAAGTGGCAGGAGCAGGGGGATGGGGAGAGAGGGAGAAGAGAAGTGGCGAGAAGGCGATGAGGAGAGACGAGAAGAGAAGGGTCAGGGCGAAGGGTGTGGGAGAGCGAGGGTAGGGAAAGGAAGGAAGAGAGATGGCAACAGAGAGAAGGTGTGAGGAAAAAAGGAAGATGAGGAAATGGGGAGAAAGGCAGGGAGAGGGGATGGGAAGAGAGGGGTGAAGGGCAGAGATGAAGAGAAGGAGATGGGGGGAAGAGAAGGGCCAGAAGTGGGTAAGGAGGAAAGGACAGGGAGAAGCGGGTGGGGGGAAGGAGAGAGGAGAACAGAGAAAAAGGTTGAGAGGGAGACTCGGCGCGCGCGAGAAAAAGTCAGTGAGGGAGAAGCGGTGAGGAGAAAGGGACCAACAAGGGGGAACAGGAGATGGAAAGAAAATGGGAGAGGAGGACGAGAAGGAAGTGAGCAATAGGGAATGGGGAGACGGGGAAAGGAGAGAGGATGTAGAGAACGGGACGGCACAAGTCGGCCGGGAGCAGGCGGAGTACGGGAGGTGGGGACCGCGCGGCGCCCGGGCGGGATCCGGTGCCTAGAGCTAGGGCCGGGAAGTGGAGCGGCGGAGGGAGGGAGGGCGAGTGGGGGCGGCGGAGCGCGAGTGGGGGCGGGGGCGGGGGCTCCGCGGGCGGAGGGGCGGGGGCTCGGGTTACCGCGCGGAGGGCGGGGGAGGGGAGGGGAGGGGAGGGGGCGCGGGGCCTCGGCGGCGAATCTGGCATCCTCGGCAGGGCGGCTGTGGAGGAGGCGGCGCCCCAGCGTCGGCGGACGGACCGACCGACGGCCAAGGGCGCGGGGACCGACGGCAAGCCGCCGGGAGGGGAGCGCGGGGCCGGGAGACCGCTGCAGCGGACGATGCGTGGCCCCAGGCCCCGCGCTGGCGGGCGCTGCCCCGGGGGCTGATCGCGGCCGGACGGCGCCCCTGGACCTGGCGAGGGAGACCGCGCCGCGCGGAGGTCAGTGCCCGCGGCCCCCGGCCCGTCCGGCCGCGCCCGCCGGGCCCGCCAACCTCCCTGGGGCGGCGGTGACGGAGGCGGCGGCCGCGGCCGTGGAGCCGGGGGCTTTGTTCTGAGCCGGAGACAATAGGGGAAGGGGGGCCTGGGCCTGCGGGACGGGGTGAGCAAGAACGTGAACGTGGGGGCAGGGCCTGGGGGTCTTTGTGTGCGTGTGTCACCGAGTCGGGGTGTGTGGCGGCTTAAGAGTGTGCCGGGGCTGCGGGCAGGGTAGCACTGTGTGCTACCCCCAGTGTGAGGGCATCGTCTGAGTGTCAGTCAGTGCGGGTCACTGGGAGGTTGTGTGTTCGTGGTGTCTGTTTGGCCGTGTGTGTATGTGCATGTCACTCCCAGAGCGTGTGGGTCAGAATGAGTGTGTGTCATGGTAAGGAGGGGACCCTGTGTGTGTGTGCGTGTATGTGTCTTGCTTGTCTCTGAGAGCCATGTGTCAGAATGTGGAGGATGGGTGTGTGACAGGGACAAACTGAGACAGAGACAAAGAAACTGAGGGAGGAAGATGTAAAGAGAAGCCAAGGAGAGATAGGAGAAGCCCAAAGTGGACGCTGGTCACCCAGACAGGTCTTCTGAGAGTAGCTGGTGCTGGAGCAAGTGGGGGGGTTCGTGACCAATATGCCTGAATGAGAATTCTGTGCAGGGGACAGAGAGAGGTCACTGCAGGCCTGGGTCCCACGTGGAAGGGATGGGGAGAGGGAGGTCTAGAAGCACAATGAACTCAGTGTGGCGTGGGCTGGGCTGGGAGCCACCGGGTCATAGGCCAGAAAAATATTGTCGCTTATGTCAACTCCTCGAATACCCACAGGGGACACAGTCAGAGCCCTATCAACTCACAGGGGACACAGTCCCAGGCAGCACAGGTTCACAGGCAATACCCTCACAGCTATCACATACCCCCAGGAAACACGGTCAGAGCTAATGCACAGTAGACTCTCCTGGGCTAATACACACCTACAGAAGATGTTCTCATGACGACACACAACCACAGAAGAAATGCTGCGGCCAACACATGTCCACAGGATCATTGTCACGGTCAACATATGTCATGGGAAACACTGTTACTGCCAACATCTCTCCAGAAACATTGTCACTAGCAACACACACACTCAGGAGATACTGAATCAGCTGAGACATACACACAGACTCATTGTCACAGCCAGCACCTCTCAGGAGACACCCAAAAATACACATCCACTGGAAACACTGTCACAGCCAGCACATCATATGGGTTACACTTAGAGCTACCTGTACTTAGCAGGTGTACCAGACTTCTTGATATTAACAGAAGGCAGTGTTGGAGTCACCCTTACCACACACTTACCCACTTAGCCCATAAGTCATGGGGGGATACCCCACAGTCACGGGGTGACACACACACCACAGGGAGAGCTTTCACACTTGATTTAAAAAAAACAAAAACATTTAATTTACAATGTTCACCCCATTCCTCCTCATCTGTAGACCTCCCAGGCTCAACTTCTTGTTTCCTGAAAAGTTTTGAACCTGGCTGAGTGTTCCTCTTGCCACATGCCCTGCTGTGCTTCTGTGTCTCTTGAACACCCCAGCCTCAGAGTTTCTTGCCCTCCTTAGCTCCTGTCACCTTCCCTATCCCCCGCCTCAGCACTACTCTGTAGAGCTTCTCCATCTCTAAAATTCTAAACTCTTGCATTCCACCCTGCCCACAGCCTCCTTCCAGCCCTCAGATGCCTTCATAATGACCTCTTGCCCTTGGCCGCTCACTTTCTCCTATCCTGCCTTTTCCTGGCTTTGTACTCTCCTTCCAGTTTATATGCCAAGGATCATCCCTTCAACCACTCCTTGGCCACTCCTCGCTCCACTGTCCTGAGCCTATCCATCCCACAAAGTCTCAACACTAGCTGGATTGATTTCTCACTCACACCAAGTGATGCTTCTATAAATTCATGCTTCTATAAATTCCACCTTCAACTGGCCCTCCATAAATAAATAAACAGATGAATTTTTTTCTATTTTTCTTCACACCCTTTACCCCATACGCATTGCTTTCAAAAGATTAATTAATCAATCTGTTGGTTCATTCATTCAGCAAACACATACTAAACACCTACTCTGTGCCAAGCACGGTGGTAAGTGCTGTTATTTCAAAGATGAACGAAATAGACATGGCCTTTGCCCTCGTGGAGTTTACGGCTATGGGGTGTGTGGTGTAAGTTGTCAGCACATAGCAGGGAAACCTAAGCCAGTGTAAGGAGGTCAGAAGAGGCTTTCTGGGGGAAGTGACATTTATGCTTCAACTTAATGGAAAAATAGAGTCAACAAAGCAAAGGAGAGGTGGAGTTGAGGTGGATGGGTGGAGAATATTCCAAGCTTAGTGAGCAGCATGAGAAAACCCAGGTGCAAGAAAGCATTATGTGTCGGAGGACTAACAGTGAGCCTTGAGTCTATGGCATGAGGTGAGGATTGATGAGAAAATCTGCAGGAGAGGTAGTTGGAGGATTAGGTCATGCAGGGTCTTGTATTAAGAGATTTATTTAACCCAAGAATAATGGAGAGTCATACTGGAAACTGTGGAGTGATGCCATCAGATATATTTTACAGATATCACTGAGAGCAGTGTGGATGGAGGAGCCTGAAGGGAAGAGGAACAGTTGGCATTTTCAAGAACCCAGGAGGGGATGATGTCTTCTGAATTAGGGTAGCAGCAATAAAGGGGGGAAAGTAGCTGGTGTTCAGAGCTCTTTAAGCAGTGGAGTCTGCAGGACCCAGTGACAGAATGGATGTGGGGGTCGAAGGAGAGGGAGAAATTAAGAGCAGACCACCTGGTCTCCTAACTTACTGAGGAAATTGAGGTCATCCGGTATGAATTCCCTCAGCTTTCTGCCTCCTCGCTCAAATTTTATCTGCATCCTCTTCCATCTTTTCTCCTTCCTTCCTGTAAGAATGAAGAGGCATCTCTTCTCTACAAGAATCTTCCACCTGTGCTGTCTCCTCCACAGGGACCTCCCTCCACTGATTATTCCCTGTCTTTCCCATGTCTCCAGCTTCTCCCTCAGCTTCCATTCCTCCCGGGAGCACACAAAGATCCTCCAGGCTTTCCTGTTTTTCCTTAACCCGGTAATCTCCGGCTTGCTAAAACATATTCTCACTTCGCTTCACTGCCACATTTTGTGAGTCTTCTGTACATAGCTGTTTGCACTTCCTCGCTTCTCATTTACTCCTGTCTCTTCAATGTAGCTGCTCTCCCTAAGAGAAAGTCAACTCTTAACTGCCAAATCTGGGGGCTCTCTTCAGTCCTTAACTGCTCGACCTCTTGCCATTGTTGATCATACTTTTCCTTTTGTATCATTTTCCTCTTTTGGCTTCTGAGCTGCCATCTTGTTCTACCATCACTTCATGGCCTTGTGCCAGCCACACTGCTGGGTGATGAGAATACATTGGATAGAAGACACTGGTCCTACCCTCAAGGGGTTTACACTTCAGTGAATGGTTACAACATGGTGGGATTCTTGCACTTCTTTCTGAGTGCCTCCTTCTTAGTCTGCTTTGAGGCTCCTTTCGTGGCCCCTAAATATTACTGTTCCATAGGCTTCTGGCTTGGAACTTCTTCTCATCTCGCTATATACACCTTTCTGAGTGATGCAGCTCATCCATTTCCAGTATTTTAATTATCATCTAGAAGCTGATGACTCCCTAATATCTGCCTCTCTTCCAGACCTCTCTCCAGACCTATACACCAGCTTCCTATTCAACCTTTACTTGTATAGCTCACAGGCTCCTTTACCATTTCAAACCTGAACTCATGATCCCTGCCTCACCCAAACTACCATCCATCCAGCTGGCAAAATATAAACCCAGAACTTAACTGTAACCCTTCCCTTCTCTTCATGTCCCATAAACCAGAAAGCTATTTGGAATCTATTGATTCTAATTCCTCGCTCTTTCTGATATCCCATCCCCTTTTCTCCATCCTTCTGCTGTCGCCTTCACCTCACCATCTTTTACACGAATTACTACAAGAATCTCCTAGTCCTACCTTTCCCTCTTCCAATGCATTCTTCTCATTGCAACCGAAAGTATCTTCCTAATGTACAAGTGTCGCCATGACACTGCCTGCTCAACATTCTTCAGTATCTTCCCACTGTCCTCAGATGAAATCCCTACTAGTTATTGAGGTCTTTGAGGCCTCTTATGATTTGACTCCCCCGAGCCTCTGAGCCTTTTCACTTGTCCCATTCATGTTGAATTCCTTGTGGTTCCCCAAAGACACTGTGCTCCGCCATCCTTCTGCCCCTTTGTACACAGTGGTGCTGTGGCTGAAAGGTGTTCACTCCCACTCCTGGCTAACACCTTTGTGTCCTTCAGAGCGAGTCTCAAACCCTGCCTCTCCTGAATCCACCAGGCAGCTTTGAACTCCTCTTGCCCAAAGCTCTTCCCTGTCCTACCTCCCCAATCAGGCTGGGATCTCCTTGATAGCAAGTTGTATATTATTCATGTCTCTTATCTCATTCACTCTTCAGAAGACTGACTCCTGGTCTCAGCTACTGAGAAATTCTCACTTACCTCACTGGAGACATTTCTATTCCCTCCCTCCTCAACAACATATCCTTCCTTACCCCATGCTCTCTCTCTCTTCCTCTCTCCCTTTTATCTGGGCTTCTCTTTTCTTGAATCTCCTCCTCTCCTCTGTGCTTTATTTCTCTTTCAGTTAGAAAATTTTGCTAACTGGATTTGCTAGTATTGCTAATATTAAATATAAATTTACTAACATTCAATTAGCAAATATTCAAAGAACACCAGTTGTTTGCAGATCCAAATCCTGTGGTCCCAAGTGCCTATTTGGGTTCTTGGAGAGAATGAAAGATAAAGCCATGACCTGCCATCAGGCCACAAGGCATCGTCTACTCCACTCCACCGTGTCCTCCAGGTCCCTTCGCCAAATGTGCCCTACGCTGCTCCTTCCTCTAGTGCTCCCCTCACACCCATCCATTCTAGGTCCTCCAACTCTTTGCACCCCTGACTCCTGCTCCTACCCATATT